>NC_140187.1:15271741-15644244 GCF_965226575.1 Pagrus pagrus
TCAAAAAGAAGACTCCTACATACAGAGTGAGCATGTTGTACTCTCAATATTGCTCTCATATCACTTTTATATTGATGATTGTGGAATACCATCTTCAATCACTCTTTTTTCTGTGCAGCTCGGAGCTAATGGCTACACGTTCGCCATCGACCCAAACGGCTACGTACTGCTGCACCCCAACCTGCGACCCAAAGTAGGTCCAGCTACAAACGCAGCCCAGAATCTAATAAGTTTACCCGCTTCTGATTCTGAAGCTAAATTTGGACGTTATTCCTGCTAACTGACGTTAACCCTCCTCCTCCATCTTCTCCTGCTTTCTCTCTGTTTTCAGATCATTAACTTCAGGGAGCCTGTCACTCTGGACTTTCTGGATGCAGAGCTGGAAGACAACAACAAGGAGGAGGTAAAAAAAAACACTGCAACATCATCATTACTATCAGCTCCTGCGTTTATTATACGTTTCATCTGATCATTTTATTTGGCACGTTCTAATGTATCAGTATGCCTTCTCACGCTGCAGCATCACTCTCTCTCTCTCTCTCACGCTCTCGCGCCTTTCAGATCCGTCGACAGATGATTGATGGCAAATCAGGGCAAAGGAAAATCAAGACGCTCATTAAGTCAGTTGATGAGGCAAGTCATCAATATATGAGACTCAATCATGATCCAAAGTAGCACCTTCCTGAATGGTGTTGTAATGAATTTGAATCACTCAGTATGTTTGGGATCCGTTGTTTCACTCCAATTATGGGGAAAGACATGTGCTGAGGATGCGACAGGGTTACTTATCAGAGTCCGTTTGTGGTCGTCCACAGAGATACATCGACGAGGCCATGCGGACGTACACGTGGACGCCTGTGGAGGGGACAGATTACAGGTAGGTTTGCAATCAAATCACCTGACCTCAGGCGAAAAGCAACTTGAACCCGTGAGTGAAGTCCAACCTTGATACTTCCGATTCGTCCAGATTGAGTCACAAGTCTCGCATTTCGACAGCTGTTATTCATCAACCAGCTGTTTACTATCACACATTTGGAACAGACTTAGCACTGAATAACGGCCACTTGCTCTCTCGCCTTCTGTATTTGCGTTCAATGATTCATCTGAATCACCCAAATTAAAGAACCGTTTCTCTTCTCTCGTAAAAATCTTCAGCAGTACTCTAAGCACAAATTAATTGCGCAGTTTATTCATCTCAAAACTTGCTTGAACAGTCGAGGTTGCATCATAATGACATTTCCTCCAGGCAACACTTAGCAAATTACAGTTTATGATATTCAATAGTCCTACAAATGTCTGATGTGTGTTTTTTTATTACATCTGCTGGCAGTGTGCCTGGTCCCGGCTCAGACTGTGTGAGGCTTTTTCTGCAAGATTCTGTTAATATTCAACTCAAAGGGAAATTCCAGTGTATTTAACAATCCTCGTGTGTTACTGGTGTGGTCTCTGACAGTCAAATCTGACTCTAAGCAGACATAAAAAGCTTTGATCTGTCATGATTCCCACACTTCAGAGTTTAGGGCAGGATATGAGACTTGCTTTGGATGTTTCTTTAGATCTAAATTAGCTTTATATTAGAGATAGTCAACTGTAGCTGTAGCTCAGTTCAGCCTTATTTTTCTATCTGTTCCAATTAATCCTCTTACTGAGTTATATTTTAGCTATCAATGGCACCACAGATTAAGAGATGGGACATGTTTTTCTATCTTTAGAGTAAATATTTAGTTACATAAAGCAATATTTAGATCAGTCAACAGTTATACTGATGTTATATTACAAAGTGAGGATTTGCATGCAACCTTTTTTGACCTTGGACAGAAACTCAAACATAAATCTGCCCATATTCTTCTTCTTATATATATTAACAATTTATCGAATGATAACATTGCGTGTAATATAAAAGAGGCCCTCGTTCTGACAAACTTCTCTGCAGTTCCCCTCAGCTCTACAAAGCTTTATAGCTCATTGTTTTAGTTTTCTGACCTGAGTGCTCTCATCAGCGTTGTTTCTAGGCGCAAGCAGCTGTTTTTGGACAAAAATGTTCTGATAAACCCACCGTGTGGTACCAGCCCAGCACCGAGTGGCAAATAACGTTAGCAACTGGCTGGTGAACATAGGGGAGTATTTATCAGCTAAGCCAGATATTCCCCTCAAGACTTTTAGGAGAATTAACAAAAGCTGAAGAAGGGAGAATGTTTAAGTTATATTTATTGTGTGGCAGAAATCACAACTCCAAATGAATGCTCCTGTTGCTCTGTGTCTGCTGGATGTGAATGGGCCGCTGTTAGCTGACAAATTCACCATATCGGCTTTATAAGGTGATAGTATGTCAGTGTTGTGTTTACAGCTTGTTGTTCTTCCCCCAAGTGGCCAAAAAGTCCGTAAACGCCAATTTAACACTAATTGGTCCACATTTCGTTTCTATAAAAATGCAGATAAAACTACCAGCAGCGCTCATATTTCATGTGCTACATGTTGCTGAACAGTGACAAAATCAGCCATGTGTCATAGATTACAAACATGTTCGATGTAGTACAGACGGCATTTGCTACTAACACAGTTACTTTGCTTGGGAACAGCATCAAGTACCTATTTGATTTGAGGGAATCAGCTCAAAGATCCCCTGAATTGGGGACTGTCTTCTGCTTCATACACAAAGGCGTATAACCTATGAAGTCCTCACAGTTTATAGCTTTCACGCCTCTCTGCTCATCCTGTAAAATCATAACTAATAGCGCTTCAGTTCATACAGTACTTAAAGGTACTATGTGTAGTTTTCTTGTTGTTTATAATCATTGTCTCTTTTCAGCTCTAATCACAGAGTGATTTCAAAATGAAGTCTGATTGTATCCAAGCTTATGAGAAAATGACCCTTCTTCTTACTTGATTTATTACCTCAGTAAACAGTTCTCCAATGAGTTTATGATATCAATCACTAGTTTTAAGTCTTCTTCAATACAGCATGTTTATTAAATAAATTATGGTCCTCATTTAGAGTGAACGAGATGATGAAGCGGGGCATGCTTTAGGGCGTGGCTACCTTGTGATTGACAAGTCACATCAGACCAAATCAGAGTAAAGGCATAGCGTTGCTTATCCTTTCCAGCTCCACCTGCCAATACAATATGGTCACTTCTGGTTCCTAAAAACACAAACGTCGTCCAAAAACCAAAAGGTGGCGTCAGGGTGTGTTTGAACTTGGGTCTAACCGGTAGGAGATTTGAGGCAGGGTGAGGAGGAATGCCATCCCCCTTGTTAACCTGCCACCCTCCATTCCCTAGTAGTGGAGAGAGTGAGAGAGCAGGGACAGAGGAGTTGTTTAGTTGAAACTGTTGTTCTAGTCTGCCTGACTCATTGATCCTTTCCTGGCGGAGGTTTGCGCAAGTTTGAATCCGTGGCCTTGACCATGGCTGTGAAACCAAAGAACCAAAAGAGTCCGTTCCCTCGTCACTGCTTGGTCAACAAACTTGGTCAATCCTCCTAGTAAAAAGAATTAACAAATAGTCTACTGGGTCTAACAGAGGTTCAGAATCAGTTTCCTTCCTCACAAAGCATTTGTAAAGCCTCTTTTGATACCATCTGATGTAACCTTTTTAAACTTGTTGTGTCTATAAGTGAGTGAGTCCTGTATTTGTTTACATGTCAGAGTTTTATTGTGCATTCATAACGTGTTCCTGATTTTCTGCCTCGTTACCTCAGTCTAGGGTTGGTATTGCCCACATATAGTGAGAACCACATCAAGGCCAACCTGAGTGACCAGATCCTTCAGGTGCAGTGTAAGTACCCGGGAGTACCCAGCATCCTTCACTCTCTGTCCCTCTCCTTCTCTTTCTCTCTTTCCACTCTTTCCTCCTCTTCTCTCTCTCTCTCTCTCTCTCCCAAATATGACCTTATGCTCTTATTCAGTCCTTTCGTCCCGGGTCTCCGACATCATCAATAGGGAGTGTGCAAGCGGAGTCGCCTGCCCCGCCCCTCCCCCGTGCTCCCCCCTCTTCTACGCTCTCTGATAGGCAGGTTCATACCTGAGTCCCCCGACTCCTCTACTGCCCCCTGTTCCCTCCTGTCTTCATGCTGTGCTGTAAACCGGTGATGTTTTTTCTTCACACTGGCTGAAGAAAAAAATAACTGAACTGACAGAAAGGTGAAAGCTGTGGTTTTACTGTGTTACTCAGGTGAAAATAATGGTGACCTTTGTGCTATTATTTTTTTTGCCAAATGCTCTCGCCTCTTCTCCACCAAAGTAATGATTCTGAAGCATCTGTGTTCAAAGTATTTGATGTTCTGGAAAAACTGTGAAAATATGCATGCTTTTCACTCCTTATGATGAGTTTTATGATTTGGGGAACTTTTCCTTCTGTTATGTGTGTGATTTTTTTTAGTTTTTACTTTATGTTTTTTGTTGGATTGTGTGAGATGTCTCTCAGCTTTGGAATCATTCAGTATATAAACTCCCACTCGGCCCGGGATAAGGGCTCGACTAACGTGGGAGTTTGGGTTTATGTGGGTCTGAATGGGGACACACGTGTCTCTCTCATTCTTTCTTTGTCCAGACCCTGTTATTCCGCTCTTTTCCTGTTTTATTTGATTTGTTTTTATTTATTTATTTTGTTTAACCATGGTTATCTCTCACAATTACTTGTCTTTAATGTTTTCCTTTCCTGGATTTCCCAGTTTGTTTTCCTTTTCTTCCGTTGGTTTTCCGTTCCCTCGTTTGCTCTTGCAAATAAGATGTTTGCTCTTCATTTCTTTTTTCTCTCTTGTCTTGTTTGACTTAGATTGTTTTTTTTCTTTCAAGAAAACAATATTTTTATTCAAACAGTAATTGAATAAAATATTGTCTGTGATCCCCCCTTCCCACCCGACCCCCTGTTTCTTTTCTTGCTCACTCCTTCTCTGATGGATCCACACAGTGCCATACACCAAGGGCAAGTATACTCCATATTGGTCCACGTTCCCTACCTTTACTTCCTACTTCCCACCGCTGCCTCCTTCCCACACCTCTCGTCCTCAACCTCTTCCTGCTGCCCTCCCCCTCCCCCTCCTCCTTCTCCCCTCACCTGTCCCAGCCTGCTTGCCTCTGTTCCTGCCCGTCTTGCCTTCAGGACTTTCCTCCCCTTTTCCTCTTTTTCCTCCTCCTCTTCCTCCTTTTATCCCTCCTTCTCCACTTCACCCTCTTGCTGCAGCTCAGATCCCACATCTCTCACGATGGCTCCTCCGGTCCCCCAACCTCACCCTCTTCCCTCCCACGCTGCTCCAGAAGCCACAAAAAAAAAAAAAACACCAACTGCACCCAAGGAAGACAGATATTCATGTTCTCTGTTAAAACTTGTCTTTTGTCCTCCTCCTCCTAATCCTTTTCCTTCTGTGGATAGCTCCAAATGGGTTGTGTCTGCCTCCTTTCTCTTTCTCTTTCTTTCACTTTCCTCACATTTTCTTCGACCATATTTCTGTCTCTTCCTCATCTTCCTTCTCCGTTTCTCTTTCACCCTCTTGTCTCCCTCCATCTCTCTCTTTCTGTCTCTTTCTGTCTTTTTCTTACAGTGTCATTAGTTAATAAATGTCTTAACTAACTCTCACACTAGGGCTCAGGTATTAACTTTAACTAAATTTAATTTAAAACATTTAGAGCACGTTGAGCTTCATGTAAAAGTAAAAGATTTTGTACTGTTTGCTGTAACATTTTCATAATGTAGGAAGATAAACACACTAATCTGAATTGTTATTTTGTAGTCTGACACCTTAGCTGTGATAATATCAGCACATATAGACGAACCCGGCGACCCGATTTGTTGGTTCCGCCATCTAGCGGCGCCACCATTACTGCAGTGGCAAGTTGTAGTGACGTTGGTGGTTGGATTGATGTTGTAGACGGTGGCCCCCAGTTACTAATGAAGGTTCTTAGACGGATGTCGATCTTTGTGTTATTCAGATTTTACATAATAGATTACAACAATAGCCCAAATAAATAATAAGCCTGGCTGAAACTTGATGCTGACTGTTAGAATAGGGTAGAAAAATCACAACAAATACAGGACAGTCAGGTGGCCCAAACATTGATCTAGGTTTTTGAGGATTAATCAATAATAATTGATGATTGAAATAAATGTTCATAATAATTGAAATTATTTTCTAGACATTCTTGTCAAAAGTGACTTTAAAAAATGTTCACTTCTTTGGACAACTTGCATTCAACGCCCAGATAGCATAGGCAGAGACCACTGCAGTAATGGCGTCTGCTTCAGGTACATCCCTGGATTCTTCTATATGTGTATAAGTAGTGTTATTTATTCATAGTAGAGTAAAACGAAATCTCTTATGGTCATGATATTTTAATGTAGCTATTCCTCATTGATCTACATATAAAAACCACCTACTTAACATTTGTCAGCTGCCGTAGTATCTCGTCAGTAGCTGGAGACGTCGCAGCCTGCAGACTGACCCTTCAGGGCTGAGCTGTGTCCTGCCCACCCAGGTCCTCCCATGTTGTCAGGTGTCAGGGTGCTGACTCCTGTGTCGTCCCTCTGTACTCCCTGTCTCCATCAGCTTGTCTCCCTCCCTCCTCACCCCTCAGACCGCCAGGGGCACGGCCCAACACTTCCTCAGTAAACCCGACCCCGGATGTGCACGGCATTGTGGGCGGAAAACTACCTGGGCACTCTATTTTAGCTCTAAAATGAAACCTTTCCTCTGCTTGTACGGTCACAGGTCACGGCCTAATGAGAAAATAACATGTTGGATTCATCGCAGACTCTCCTGTCGAGGCTTTAATGACGCTTGATATTTTGTGTTCTGCTCTGTCTGTGATAGATTAATATTAAGTTGCCCCTCGACATGCCCTTCACAATGCAATGCATCTCCTTTGATTATGTGTCTCTCTGAGCCCGCTCTCCTGCCAGTCTGAGGGGTGACTACTTCCATCAGGACCTTCACCCACCTCTCCCCTGCAATAGTTGGCCATGTTGATGCCTGCCTGATCTGAAAGCACTCATTGTGTTCAATCCGTCTGAGAACTTGCTTCCCGACACGGCACGTCTCGCAAGTCAGTTCTCAGACGTCCAAAACATGTTAGAGTGAAACCAGACGAATCGGAAAAACGCTTGTTGACAAAGTGACGGACAAAAAGAGGAAAAAAAAGAAGGTGTGAGTGCTTGTGAAACTAAAGCTGTCGTCCATTGAGAGTCAGGTTCTATTTGAGGCACCATATTGGCTAACGCTAGTGTTCCCATGATACCTCAGTGTTGCTATGGTAAACTCCCTCCTGCGTCCCCACACCTCTGAAGAACAGCTGCTGTTTACCCACAACTCCCCACTGCTCTGCCCACTGCTCTTCCCGGATAATCTTCCCCTTTCTGTTGCAGATTTTGAATCACTGCTGCCAAACAGTTTTGAGTCTGAAGGACATGTATTCATTGCTCCCAGGTAGCTCTGTGTGTGAAAGCTCTCTGTCGTTGGTGGTCATCAGTTTTTTCGTCTTGTCTTTTGCCTTTTTGTGATGTTGAGTTGCACTGTGTGGAAGTGGTTTGTTTCATTCATTTCTTTTCTTTTCGAGTAGTGTTTTATGTGTGAAGTGTAAATTAAATCTAAAATTCATCATTCCCTCATTAAAACAAAGTGTTGAAGCCACATCAAATCTTCTTTGCATGCAGCTACATGTTTGTGTTATTCGAATAGACTCGTCACAACAATTACTTTTTGCTGGATGGCATATTGTCCCAGAAGTATGGAGGACTGAAACTGCCAACATAAAATAAAGAAAAGAATGACTAAATGGCTCAATTTATAAATTGATATGCCATTAAATGTACCAAAAGTAGAATTGTAAATAAATGTAGACATTAATAATATATAAAATGTGATATAAATTGGTATTTCTGCTTTAATTTGCCAATGTTTTTCTTTACCTTTGTATTAATTCAACTATTGCCTGTGCTTTAAAAAAGTCAGGAAACCGATTACCTCTGAAATACCAAGTAACATACACTATTAAATTTATGTTGTACGAGCTAAAAAGTTTTTTAAAAACGTCTACTTTATTTGTTCATTTTTAAGTTATCTGTTTCCTTGATTTTTTAAATTAAATTCACTTTGTCAGATTTGACAGTGAAGGAGCAATTAACTTTTAATCAATAATTCAAAATATCCTAAATAATATAAAACCACACATCCAGCAACAAACACGCGTGTAAACACAACGGGCGATATACATATATGTATGATAAAAGGTAATTATTGTGACAGTCCTGTACACAAATACATTCAGGAGTCATTAGTTTAGTTGTTCAGTGGAATGAAAGATAAGTGTGAATAATAATAATAAGAAGAAAATGGATATCGGACAATGAAATGTGTAAGTACCCAAAAAAGCTCCAGTATGTATGAAAAAAATGACTGAAATCCTCTTTGCATGTTCTGTTTTGTTATCAAACCCTCATCGCCTCCAGCTGAAGCCTGAACTCTGCATCACACTGATAAAATCACTCTCTCATTGTGATGCCTGTCCACGTTTTTGTTTTGATTGACAGCCATCTTAGCATATTGAAATTCAAGCTTTAAGACATGCATGCTGCTCACGATAGCATCGAGTGACACATCTATTCGTGCTTCCCCACTTTTTGTTTTGTGTCCCTCTATGAAGGACAAATGAGGCAGAGTGTTCATGTTTTATGGATGCGTTTGTTTTTAACCTTCTCTCTCTGAGTTAAAATGTCTCGTCTGCTTCTCAGGGAGTACTGCAATGATCTGGAACTGTCCAACAACAACACCGAGTTCCTGCTCAACTTCATTGCTCTCATGGAGAAGGTGACACCGGACTCCAAACAATGTGAGTCTCACTTCTTCTTACTCTCTCACAAGGCCGGCGATGTATATATTTTCTCTTATTGTCAATAAATCCTCCAAAAAACTCAGAGAGAGATAAATCTACATCTGCTCTGATAGTTGTTATTATTCTGTTTAGGTGACAACTTGCTCCTTCATAACCTGATCCTGGACACCGGCATCATCAGGCAGCTGGTGGAGAAAGTGTGGAAGAATAAAGACTTGAACACGTAAGTGTGATTAGCCGACACTGAGGGAGCCGCGTCTTTACATCCGACTCTGAATCTGATTTGATTTCTGTCTCTTTCTCTCCCTCCTGACATTTAGATACGGTTTTCTGGCCGTGTTCGCTGCGACAGATGGAGGCGTAACAAGAGTGTTTCCGAACAAGTGAGTGCACTCGTCATCAAGGCTGTACGTCCGGACAGCAGCTGTTCTGTAGATCTGTCATGTCTCTCACTTTATTCTGAGTTGTGAGGAGTTGATATGTTTCCCTAAGCAGATAGTATAGCAAGAGGCTTATGCATCAGATTTACAGCCCCGGTGTCTGTGCTCTTAAATCTCAGGGCTTCAGAGACCTGGGAGGAAGACCCTGAGCCGTTTAATGCCAGCTATTACCGCCGCAGTCTCGACAACAAGGGCTACATCTTCCGAGCGCCTTATCGAACAGGTGAATGATGCTCTCAGTGTCTGGTTGTATATCTCACGGTGAGCCTCGTAATGTGTTGTGGCTCTTTGTTTCTAAACCCTCCCTCGTGGCTTGTTTCTCTATTTGTTTCCCTCTTAAAGCCAGGGACGAGCTGCTGAACCCAGAGAACGACACCATTGGGATCCTGGTCAGCACGGCAGTGGAGATCACAGTCGGAGGGAAGACCATCAAACCTGCAGGTGGGCTCGCGCTCTGAAAGAGGAGAGAAAACCCTAATGGAGCTTGTTAAAGAAAGAGACAATTACACACCTGTGTTTGTATTCATTGTCACTTTGTGTGGACATGTCCTTGCTTTGCATCTGTTTGTTGGGACTTTTATGTGCATGGGTCTTGTATTTTGAATTTTCCTTCTTTTTCTCAGTGGTTGGAGTGAAATTAGACCTTGAAGCCTGGACGGACAAGTTCAAGATTCTTGCCAGCAACCATACAGATAACCGTCAGGGCTCAAATACGGTAACAAACTCTACCTTAAGAATATATTTACAAGCTTAAGTGTTCAGCAGTTTCTAAGATGATCAGCTACTGATGCTGTTTTTCCTTTGTGACAGTGTGGACCAACCAGGGGCTGTGAGATGGACTGCGAAGCCAACAGTGATGTTAGTATTTGTTAAAAAATTTTTATGAGTTTCCTTTTTAGGGTGATATTTTCAAATTTCAATCGGGGACTGTTTAACAGAAATTCCAGTATTTTTAAACCTGGGCCCTATAATAACACGTTAGGGTATGTAAATGACACATACTTAGCAAAAGTTTTGGAATCGGTCGAGTAGATCACGTCTGCCGGCAGCAGCGACGTGACTACAATGGCTGCAACGTAATCCTTAAAGGCAACTACGACTGTCAAAGTTACGTCCACTAAAATGAACGAGCCTTGTGTTTCTGGTCACAGAAAGGATCGTTCTCTTCAAAAACAAGGTCTATCTCCACTGGTATCATTTCTGTCAGACACTTAGAATAACAACCTCGGCCTGTCAGTGGCGAAAACAAGCACTATTAGTGGATGTAACTTTGACAGTCAGAGTTGCCCCAAAGGATTACATTGCAGCCATATACTGGACCAACTAGTCACAACAGCACATTGACTGATTCACTCACATAGACAAATCAGTATGAGTTAAATAGTTATAGTTAAATATTATAATATTTTTTAATTGTGATGAAAACCTGGACAACTTAGTGTTTTACAGATATTCAGCAGGACAGTCCCAAACAAACTCCTCCTCATTGATTTTCTGTATCATAGCACTGTACTGTACTGTTCTTTCCACTGTGCATCTAATTAAAGCCCATGTTTGTTTCTGTGTGCAGGATCTCCTGTGTTATTTGATAGACGACGGTGCATTCTTGATCATGTCTAATCAGAAGGAGGACTGGAACAAGGTGAAGTCAACAAAGACACTGACCGTTGTGGTTTCTCACTAATCTTTACACTCAGCTTTACCTGTGTCTGTTATTCTCCACAGGTGGGAATGTTCTTCAGTGACGTCGATCCCTACTTGATGCACGCTCTCTACAACAACTCCTTCTACAACCGCAAGCAGTCGTTTGACTACCAGTCTGTGTGCGAACGGCTGCCCAACAGTGAAACTGGAGCTGCACCCAGAGGAGTGTTTGTGGTGAGAACGCTGCAGAGTAGATGATTATGTACTGAATTAATGGTATATAGAGAGACTAATGGTGGGTTAAAATACGCGTGTGATCCAGCTGATATGATGTTCTCACATTTTTCTATTTTCGCCTGTATCTGCAGCCCACTATTGTGGATTTTGTAAACCTGGCTTGGTGGTCATCGGCAGCTGCATGGTGAGAGTCCTGGAATGAAAAACAAACACACAGTACACAAACACACACACACACTGTACCATATTCACTCCAAAATATATTATTATAACTTTTTACTAACTGTTCTCCTCTCCTGTCTCTACAGGTCCTTGTTCCAACAGTTTATATATGGACTGGCGTATCACAGTTGGTTCGTCACAGGTGGGTACAAGCAAGCTGTTGTGAAAAGAACAAGAAAGTAATGACAGATGTAAAATAATAGAAAATTTCCCATTTTAAACAACCTTCATGGCCATTTGAATAAAGACTTCTGAGTTTACGAGCCACACCTGAATGCATCATAAAGTCCCTGTCCCTATGCTGTGTGTGTGAATCTCTGACACAAACAGAGGAGAGGAAAGCAGCAGTGTGTCCGTCAGTGACACCAACACGTAGTAGAGACACTCAGCATAGTCTTTAAATTACATGACTGCTTTGGTAGCAACATTTAGTGGCAGTGTGGCGGATAGCCGACAGAGATTTACTCACCACATTGATAATCTACCCACATCTGGTGCGTTTTCATTTTGGACCCAGGTCCATAGTGTGTCCCAATTGTATGCATACTTCATGCAACAGTGTGTACTTTGTAAGGGCAGCTGCAGTACGCACTCAAAGAAAAAAGAAGAAGTATTTGATTTGGTAAATACACTCACCAGGAGCCTGTCACTAATTCAAACCGTCTTCTTTGTTTTTTAATTCGTTGACAATCACAAATGTTTCAGGGGAGTTACAGCTTCAGTCTTTCCATATCAAGAGGAGTAAGTGTGTTTCCCAAAATGCTGAACCATTTCTGAGCAGTAAAAGTCGAATTCGAGTAATGAGCCAAGACTCTTAAAGGGCGTCGACTGATAGTCAAATAATACATGTATCAGTATTAAAAGTTTTTTGTCGTCCTCAGTCGCAGTTTTCCAGCCGTGGTGCTCAAACTGTAAACAAAAACTATGCAAATAACTGATGACTACGGGAGAGTTTTACAGATTATCCCACCAAATGTGGATGTACATTTTTGTAATCACTTTTTGTAGAGTCAGATCTTATAAATCAATCGAACTGACAAGTGTTACTCTCACGTCTTTGTGCTCTGGTGATGCTGCAGACGAGGTGGATGCAGAAGGATTCGACTCCAAAGAGCGGAGTTGTGTAATGATCCAGACCCAGTACTACTTGAGTAATCTCAGCAGCTCCTACAACATCCTGCAAGACTGTGGCAACTGCTCCAGGTCTGTACACATGTTAACACACACACACGCACACACGCACACACACCACAAAGAATCGTACTGTGACAGAGACTCGGTTAGCAAGACGTATTCATCTTTCTGTTGGAGCTAATAAACTCTGGTGATGATTAAACCGTATCAGCTTTAATGAAACGGTCACATCATCGGCTAAATGAGCCTTATAAGACTCTCTCATGAATCTCACTGATCCATTAGCAAATGAGCCTGTGATGTAAGCGAGCAGAGGGGGGTTGTTGACAGAGTTGTCTCACTCTCTCTCTCTCTCTCTGCAGGCTGATTCACGCCAAGAGGATAAACAACACCAACTTGCTCTTTGTGGTGGCGGAGAAGCTGCCGTGCAACACCTGCGAGATGGAGAAGCTGTCCCAGGAGGAGGAGGAGTGTATCCTTTTTCTCATTGTACGCCAGCTGGCAGAGGAGAACACACACTCTGTAATCGCTCGATGCTATCTCCTTATCAAACATACCTGTGGAACAAATGTTTCACATTCATTCAAGGTTATTTTTTATCGCAATGGAGTGAATTATGACCAGATATTTTATCTGCGGCACCGAGTGAGCAATCAGTGTGTGTGTGTGTGTGTGTGTGTGTGTGTGTGTGTGTGTGTGTGTGTGTGTGTGTGTGTGTGTGTGTGTGTGTGTGTGTGTGTGTGTGTGTGTGTGTGTGTGTTTGGGTAGATGATGAAACACTGCAAAAAAGCAGCAATTCAAAAGGATTTTAATATTCCTTAATTGAGTCAATTTTCAGTCAAGGAGGAGAATCCATGTGAAGAAATGCCTGTGGCGCGCTATCGAAAAGGACCCTCCACCTGCTTCGATAATAACATCTCTGTAAGACTTTCAGACACGATATCAATGAGCAGAGTCATTCAGACAAAAACAAACAGGCAGTTTGGCATTTACTCGCTGTGAGTAGGGAGTGCTAATAATTATCTCTTAATATTCTGCTGCAAACGTACAATTAAAGGAGCAATTTGTGAGATATGACCAGAGGTTTATTTTGAAAACATCCAGAAAATGAACTAACACTGTGGAGCGTGAAGAAAGGCGTCTCTGTGCTGTACTGTGTTGCAGAGATGTCTTCTGAAGTTAGCATGCTAACCGGTTAACCCCGGCCCGTCCTGTCTCGTCCTCCACTGTGTTTTGGCACGATGTGATAAATAAAAAAACTAAATGAAATCACAAAATGTCAAGAAATGAAACACTCACACTCGTACTAAGATGTGGAAATCTTACGGCTTACTGATGTCCGACTCTGTGGCTTCTCTCCCGTCCCAGCCTGCCGTGTCTCTTCGCTCCCGGAGTCATACTCCTGGTCAGAGCTGCTGTAAATCCACACTGTTGTGTATCCCCTGTTGTCAAACTGACCTCCGTCGGTCTTGGAGGCTGTGTTCAGTCCCAGTTTGACATCCAGCCGTGTTCACTCTCACTCAAGGAGACAGTCTCTAGGGCCACTGGCTCCACGACTAACTGAGCTTGTCAGTTGTCAGTAACTCTTGTGATCTGCCGCCCGCTGTGTTTCTGAAGCTTTTAATTCTAACCATTTTCTACAAATTCTTCCATGCTTTAATGTTAAACTCCCTCCAAATCATAAGGTAGTAAAAGTATTTTTATTCATTCATCACACATAATGCAACAAATGTAAACAGTACAGACATGCTGCCGTCCACTGAAATAATATCTGGTTTGCCGTCTATCACCTGAATCCCTGTGAAAGCAGGTTTCATGTCTGTATTAAAACACACATCCTGTGTGCTCGATGTGTACTGACAGCTGCTGTTTTCCCCTCTGCAGGAGAACACATCAGACTGTGGACGAGGCCACTCCTTCCGTCCATGTCTCTACACTTTGCTGCTCATCCAGCTGCTTTTACTTTATCCCGCCATCAGCCCCAACATTCACTCTCTACTACATTAATTCCATTTTCCTCCACTTATCCTCCTCGTAGCCCTCCCAAGCTTCTATACCCACCCAAAAAAAACCCGCCAACCTCCCCTCTCTGTGCCCCTAAGCCCTCCCCCCCGTGATATAGTCATAGGTAATAATGGGACTTCCCATCACGGCAAGTTGGAAGCCCTGAGTGCCGCGCTACCCAGCTCGCTTCAGTTCATGTCGCTTAGTGACAACTGCCGGACATTTGTGTCCTCAGCCAGTTAACCTACATCTGCAGGAGGAGTGGGTGGTGCCGGACCGCCTGGATCATCAGAGGCAGCGTCAGAAAAGAGAAAACACGACCCCCCACGCCTTCATGACCACCCTGCCACCAACACCATCCAGTGAAGGAAGGAGAAAGAGGACCGGTGGATGTCCTCGTCACAGACCTGCCGCCTCATACAGACTGGAGAGTTGAGGTCGGCTGTCCGCCTTCGGCCTCCTCCTCCTTTTCTCCTCCATCTCAGAGTGTCACCGCTCTGTCGTTTGGCCTCTCGATAAGAGGCTGTGGACCATCCAGCCAGTTATAGCCACCATAAAAGAAAATAACCGAGAAAAAAAAAAAAGAACTGTCAAGTATACAAAATGTCAAGTATAAACTGCTGAAGTGATGAGTATTCCAAACATTACAGTATATTTAGTTTTAAATTTGAAAAGGAAGTCGTTAGGTGTTACTTAAACATTAATTTATGCACTGTATCTACTTGCCAAAATGAGATAGACTTTCATGTGGTCTTATTTTTATAGCCAAAACATGAAGAGGAGGCGGCTTCTGATTTAGATTTAACCATGACGAGGAAGGGGAGACACTCAGAAACTGAACGCTGATTCATTTTGTGCAGCGCCCGATTACAGATTAATGCTTTTAAAAGACGTCCACTGGGGATTATTGTAATTACATGATGGTAATCGCGTTTGTTGAAGTACATTTCTGTTATATTTACTGTTTAAGGCTCGTGTTATCTGACTTACACAATAGTGACGGCTGTAAAACATGAATCAGTGTTCGGTTACATTGTTGATGTCTTGTAGTGTTCTCCTTTGAGGACCATTCTGACCTCTGGTTTGGACTGATGTTAAAAAAAAGAAGCCCCCGTGCTCTCTGACGCTAAAGCTCACCTCTGCCAATCCTCATGAGGCTTCTAACCGAATCACAATTTGTAAACGTGCTTTACGTCTGTTCACACACACACACAAAAAAAAAATCTCTGCCTCATGACCGTCTCGTACTCGTTCCAGGTGGGTTTTTATTTTACTCTATTACCTTCGACTGATGCTGTTCAAACTTCGAAACCATTCGCTGCTGGGGGATAGGGGCTTATCAACATTTCCAACAAAAGTGCAGAAGAGGCAACTAAATATGGTGATCACGTGCAAAGTAGTAGTGTGGTTGTAATCCGTCACAGTTCATCATTCGATCATTACGATGTGTGAAAAGTCATTTTAGACTCCCATGTTTAGGAGCCGCTCTGTTTCATAGTGCCTTGATGCACTTTGTTTTGGACCACATCGGCTGTATAAGAGTAGAGCCACCGTATAGTACCTTTATAGAGCGGCCACCTTTGAGGCTTTGGACTGAATCTTAGACTGAATCTGTCAGCTATAGAAATAGCTTTACACGGAGCCGCTGACCGGCTCTAGCTTCAGTGTATCTGCCCTCTCGGCTCCAGAGCCACCTGACTGCCATCGTATGGAGTTACTATACCGTTCCTTTACAAAGCCATGTATAGAGCTACGATACACTATCAGTATACAGCGACTTAACTGGCCATAGAGCGTTTTTAGGGCCACCTGACTGCTATAGTTCTGCCTGAGTCGTATGCGTGGATGCGTGCGTGTTAGTTTGCGTTTCAAAACCCTCAGAGGGGAATGTCTTTTAAATGAGTTGTGGAGTGCGTGAGGGGATGACAGTCGTGGTAGCTGTTTTTCCTGTCCCTACGTTGCAGCGGACAAAATCCAGTGTCGTCGTGGAGGAAACAAAAAGGGATTTTACTGAAAACAAAAAAAAAAACAATCCATCGTTAACCGTCAGTCTGCCTAAATATTAATCAAAGGGAGCAGAGGTGTCCGAAAGAATGTGTAGTTTCATCAGTGTTTTCTGCTTCAAATGCAACATAGTTAACAAAGCCTCTCTAAATGCCTTAGTGTTACACAGTACGGAGCTCTGATCACCCCCCCTCCCCTTCTCATCTGTACACGCACACACACGAATAGATCCTCCAAAATATCCACTCCCCCTGGACTCTTCTTGGTGTTCTGCAGTAAGTATAGTGAGCTCTAATTTTGTATTTTGTACGTCTTGGAATGATTCGTTATTGACTGATGCCTGTTCAATTACATGCCTGAAAGCAGGTGGGAGTTTTTCAATTTCAAAAAAACACCTCCGACCTTCGATGTTCACACCCACCCGAACCCTCACTGGTATCGCTCAGGTGGGAACGACTCACACGACAATTTGAAACCTTAACTTCTCACTCTGTACAGTTGTTGGTACTATTTGATGTGGCAAACATGCTGGCACAGTAACTGCAGCGCGGCTCCAAGCAGAATCGAAATGAAAAACTGTTGAAAATTTAAAGACGCGTGTTTCCAAATTCGGCTCCGAGCAGTGTGGAGCGCCGAGCAGATGCAGCTGTACTTTTCTGGCATTTGTTTGTCTCTGTCCTGTGCCATTAATTCTGTCTGTATATCCCTATTTCCACTGTCTGTAAATGAGCGCTACACGTGCCTGTGGAAATGTACCCCCTGCAACTTCCTCTCTTTTCCTGGCTCTGTACTCACACATTGACTAAATATGTAGGCCTGTTTTTTTTTGTTTTTTTTTTTGCACCTGCACCGACACATAATGCACACACACACCTATAAGCAAACATGTAAAGACACTTATTCATGCCCAGCTGGGAGATGTCAAGCACCAGGCAACAAGTGAGCCAAGGACGTCACTTCCCAGGTGTTTTTATTTGGGTGAGCGGGTGGAATGTCAGAGGCAAGCTCAGGGAGTGGGTCTCCACAGAGCAGCACGGGCCCGTCAAACAGAAGGTCATGGAGGAATCATGTGGTGACGTCTGCGTGTGCATCACCACTGGAAAACTCAGCCCGGTCGCCAGAATGAAATGTTGGCATTGTGCGTTTCTGCAAACCACGGATACGTTCGATTTGTACGTTTCACACAAATCATCAACATTTCTACAATACGCATTGCATCATGTTTAGGTCACATGTATATGAGCTGACACCTCGGCAAGAGACCATCGTCTCAACCGGTAATTTTTAACAACCATCACAACATTTTCTTGCCATATTTGTAGCAACAAAACCAGATATTTTCAGTAAGACGTTGGGTCATTTTCCAGCTGTATTTGAGGCAAAAAGGTGACATTTTCAGTGAGACATTGGAAAATTTTCCAGCCACGTTTGTTGCTACACAACCGGATATATTCAACAAAATGCCAAAACAAGATCTTCACCGAAGCCTAATCACGTTGTTTTTGTGCCTAAACATAACCTAAAGAAGCGTTAAGTTTCAACATATCTGTGGTTTGCAGAAACGTACAATGCCAACATTTATTCTGGCGATTGGGTTGGATAACTGCTCTAAAGGGACAGACGTCTGATTTCTGTGGTTTGACAAATTTACTTTTGCCAAAAAAAAGAAAAACTAAGAAAAAAATAGAAAATTGGACCAGCTTGGGGTTTGAGAGGGAGGGGTCAGCTTTAGGACACGACCCTAAAATAAGTAGGCAGTGTTTTCATAAAGCGTCGAGGCCCCTCCCGACCCTCGCTGCATCTGTGTTGGTGCGTCTCTGTGGGAAAGACACGTGTGTATGTGATTCTGTAGTCTGTAGTCTGGTGCTATGTGACCATGTTTGACAAGTGTGTGAAAAAATAACAGCAACATTTAGCGAAAAAAAAAAAAAGAATAAAATCAGACGAATTTTAAGTGACGTTAAAAAAAATATAGGAATACAGCACTGTTGATAAGTTTGAGATCTGAAGTCAAAATGTTTTCGATTTTATTTTCGGTTTTGTTTTCTTTCTTGTGCGTGTGTGAGTGTGAATGTTGGTGTGTGTGGAAGATTTAGCTCCTTCTTTTCTGGGCACTGGTCCATGTCGCTCCATTCTTTTGTACAGATGAAGCTAAAAAAAAAAGAAAAAAGAAGAAGAGGGCAAAATTTGTAAAATATTGTGTCTGTGACTCCTTGTAAAATATTTTCAAATTGTTTATTACAGAGAATCAGTTATTAAATAATGTTCATATTTTTCACTTCATTTCATTGTGTGGTGTTTTGTTTTGACAGTCAGACAGGACGAGACTTCATATAAGATTTATTAAAATAAAGCATCCCATAATTACAGCTTAAATTCATTATAATACAGTCGGTCTTCATGCTATTAAAGGACAAGTTTGACATCTTGGTAAACACACTTATTCGCTTTCTTACCGCGATGAGACAATTTATACCACTCTCATGTCTGTACGCTAAAAATGAGAAATCAAACTTAGCTTAGCACAGGAAACAGGACACAGCTAGACATTGACATCATTAACGCAAAAATCTAGTGTGGGCTGTGAAGAGCCCCCTAGTGGTCTGCGAGTGGATTTGGTAAAATATCATCATTTAAATTAAGTGTTTCTCAAACTGTATGCGATACTGAGCCACTCCAAAGCCTCGTAGTGAGTAGGATAGATGTGTTGTTTTTAATATTAAATCAACTTGTATGTAAATTCAAACACTATTATTTAAAATTGGCTGTTCTGCGATGTTTTCGGTCTGTTTCACGACACCGCCTGCATAACGTATTTACGATTTATGTCAAAAATGATCAGCAACTGACCGCTTTGTTAGACTAAAACTCCAGTTTGGAGAGATTGCTGCACTGATGTCTCCATTCTTCCCATTAAGATGGCGACAGAGACAATGAGAAGTGAGTAGGCGATTAGGTTTCTAATTGGTCCCTGGTCCAAAGAAGTTTGGGAAACACTGATGCAGTGACATTGACTGTCAGAAAAGTAATTTATGAGCATAAACTCTGAGAACAACTCAAGTAAAGCAATATTTTAGTGTTTTTCAGGGAACGTGCTGGTGCAGCAACAAGTTTGGTATAAAATCATAACAACCCTTGTTTGTAGCGTTCATGTTATTTCAACATTATGACTTAAAAGATTATGAATAGCGACAGTGAATATTGAAATATCAATACTTCTGATTGCAATGTTTCTGTTCTAGGATCGATTCTTGTGTTAAAACTTGATGTCTAAACTCAGTAATTTTGGGAAAATGTGCATGTTATCATCAGCAGGGGCACAATAGAAAATAACTACGCTGTCACCAGGATCTAAAATAAATATACCCGCTTGATAGGAACTACTTCCTCTACGGCTCTATATATGAGTAAGGTGCCGTCGATGATAGCTGTGTGGTACTATTTCAGTGTGCAGCGACAATGTTGTGTGGGAGGACTGTGAGACGCAGTCACCACAAACCTCGTCAACTATCTGAGATTTAATCACAGCGCCGAGTATGATGAGGTGATGCAGCGGCAGTCACATCGCTATCATGAAAAGTTGGAAGAAAGATTTCCCGACTCACAAACTTTGCCAATTTTCAGCGTTTTTCCTCAAACTGTCAAACTAATCCTTTAAAAGTTTGGACCTCATCGTAAGAACAATCTTGATCTCCAGTTTCATCCCTGACATGATTTAAGAAGCCAGAATCAGGTTGTGCACGAGGATGTTTGTCCAAAATATCTAATGAATGAATAACGTGTTTATATGTGTGACTGTGTTGACGAGAATCCACGAGGAGGTTCACAGCGTCTGAAGGAAGTCTGTGAGAGCCTTGTGCCACGTGTCCGGGTCGTCCAGGTAACAGGGGTGACCCGCCCCTTTCATCACCACCACTTTGTGATTGGCCAGATTGCTCAGGTTTCTGAGCGACAGCTCTCCGAGCTGCGTGTCCTGGTCACCGTAAACGATCAGCGTCGGGACCTGGAGGAGAGACGGGACACAGAAACACAAACGGATCCTTCTGATGAATCACTTTCAGTCCTTTCTCTCTCTGTGTGTCCTACACGTTACCAACAGGTCTTATAAAAAGGATAAGAGAAAAGCTTTTTATTTTATTAGGTGTGACTTATTTATGTGTCGAGATGTCAAGAATAAAAGTCCATTAAAGACAGAACAGAGTAGTCAGGCAGATCTTAATATTAGCATCTATCACCTTTGGAAGTCACAATACCCCGATATAAATAAACCCCATTACAGAGTAGGAGTCCTACATTAAAGGGGTACCTGTGATTTAGTTTTTATTTAGTTTTTTTACATTTTGACGAAGAAAAAGACCAAATACAAACACAACACAAGCACAACTCCCCACAGATTACAGACAAATATATACAAATTCACTATACCTGCCTAAAAGATCATTGTGTCACCACTGCTTCAGATTCCTTGTCATTGTTCTGTCTCATCTTGGAGGTGATTTAGTTTTGCATTGTCGTTTGACTTGAAAGGCACAGGTCAAACCAAGAACGCTCAAAACTGAAGCAACGGAGGCCGAGTTCAATCTGACTTTAACAATGACTGACATTTTAATGATCGAACAAACCTCCTCCTACGTCTTTATAACATCAGATTAGGGTGGAGCTGCACCCGACCGTGAAACCGGACAATCTGACCCAAAACAAGTAACAAAAAGCCAGTTTCACAGCTTCTTAAATGTAAATATTTTATGTTAAATTGTTTCTTTACTCCTCTGTGGACACAACAAGACACTTGAGGACGTCATCTGATTGACATTTTATGGACCCTCAGGCTTATGAATCAAACCAAGATGACCCTGATGATGAGATGTCATCACCAGAGTTATTTTCTCAGCCTCCTCCTGAGCCACAGAAGATATAATGCAACGGTTTTATTTTTTGCTGGCTGAGTAGAAAATAAATAACTTTGACCAAAATGTACTTAAAGGATATAAAGAGAAAGTTCTCATTATGCAGAAAACAGGCCTGTGGAGTGTTGCAGTATCATATATGTATCATATTATCATTGCATTATAATTACTGATCCTTTAAAGCATGAGCAGAATTTCACAATTACTTAAAGATAATGCTGATTCTGAACACTAACTAGTATCTATCAGTACAATATAGTGTATTTGAGTTTACTGTATGTATTTAACTATTTTCATATCGACTCTGATGTACCTTTTCTGCGCTTGTCTTTAAAAGTGAACCACTTTCCAGTGACAAACTCGTTTCCTTCATGCATAACGCTCCTTCACTCAGTTTGCCATCTAAGAAATTTAGTGGTGAAATAGTTGGGAGCTGGATGAAAGCCGGCGGCATCTGTGAAAGTATAAAAATGCATGTATATCTGCTTCTCTCATGGCCGCATGTAAAAATCCATCGGCTCTTTTGAAAGAGAGACGAGGAGGAGCTGGAAAATGAAGCTGACATTCACGGTTGCTCGGGTTGTCCTTTAAAGAGGAAACGAAGGGCACATGAAGTTTGGCAGGACAGGAAACTACAAAGGAATAAAAAGTTCGAGGCGTGTAAGGCTGTACCTTTACGCTCTGGTACTGCTCTGCTGTGAATTTGTCGGTGCAGATGGGAGCCACGGGGATGTAGGCTCGTATCAGGCCCTGGTGCTGGTGGAGGAAGGGGAGGGAGTACATCCCACTGAGGGACGGGCTGATCACCACCACCGGGCTCAGGCCCAGCTGGCCACACAACTCCTTCAGGAAATCTGCAGGGGCCAGTTCTCCGACCGCTGCCGGGGCCTCGGCTGACTTGGAGCGACCGAGTGCTGTGGACAGACAGACAGTTCACGCTTATTACTTTTAGATCAGAAGATGAAGAAACGAGATGAAAGGGACAGGCGCATGCAGGAGGACCCGTACTGCCCAATGTAGATCAAAAACAGCGCTCCTTATTGGCCTCAAAAACTCTGAACACACAGACGTGATGCACATATTTATAAGTTAAGTGTGACTTATATTTCCCAAGTATAACATCAGCTCCAATGTCCAGCGTTAATTAATGTAAATAAATCCACTTAGAAATCATAGAAAAAAGGCACTCTGACTGCAGAACTTGCCTGAGAATTACTGTGTTTTTAAGTTTACTTCAGTATCAAAGTAATCCAGTGACAGCACCTTTAATGACAAAATGTGAATAGACTAAAAAAAAAAAGGCGGGACGCAGTTGTCACAATTTGTCTGAGAGCGGTGCCACAGTGGGGGACTTGAAAAAGTTCCGCTTTATAAATAGAGCTGCTATTATGACTCAATTAATTGATAAGTTGATCGTAAGAACATTAATTGCCAAATATTTCAATGATGGACTAATCGTGTCAGTAATTTTTCAAGCAACGATGTCAAACATTAGCTAATTGAAGACGTCACTTTGGGCTCTGAGACACCGCGATGAGCATATTTCACCATTTGTTTTACGTTTTAAAGACTAAAAGGTTGAACAATTAATTATGAAAATAATTGGCAGGTTAATTAATGATGAAAATAAATATTTCAACCAATATTATCTTTACAGTAACCTGCAGTGTAATGTGCTCCACTGTAACGTTGGTCTTTTTCACCCAGCTTACTTTGTACAGTAATAGAGTAGAGGTAAATATAGATTTTTTGGGGTGGATTTTCAGAGCAGTGAAATGAAGTGAGGCCACAAAAATAATCCATGACGGTTAGTTTTTAAGTTTATCTGATGTGGGAACACTTCACACTCATGGATCAACAGGGACACATAAAAACAGTAAGACTTTTTTATTGAAAATGCATCATGTGAGCAAAATAGAAAACTTAAATAATGAAGATGTTTGCAGTAGATTTTGACACAGAGTCCTTCCAAAAGACGGCTCCACAGGATGATGTAATAATGTAGTTGTTGTTGTGGTTTACGGATACAAACTCCCCTCCATATTTTCAGGTAATCAAAACACCAGACACAGTGAATCCTTTGAGTGTCTGTAGTCGTTTGTTCCCATTAGACTCACCTGGCAGGTCGATGGCAACGGCCCGGCAGCCTGCTTTGGCCAGCGTGTCCAGGGTGCCGATTTGGAGCCAGTTTTCTGAAGAGAAACGGATGCCGTGAAGGAGTAAAACTGACATCTTCACCTCCCCTGTGGCCGGTTCACTCTGCCTGTAGAAGAGCGGCGCTTTGAGGCTCTCCAGCTGCACGCTGCCCTCCGTCATCTTCACAGCCGACATCCTGAACAGAAAAACAGCAGGAAATGTTTGACTTCGCACAGCTTTCACAAATCAGACGAGACTTAACACACAAAACCGTAGCACTTTTATTTGAGTTTCACTGAATGCAGGAGTGTCATTAAGATGTAGTATAACTACTGCAACTGTAGTGAGATACAGCTCTGAAGTTTTATTTGTCGGAGCAGCTTACAAAATGATCTGACGACAGAAACCCTCAATATAAAGGAAAACTCCAGATGATGTTGTAGATACAAGGCAGAGTGGACAGAAGTGACAGTAGTTATAACATCAGCTCCAGTGTCCAGCGTTAATTAATGTAAATAAATCCACTTAGAAATCATGTAAAAATGCCCTCTGACTGCAGAACTTGCCTGAGAATTACTGTGTTTTTAAGTTTTCTTCAGTATCAAAGTAATCCAGTGACAGCTGTCGGCACATTCATTAGCACATTGTAAACAGGAACTGCTAATAGCTAATTTGGCAAACTTTTAATGGAGCCAGTTTGCAGAGTTGAAAAAAAATACTGACAGCCAGACGGCAAAAACACAGACAAGTAATTCACGTAATCATGTCTCAATTCAACCTTTACTTTTTAGCACTTCAAAGTATATTTTGATCATAACACTTTCTTCTTACTTAAAAATAAGTAAAGATAAGATAAGGTTTGTTTGCAGAACCTTAACTTGTAACAGAGTATTTCTACAGTGTGGTATGGCTTTAATATCCTGAGTACTTCTTCCAGAGGTTGCTATGCTATTTGTATTCATCTACACTGAAGTGTTACACTATTGAATATATGAAAAAGACAAACACTACTCCATGTTATTTAGGGATATTTTAGTGTTTCACTTGACACTTGATCTGAATTTATATTTTGTGTTTTGTGAATATTTTTCATTTGACTTTTATTGCACATGCATATATGCACCAATATCAAAATATCCCTAACTCATTTTGAGTAGTGTTAATCTCTCTAGATCAGGGGTCAGCAACCTGCGGCTCTGGAGCCACATGTGACTCCCTGTGACTTTGACAAAAAAATGACATGAAATTAATGATGATGGTTATTTTCATACACACTGCTGCAGGCCACGAGTGATTCTTACATTCACTGATTGTGAAAATGTGTCGGCCAGACAGAAGAATACCATCTGTTCTGGCAAGCTGTAATTTTTGTCAGTGAACTGAATGACCCTGAACTGATATCGTTGTGTTTTGTGCTCAGGCCTGAGGGTTTAATGCTGTATGTGGCTGAGGGTCGAAGACAAGAGCATTACCTCACATTGGGATGGACTTTAGTCCAAATTAAACAGAAACTAGCCTGTTTTGTTTTTTTTTACTTTAACGGTGTTTAAATTTAGGATGCTGCTACAGTATATGTTTTATTTGATATAAAAGTAAGCTACCTTTGATTTTATTCATGTTCACAAACACAGGGAGGATTAAAGTCGCCTGCACAAGTGTTTTGTTGGTTAAAGCATCTCCCAACATAAAGAACATTCATTTAAACTGTTGCACCAAAATATGCTATTATTGTATTGGAAATGCCAAGTAAGCAATGAGAATAAAAACCCCACATGTGAAAATATTAAAGAGGTCATTTTATGGTTTTTGTCTTTCCTTTATTGTGTTATGAAGCATTGTTGTGCATGTAAAAGGTCTGCAAAGTGAAAAGTCCACGCCAAAGGGAGTTTCTCTCTCCCACAGAAAACTCTGCTCCTCGTTTGGAGTCGAGCCTTCACTTCCGTAACTTATGTGCATCACTATGTAACAGGCGTTATATAAATATATATTTGTATATATTCAGTCAGCAGACATACAGTTGCTACTGCTGTAGCTGTGTTATTTTAGATCACACTACCCCTACTCTGCCTCTGATTGGCTACATCCTGCCCGTTAAGTGACTGCTCATGTGCAACTCTCACCAAAGATTGAACAGAGGCAAGATGTCTCACTTTGTAGCTAAAACACAGCGTTCAAGACACAGTGTGAAAAGGGGCGCTGCAGCAATGCACAGTATGAGAAAAATAATGTGTTTTCTGAAAATTAAAGGTCGTAAACCTGTTCTACTAGGACCCCCAAATAAAAGTATGAAGCTGGAAATTAGCATACTATGACCTCTTTAATAAATGCTCATTGGGGCCTATTTAGGCTCCAGACAGATGTTTTGGTGAGGCAGGGGGAGAATGCTGTAATGGAGTAGAAGCATTAAAAATTGAAATACTCGTGTACAAGTACCTTAAATGTGTAGTTTAAGTACTGTAGGCAACTTTACAACAAACACAATAAGGCGGGTGTTTTGTTAAAACGTTTATTTCCTTCACTTGTAGTACAGAAACACAGCTGTGTGTGTTAAAGGAGTAACCTGAGGCTGTTCAGTCACTGCCCTCTGGCTCAGAGTCAAAGCCTTATTGCGCGGTGTTCCTGTTAATTTGTCCACACCACTTGCTGCGTTAAAATAACCCACTTCTGTTTGTTGTCCCCTCTGTTAACTTCATAAATATCTCGCCCTGTTCGGAGTAAACGGAGAGTGTGTGCAGCTGTCCGATCAAAGTCCACATCGGATCATTTGATTAGAAACATCGAGCTCCTGCATCACAAACAACGATGAGAAAACCCCTCCGGCCCCTCTTACCTGACAGCCTCCTGTGACCAACCGAGGCTCAACTTTGAACACTGGACGCAGGACGGACAGTTTGGTGTCGAGGCAGCTGCTGCAGCTTCACTTTATTTCCTGGACAAACACAGAAAGAGAAAGTGGGGGAAAGAAACTGCAGGAATTATTGTAGCGACGTCTAGCGTCTGCAGAGAGAACTGCTCCAGTAAGAGTCTGAGTTTCTGCACGGTGTTTGGTTTAATCTCCGGGTCCACCGGCGTCACTGGAGCATCAGGGTATCATGAAATAAGTGCATGAAGGCGGACTGATGTGCTCACCGTCATTAATGATTGATGCTCGTATTGATCGGCTGTGTTTTGGGGGATTAGGGCCTCTGTTTGAGTAAGAGCTCAGTGTTCGTGTGGGCGGCTGAGTTTAACTCACACTTTTGGGTTTTCTGCTTGGATTTCTGACCTCCTGCCCAACTTGTTCCTCTCTTCTCTCATCAGGTCGACCCATCGGCGGATGTTTTACACCTCAAAACCTTTCAGAGAAGATACAGATCTCAGTGTGACTTCCATCCAGTGTTTATAACTTTAGTCTTTATCGTCCACAGACCACAAACAATGAGACTGTTGCTGCCTTGTTTCCTCCTGACAGTCGGTGTGGCCACTGGTAAGATCTAGTTTTATGATCCTAATATCTTCAGTTATAAATTAATCACTGCTATTTAATTTTTCTGTGTTGAAATGAGTCTAAACTTAAGTTTTATTGTGTGTTTTGCTCTGTTTTGTAACTGTGAAGTATCTATCTTTGGGTTTGTACACTAAAAACTACAAAAGAAAGCCACTTGATGTCATATATGTGTTTTTATATGTTACATTATGATGTAATAACTCTTCATGGCTGTATAGCAGTAATCTGATGTTTACCTTTTCTGCTTTCTCTGGTCTCACAAACCAGCAGCAGTGTCTTGGTCCAAAGGTTATATGTGTGCAGGCTCATGCCCAAATGTTGCAGCTGGTACCAGTCAGCACCTGCACTCCACTTCAAACCTGAACCAAACACATATTTATATACAAGCTGGCATCCTTATATTGTTCTGTTCTGCACACACAGGCTACCGCAGTCCACTGAATGACTTCCAGCGCTCTGAGGGCAGAGAGCTGGTTGCAACCCCCTGGAACGCAGCTCGAGTGCTGCTGTTACCGGGCCTGAACCTGGAGGACTGTGCCACACGCTGCTCACAGTCTCTGGACTGCAGGTATCCCGCTTCAGCTGCTTTAACTACTCTAATTATACTGATTGAGGAGACACTCAACAGGCCTACAATTAGAATAGAGGTGTTATTAGTTGTTAGCTAAAAAGCAGTGGTGGGATGTAAAAAAGGAAATACATTTACTTCAGCACTGTACTAGAAGATAATTAAGATAAATTCATCCAAAAAAAAAATAATCAGTCACTAGCTACTCACCCACATGCTGCTGGAGAGTCAGGTAAAGGTTCCTGGTCAACAAAACATTTCTGGAGCTTCACGACAAAACAGAGTTGCAACATTTTTCTAAAAACCTGAAGCAGATGGAGAGAATAATAACCTAAAAAAACATAAAATGGCTCCTCCGACAAAAGAAGTAATTTCTCTCTTTTTTAAAGTGGGTGCAAATGGTCAATCACACGTCAAGGGTGTAAATAATGTATATTGTATTTTTTTATTGTTCGGTAAGTTGCCATGTTTTGGTTAAAAGCTTTTTAATCTAATTCAAGTATTTTTGTTCCTGCTCCATCGATGAGTGCCTGAAGTTTGTTTTTTCCTCTCATGTGCCAATCCTTTTCCTCGAAAGCACATATAAAGGCAGTCCTCGAGCACACCGCTACCTCTTTTTCATACGTCTGTTAATAAAGTAATATGGGTGACATACTTGGATGACTTGGATTACACCAGATTTTTTTAAATGGGACTTAATTTTTAAAGCAAGTCACCATCAACTTAATCCAACTATAAACAAAAGTAAAACAGTATGAAATTGTGTTGTCCTTTAAGATCAGTTTGTTTATTCAGTTTATTCAGTCATGAAAACAAAGAGAGTTTGTTTATTTAGTTTGTTTAGGCATAAAAAAACAACTTCTTTCTCTTCTGATTAAAATCTCTCCCCCAAAACTACACAGTGCCCCTTTAAGCTACAGAGCATCATCAGGACCAGAATGATTCAGTGTAACTCGCAGTTTGCAGGTGTTGAACCTGTATTTTATTCTTACTGAAGAGCTCGATAATTGTCAGAAAAACACATCAGTGTTTTACAACAAAAGCAGTGAAACATAGGAATTAAAGAAACATTTTAACTACAACAATAACATCAGTAACAATAATAAATCATTATTTAATATATAATTATCACAGCAAATATCTGCATATTGATTCTCTTATTTTGGCTTTCAAAGTTACAGGAGGTCAGCTCTTGTCTTTGCCTCCAAATAAGCTAAGATAACGTGGGGGTGTGTTTTAAAACCTTTATGATCATTATGTATCAAGATTACTAATGCTGACAGATGTGAAGTTGTGATAAAAATAGTTTCTGCATTGTAATGTGCTGCATTAATGATCTTAAAAGCTGGCTGATTCATTTATTGACACTAAGAAAGTGACTCATGATAACATAGTAAACTGTCGTAAGCTTGTGTACATGGACTTTGAAATATCTCTCAACGCAGAGCGTTTAACTACGAGACTCGTCCGACTGTCACCTGTAAACACCTGCCCTGGGTGGGTGATGGGAGCAACGCAGAGGTGAAGAGAAACGTCAACTGTGACCTCTATGAGAAGAAAGGTGAGATTCGCGTGTGACGTTAAAGAGAGCAATGTGACGTATTTGTGCTGGAGCTGCCTGACTGGTTGTTTTTTATTATGAAGTCTATGTCAGAAAGTGCATCGTGGGTAAAGGAGAAGACTACAGAGGGAAAGTCTTCACCACAAGAAGCGGACTCACCTGCCAACAGTGGTGGTCCAAGTTTCCTCACGATCACAGGTGAGACACTTCAGTCTCTGCAGCAGTCCATAGATTATTATCATACAGTCAAACAACCACAGGTGTTTTATGGTCAAACTGTTTAATGGTCCTGAACCTCAGTCCAACTGATGATGTGTATAATATGTTAGTAATGTGTGTGTTCAGCTTAAATTAATTGGCCTCCATGAAGCTTAAAGTGTCAAATTACTTTATGTTCTCTCAAATTGGGGGACTGTGCAATTAAAAAAGCTCCATCTGCCTCACAGCTGATCTGATGTGGGTGTGAAGACCCTCGAAATTAAGCTGAGAGTCGGCACTTTAACCTCATGGTCGCTGTTTCATTTCATTTCAAATCTAATGCTGCAACAAACTCATAAAACGTACAAAAAAAATCTGTAAAACCGTCTCTCGTCTCAGGTGGATTCCGACAGCGACGAATGGTCTGGAGTTGAACTACTGCAGGAATCCAGACGGGGACCGAATCGGTCCGTGGTGCTACACCACCGACCCCGAGCGACGTTATGAAAGCTGCAACATCCCCCAGTGCAAAGATGGTACATCCCAATTATTTATACACACCATCGTGCTATTATACATGAAGTGTCCTGTCTCAGTAAGGAATCAAACATCTAGTTATTTCATTTTTCATCCTTTTTCATCAAACATGTCACAGAATAAGATCTAATCAAGACACTTAAAGTCACTGTTTCACGGACTGAACCACTTCATTTGGCCCAGATTAAAGGGAAGATAGTGACAATATTATAAGACTGTGCACACTGTAATTACTCAATCATTCGTTTGAGTTTTTAAAGGAATAACTGGGAAAATAAATGTGATGGTTGGATACAGTTTATAAACAGATGTTGACATTTCTGTGAAATCTTAATTACCAGAAAACTGATCCATTTAACGAAAAAATCCATTAATTTTGTTGGAGACTTTATTCCCTGTGCTGATTTGTATGTTTCACACATTAATACAAGTTTTTGCGTTCCTTGCATGTTCAGCTGCCTGCTGCGCTCTGACTAAAAGATGGTTCCTTTGGTAAAAGAAGGTTGTAATTACCAAGTGTACCAATTTAACACATTCTCCATTTTCCCTGTAATTAGCAACAAATTACATAGTCCAGAAACCTTCCGTAAAAATGACAATAATCAGCTCCTTTCAAGGAAATAATTAGCAAATGATGTGTCCTGTAAAGTGAAATGTTTCTGCTCGGTCTTTTGAGTTTAATCTGTGTGTGTTTGCAGAGGTTTGTATCACATGTAACGGAGAGGACTACAGAGGGCAGGTCGACCACACCGTGAGCGGCAGAGAGTGTCAGAGATGGGACCAGCAGTATCCTCACCAACACATCTACCAGCCTGAAAAGTAATCAAGTATTCATCACCGCAGCACCTGTCTCGTGCCTCATTAGTTGAATTAATTGCGGGCCGGTGTGTCGTGAATCTCACAGCTTTCAAACTGTTTAAAACCTTCATTTTGTTACTGTGGGCATAATAACTTACTTGTCTTTTTCAGGTATCCTGATAAAAGTTTAGATGATAACTACTGCCGCAACCCCGACGCCTCTCCGGTGCCCTGGTGTTACACCACAGACACCGAGATGGAGAGGGAGAACTGTGAGATCAGCAAGTGCAGTAAGAAAATGCTTTTGTTGTATTATCCCTTTTAAAAATACTCATCATCAGCAGTGGAATGTAACTAAGTATATTTACTCTAGCACTGTACTTGATTTTTTCTTCAGTATTTCAATTTTCTGCTACTTTACACCTCTACTCTACTACAACTCCGAGAGAAATATTGTACTTTTTACTTAATTTATTTGATATCCAGGTTAAGTTAAGTTATGTTATTTTTTGCATTAAATGCATCTGAATCTTTATACTTCTGTACTTACTGAAAAGTAGAAATACTTACATCTACACTCTGGTGCTGCTTTTATCACAATATAAAAGATACCTTACTTTACTTTAATATTAATATTGAGCCACATATTGAACTGTTACTTTTAGTAACCTTGTCGCACATTTTTAAATATTTTTTTAAATCAGAACTCTGAAGATGCTGATTCTGAAAAATGTTGCATGACGGATCTGATCATTGTTCAGGCCGATAATCGCATACAAACATGCAGACAAATGTATAATTTACTTTAACTTGTACTTTTCATACATTATAACAGTACCTTTATTGCCAGAAAATTACTTTGGATAAGTACATTTAATGTCAGATACTTTTAGACTTGGACGACTTTCACTTTTATCAAAGTAATTTTTTCACACACTATTGTTACTTTTACTCAATTGTGGCTTTTGAGTACTTTTTACAACACTGCCTCTAATAACACTAGAGATCGAATGATTAGTTGGTTAATTGAACAAAACACTTTGTCAGAAACTATGATGACAATGGATTAATTAAATTAATTCTCTATTTTCGTCCTCTCAAATGTGAAGATTTGTGGCTTTTCTTAGTTTTACAATGATCGTTAAAGGGGCTCTGTGAAGCGTCTGTGTTGTGCTTGAAGCCGGTCGTGGAAAACCCAACGCTAGTCACAAAATCCACAGTCCAGCAGCATTAAACAACTGAATAAATCACCCCCAGGCTTGTATAGACAACCGAGAGAGACGGGGAAGGTCTCATGTCTCACAGCACGTTACAATCTGCTCCCATATGGCCAATAAAAGAAGTGATTAATATATTACACAGAGCCCTTTTAACTGAATATATCTGTGTTTTGGACTTGTGATAGTCACCTCGGACTTTGGGAAATTCTAACAGGCATTTTTCAGTGTTTTCTGACGGTTTATAGACCAAAGAATTAATTGATTAAACAAGATTAAAATAATTGTTGCAGCCCTGCTGTAATGTTTTCTATCCTAGCACACGTTTACTAGATCAGATCTGTGGATCTTCTTGCCTGTTTCTTCTGCTCTGTTTTTGTCATTAGTTTCTTGTGTAAAACAGAGGAGACGTGAGCTGAATTGAGCTGATTCCTGTGCCATTAGGAGGAGACACAGTGGAATTAAAGAGTCTCATTAAGTCGCTGTAATTAAATTTAGAAAAATCACCTTTTTGGTGTTTGTGCAAATTACTTCCCGAACTGTGAAACTCTTCACGACTGCCCTAATGACTCTCTTTGATTTAAGAGTAAACGCAGCTAGAGAGTGCGGATGTCTGTCAGTGATACAAGCCCCTGCATTGTCTCACAAGGTCTCGGGTTAATTAAATGTTAATTACTGTGTTTTCTTATTATTTTGTTTTTCTTTATACGGTTTATTTTAATTTAGTTTGTGTGAGTTTTGAGTGTGTGTGAGTGGATTAGCTTTCATTTGGAGTAGAAGGAGTAAACTGTAGATAACAGCAAAATTTAAAGATAGAATGTAAAAGGCATTTTGGACTAAAATTACATATAAACAAAATTGAATACCTTTACTTTTTACATGCCAGTCAGGCTCAAATGTTGAACCTTTACCTTCAGAACATAAGTAAATAAATAAACAAGCCATTTCAGTGTTTTCTCCAGGATTTCGAAACGAGAGTTGTGCAACATGACACTGGCAACACTGGCATTTCCACCGAGGGCGGAGAACACTGGGGCAAAAAGCTCTTTAAGATAGCACCATCTTGTGGTGCAGCGTTGAGTAAAAAAAATTGATTCTTGTGAAACGAATCAACAAAAAGATCAAAACCAAAATGTCACAGTTTCTGTTTTCGTTCTGGGTGTTTTTACCAGTTTTCTGTTGATGTATCGGACAAATAAAACACAATCAGGAGAATATTGTGAGAATGTCCCTTTAGATCTGTTCGTTCAGATCCTGGATTTATACACACCGACACCCAAAGGACCACAATGGAAATATGCTCATGGGCTTTATTGTGTTTTATCCTTTTGACAAATATTACACAGTCAAAAAGATAATTTTCCCTAAAACTCTGACTTTATGTATAAATTATGCAATTACATACGTTCTAGGTAAATATATCATTTAATGCAAAGTATTTCCATCATGTTGAGTTGATTTGAATACATAAAATAACTTAGTCTGCCTAAATTAAATTGAGTTAATGCAATTTTTCAAGTATTATGCCTAAAATGAATGCTAATACTTGAAAAATTAGATTAACTTAATTGAAGTTATTTAAGTTATTCACATAGACTCAACATGATGGAAATACAGTACTTTGAATTAACTGTACTATATTGTACAAAGATATTTGCTGCCTGGTGAGGCTGTGCGTCTATTATTTATTTATACAGTATATGTCATGTATATTTTATACTGTCAATAAATCATAACCTGGGCTAACTAATAAATAATTGATCTGTACCAGGGAGTTTGGCTCTTCACATTTGAGGAAATTTAATGTAATTTTTAGATCATTACTGTTAAGATTATTTGATCAGATTAATTAAAAATTCCCTCCAGACAAGTTCTTGAGGCATAAAAACACTCTCATTTATAGTAAATTAAGTAATTTGTGTCTGATATTGTATTATTTTTACATCAAAAACTTTGATTACCTCGTTAGATGAGTCAGACTTTATTATCCTGAGGGGAAATTCCTTTTCGCAGCAGCGCACCCGTCACGCAGACAGTCCATGCAACAGACAGTGTTTCAAAAGCAGCACATATAACAGCACACAGCAATTACAACCCACAATCAGCCCTTTCTACGGCTGCGGGGATCAGCGAGGGAGCCCTTCTGCACCTCGGGGCTCAGTGCCACCACCCTGAGGGCAGTGAGGTCACACTCAGTGGATGTGCGATGTCCTGTTCTGTTGAAGTTGCAATGCGTGTAATGGCCATATTGTTCAGCTTTGTAAGGCCGGGTGAGGGGAGACCAATTATCCTGGCAGTTGTGCTGTTGTGCTGTAAGTTTGGCTCGGCTTTTAACAGATTGCATGTTAAAGAAGCAGGTGGAGCAGTACAGTAGGACGGGCTGGATAATGCTCCGGTACAACAACAGGAGAAGATGCGGGGAAACATAAAGTCCTTTACATGTGCAGATGACTGATGGGCATCTTCTCCTTCTCCCTCAACTATTGTTTGTTTCAGAAGTTGAACTCTGAGCACAGAGAAACTTTCCACCTTCAGCAGATACATTTGAAAATAGCCTTCTATGGACTTTAACTTCCTGTAACAGCTTCAGTACGCAGCAGTTTTTAGGCTCATTCTGTACCATCACATTAAATGTTCTGGAAAGGAGAAAGAAAGAAACAGCTCTTGATTTCCCTACAATAACAGAACATAAATCACAAAGTCCTCTCTCTCCTTCAGTGGCTTTCGTCCTCCTCGTACTAATATTAACCACATTAACTAACCTCCCCTCTGTGAAGTCCAGAGGTGACCTATAATGCTAATTTACTTCCTCTTCGACTCTCTGCTCCCCTCCAGCTGAGGTGCGGGTTGAGAAACGCCAGCGCTCCAGCTTCACCACCAACTGTTTCCGCGGCCGCGGGGAGGATTACCGCGGCAAAGTCAACGAGACGACGTCAGGTATCCCCTGTCAGCGGTGGGACGCCCAAGAGCCTCATGAGCATCCCTTCTACCCAAACACATACGAATGCAAGTAAGTGACGCGCAGTACAATGGAGGAGGGAGAAGAAGTTGAGTGTGTTTGAAAGGTGAAAGTGCTTCGGGTTGATGTCCTGCACTCACAGCCTCAGTTTGAAACGGCTCTGTTTGCTCCACACATGAATATTAATGTTAAAATGTCAGAGCAGTGAAATTTCTTTGCGGTCTTATTTCTCTGCTGACACTTGACAGGAGATGATAGATAGTCAGCAGCCGCACATTAAAAAGCCGCTCGCACTCTGAGTGGCAGTATGGATGTGAAATGAATATTAAACCTATTTGTGATGCAGCGATCCATTCATCATGCCAGAACTGATTGTGAGCGTTTGATCCGTCCATCCGAGAAGTTTGTCACATCTGTATAATCTTTATGTCTACAAATAAACAGGGCCAGGCGGATATAGAACGGTATGTTTGTGTAAATAAAAGGTTGCTCAATGAATAAATGGTGAGACGCTGGACAGTAGTTGTTGCCGAAATGTTCAAAAGTTTCTTTAAAAAAAACGTTTGTGGCTTTGATCCAGTGAAAACTAACTGTGCATGTCATTTCTATTACCATAGTCTTTTAAACAACAACAGGCCCGCTTACAGATTGTGCTGGTGAGGACATTCCAGAAATCACTCACAGGAACAAATTGGGAAAATTTGTGAAGAGCTGTGGGAAAATCACGTGGAAACAACAGGCTGACCTGTAACACCTGCATCTGAGCAGGCTGACTGAGAGGGCAGACATCCCATCCACTTTATCTTCTGCTCGGAGGTGTAGATACCTCACGGTCAGAACCAACCAAGCAAAAAACTAATTTAGTGCCATGGCAATAAGTCAGCTTTACAAGTAGCGGCGGCAGCACTGGGAGTCTGAGAAAATACATAGAAAAGGGGAATGTGCAGCTTTCTCACTGATTCACTCTGTGTGTTTTTGTTTGAGAATAAGTGGGAAAGTGTGGTGGCATGTGTGGCTTGTTTTATGACATAATAAAACCCAAACCAAACTACTTCTACCTGACTGTGCTCCACGTCTCTTTCAGGGGTTTGGAGGAGAACTACTGTCGTAACCCAGATGGGTCGGAGGCTCCCTGGTGCTTCACATCTGTGCCAGAGATGAGGACTGCTCTGTGCTTACAGATCAAACGCTGTGCAGACGACATCGAGGCTGAAGGTACGACTTCAACGACGACGACCTCAGTGACGAGATTACTGTCAGCTGTAATGGATAGAAATGAGCCTATGTTGTAATGGCCCTAAAACTGTATGTGTATCGTATAATAACAATAGAAATATACACTGCGCAACAGTAGTTTGGGATATTGGGATTATAAAGAAGAATATTGACCAAAACACCAAAAATAGTCAGTTTTTTAAGTACTTTGATTGATCATATAAATTTTTTTGTCTATGACAGTTCTGTAAATTTGATTTTATGATATAAAAAACACAACTCTTACTTGTGAAAGAGGAAACAGCACAGTCATCCTTTTACAAATGAAAAGTTGTACACCCTCGGTCAGTTCACTAATAGGCTTTGCTGCTACCGCTTTAATTGGTCTGGTTTGACCCGTAGCTTCGGATGACTAATGTTAGCTGATTGTATCTGTATTTCTTGTGCAACTGGTACACTATGAATTGCATTAACCCTTATCATGTTTTTCAGTGAGTCATAGGCTACATATATTAGTCACAGTGGCTGCTGTTTAGCAAAAGGTTAAATAGTCTCACTTTAAGGTTTAAATGCAGTTTTGAATGATACAAATCTAGCGTAGAAATACAGAATCCTTGTAGTAGTAATATATAGAGTCAGTGTACATAATGTCCACCATGTTTGAGTTTAAAAAAACTTCCTAGAGGTTGCTAAAACCCCCAAATTAACAAATAAAGCTCATTGTCCTTCATGTCTTATATCCAATTTTTATAACGTTATAACAGCCTTCACTGTGTGCCATAATTCATCAAGGTCACTGTCATGGTGAAATCTTTTTTCCAGATTGCTACCATGAAAATGGAAGAAACTACAGAGGCATGGTCCGCAAAACTCGTAAGGGGATCACCTGCCAGAAATGGAACGTTAACACACCTCACCGGACCAAGTACGATGCTTGTTTAAAACTACAAAGACACAGATGATTTTTTATCCAAGAGGAAAAGAGTTTATATGCTTTGGGGACCTCTATGACACAGCTTTCAAGATTCAACATTCATGATACTTTATTGTCAAGGCACTCCCTGTTATAAGTCAAAAAAGAAAAACCAAGGACGGCACTCCCATTAAACTATCCAATGGTGCCAAACAGACGTTTTCGGGCAAGACGCACGTTCTTAAGTGTTCTGGCAATTATAGGTTAATTATGGTTACCGCAACCACCAGCACAACAGGTACATCCCAATAGAGAGGCCCATCCTCCCTGTTATTAAGAAGGAAAGTAGTTCCTGAAAACAGTTCTTGGTTCTTTAGGTAGAAACACGACTTTAATTAAATATACTTAAAACAACACTGGGACACTTTTCTCCCACAATTATATTCATGGAAATGGAGGGGTCACTCTAATAAAATAACAGTTTTTGAAAAGCAGCATGCTCACCCCACATATTCACAACATATATGAGCTGCTTACAGCCTTAAAAACCATCTATATGATTTTCTAGGATAAACCCATGGACGCATCCTGAGGCCAATCTGACTGAGAACTACTGTCGTAACCCAGATGGGGACCAGCACGGACCCTGGTGCTACACCACTGATCCCAAAACTGAGTTTGACTACTGTGCCATCAAACAGTGTGGTACCTAACTCTGCTTTCTTTTGACTATTTTAAGATTCCTCTGAGTGGTTTAATGCACTGTGTGGTGACAATTCAGCCGGAGCTGCTGGCAATTTAACGATTCATCTGTTTCTTGTGTTTCCAAACAGCTGGAGAGAAAGTGTCCATGACTGAACCAGTAGGTTAGTTTCTGAATGAGTATGAGGCAACATTTCATAGATGACAACCAGCTTTCTCGAGTGTTTTTGCAAATACATGTCACCTCTTTGTGAACGCAGAGAAGGTGGAGTTCAGCGAGTGCGGGAAGAGAGAGGACCGCATCCAGAGGTCGAGGTTACGTATCGTGAACGGGGTTCCCGGTAACTCGCCATGGACAGTGAGCCTCAGAGACAGGTGAGTGTGAGAGCTGGTTATGAGCAAGTCAAATACATCCCGCTGCTGTGCTGTGTGTGTGACCTCCGACCTCTCGTGTGCAGGAAAGGAAACCATTTCTGTGGAGGATCCCTGGTTAACCCCAGATGGGTGATCAGCACCAAGCAGTGTTTCTCCTCCTGGTAAACGTTATTTATTTAAAGCTTTTTGGAGCCATTGGCAGGGTGCATCAGTAGGGTCATTTAAATTCATGAACTTGCTGTTTCAAGCAGCCAAAATCCACCATTCATGTATGCTGAGGTGCAAAATTAGAGCCATACAGAGGTGATTTGTCATGAAACGTAAGTAATGTTGTTCAGATTTTTGTGATTTATTCACCAACACTAGGGACTACAACTTAGCCATGCTAGCAGCATTACTCAGTAATCACTCAGAATGGCAGTGTACACATCTGAGCGATTATTTCAAGTGTTCCTGTTGTTATCATACCTTGATTATTCAAATAGACCTTGTAGTTGCAGAGATAATCATCAAGCAGAGACACAAAATAGAGGCTAGTTCTTAACAGGTTTTAATATCAACAAACACATTATCAAAACTAGGCTACTCCGCCACTCCTTGCAAGTTTCATTTGTCATCAAACAAGCTTTGGTGCGTTTCCAGGGGTTTGGGAGTTTTGTGGACTTGCCAGCAATGCGAATAAAGGCTAAGTGTGTGAACACTGGGGGGGAAATACTGAACTAGTGAGTGGGGAGAGTGCCCCTTTTTCTCTTCAGCCCCTGCCCCCCCAAAATGTCTATGCATTTCCCTGAGAGGAGGACACCATTAATGTTTACATCCCGCACCTTTTTCCTGTGAGTAGATGCACACTTCTCTCTACACAACGTGGGTTTTTTTTGTGGTTTTTTTGGCGCTTTGAGCACCAAAAGCCGAGTGTCAACTGGTTCGAGATTAGACAGACATCTCCAAATCAGCTCATGTCAAAACAAAGTGGATAAACTGCACTGACATAAGATGAAAACATTTTTTGATGTGCAGATGAGCTGTCCCTTTAAGGATATTGCAGGATAAGACATGAAATAAAAACGGTTGTTCTTTGCTTGTATTTCCACGTTATTTCTTTGCATGTGTGCACAGCTACGTGGATCTGCCCGGATATTCTGCCATGATGGGAACCCTGTTTCGTGATCCTCAAGAGGGAGAGCCGGGCGTTCAGACCATCCCTCTCACCAAGATCGTCTGCGGACCCTCGGAGTCTCAGCTGGTCATGCTACAACTGGAATAGTGTGTACTGTCAAGTGCCCCCCGCATGCTCACACACACACATGCACTCAGACATACCAGTGATTTCACTCTGACCCTCTCTTCTTTCTCTAGCCCTGCACAGTTTAATGAGCGTGTCTCTCAGATCTGCCTCCCTCCTGAGCGTTACATTGTGGCTGAGGGGACGGACTGTGAGATCGCAGGATGGGGTGAGACAAGAGGCAAGTATAATCCTATAGAGGTGATAACTTCGCCCTGAATTCACTACACGCTGCATTTCATGCGACTACAATGTGCTTCTACACGGGTGTAGGACTGGGGGGGAAAAGGGGGATGAGTAGTCGTGTGAGGAGGTCCCACAAAGATAGAAGAGTGAATAGCTGTGGATGTAGGGAGGACAAATGCCTTCATACAGGCTCCAGAATTTTGTGCCATGCCCTGTGCTTCTATTACAATTATTAATAATAGATTAGTTTCTCAGAAGCATCTTGTTTCTGCCCTTGAAGTAATGTTGCATCTAAATGAGAGAACTGTTCAGATCGTTGAGCAACAGATGGCATTGCTATTTCCAGACGCCTTCAACATCTGTCCACCTTCCTCTTCTTTTCTCCGTCTCTTTCAACATATCAGCTGCTAACTGATTTCTCCTCCTCCTCCTCACTCTTTTTCAAAGGGACTGGAGATGAGACCGTCCTCAACGTGGCCCACATACCAGTTATTAGTAACAAGGAATGTAACAATTACTTCAGGGGTCGCGTGCGTGAGAATGAGATGTGCACGAACTCTTTCCAGGCCGGGATAGGCGCCTGCGAGGTAGGTGTCCACGCAAACGTTTTAAAGGTTTTCTGTCCATCTTGGGTGCTTTTTTTTTCCAGGGAGATGCAGCAGAGTTTCTTCATCCCTTATTTTCCTTTTGAAGATATTTTTAGCATTTTAACTTTATTAGATTGGTTACAATAGAGGTGCAGACAGGAAACAAAGGGGGAGAGACGGGCGTATAACAGGCAACAAGGTCACTAGCCAGAATCAAACTAGGGACACTGAAGTTAAAGGAAAGGTTCAGCCAAAAATTAAGAATTGAGTCATTATCTACTCACCCCCATGTCGATGGAAAATCAGGTGAAGTTGCCTAGTCCACGAAACATTTCTGGAGTTTTATAGCAAAACAGCAATGCAGCATTTTCCTAAACAGGTGAAGTAAATGGGGAAAAATCAAGTGAACGAAAACATAAAACGGATTTGAAAAGATGTTATTTACTCCCTATTTTAAGCCGAAATCTTCAGTGTAGCTGCTACAGAGACTTGCTGCTGGAGACTTGAATTACTCCAGTCAAGCTGTATTGAGCCATTTCATGGTTTGTTTGTTTTTTGGGGTTTTTTTTTATGTTTTAAAACAAGTCCCCATCTACTTCAGTTGTTTAGGAGAATGCTGCAAAACACTGTTTTACTGTGAAGCTCCAGAAATGTTTTGTGGACTAAGAAACTTCATCTGACTCTCAGTTAGCGTGGGGGTGAGTAGATAATGACTGAATTTTATTTTTTTGGGAAATGCACTAATTTGCTTTCTTGTCGCGAGTTAGATGAGAAGATATAATAATATATTATTCTATAATAATAAGAAAATATAATATATAATAAGCTTTAGAGGTACTGGAAGTTGGATTTTTTAAAATCTTTGGACAAAGCCGAGCTAGCTGTTTTCTGTTTATGCTAAGCTAAGCTAACTGGCTGCTGGCTCTAGCTTATATTTAGCAAACGCACATAAGAGTGGTATCAATCTTCTCATCTACCTCTGGGCAAGAATATATATAAGCGCATTCCCCTGCTGTGCTGAGATTTAACACTTCAGATCCTGACGGTGAAGAAAATCTTTTTGATGACGGAAATCACTTTAAGTAAAGCTATACATACAGCTATTTATACGTTCCTATAAATCAAACACATTCACCATTTGGATAATGGAAGTGGACTGGACAAGATGTGACTGCAAGATGTTTCCAACCTCAGCAGTGACAGTCAGTCATAACAGAGACAAATAATGACTCCAGAGTGTTGTTCCTGTGTGTCTGCAGAGAGACTACGGCGGCCCTCTGGCATGTCAGAACAGGGACTGCTGGGTACTCGAGGGTGTGATCATCCCCATGAGGCGCTGCGGACGCCAGGGGCAGCCCAACATCTTCATCCGGGTGTCTGTCTACGTGGACTGGATCAAGAAGGTCATGGAGATGGCTTAGAGACATATACTGACCAGGGACTGATCAAATCTGCTCTCAAAGCCCTCAAGACCTGTTATCCACTTAACCATATGCATTTTTGTCTTCTCAGATGCCTGTTTTAATTTAAACAAAATACTAATAATACATCAAAAGCTATGTTTAGATTTTATTATATGAGTTTATAATAAAAAAGACATTCAGCTTCTTATTCAGGGTAAAATTCAAGGTAATTTGTTGTAGTACTTCTGTGTTAATTCATTTTTTTTGTGAATCTTTCCAGCCAGAGTAACTCACTTTTAAGTGCATCAGCAGGGGTATTTAATGCCATTTAAAGCAGCCAAACTCCAGTGTACGGACGAAGCAGAAAACATTTGTACTCCAGAAAACATTAATCACACTAAAGCCCTGTCCACACGCACACAGGTATTACTTAAAATAAAGCTTTTGTTTTGGCATTTCGTACAGAAAATAAACGTTTTTTCAGGTCACTGAAAATGGAGCTTTTGTAAAACTTCCAGTTTTAAAATACCCAGAAACCGTTTTACTTCTGGACAGACAGAAACTGAGATTTTTGAAATGATGATAAAGACGCACACATTTATCACATCAACCATCAGCATCATTGGCAAATGTGAACTTGGAGTATGTACTATGATATTGGAGTATTTGAGTTTGTACTGGGACGGAACGGATGTTGTGTTTTTTTAATGTTATATTTACAAAGACACAAATGGACATTGATAACACAGTGATGGAAAAGAGAGACAAAAACGGCTGCTTACAGTGATTTTTTGTTTTGCTGACAAATGATCCGAGAGGGGTCTGTGAAGAGCAGTCACGTTTCCCTGCCTCGTTCATAGTATTTTCTGTGGCTAAGCAACCGTCCAGAGTAAACAATCTCCTTCCTGCGGGTTTCTTCAGGTGTGTTGTATGGACAGAGACTATTTTTTTTAAATCTCCGTGTAAGAGAGATACAAAACAATGCAGAAAGGATTCGTCAAAAAAAAAAATGTGAGTAAAGTTTGACACATTTTTCACGCTTTTCCTCCCAATGTAGCATTTATGAGCAGTATATAAACACTTAGTAAATGGTTTTAAAAACACGATAAGGCTGTTGTGAGGACATTTTAAAGTGTTTATTAATACACATTATTTGTCAACAATTCTACCTTCTCCTTTGGAGGCATATTACTGTGTTATATCACATTTTCATTCATTATCCGTGTAGACACCAGCCTCCACTTATGAGTGTCCACAGGAGGAGTTACAGTTGTTGACAAATACATTAATAGACACAATTCTGCTTATTATTACATTATAATGCGTAGTAAAGAATTAAATGTTTACAGAGGGACCTAAAATAAATTTCTCTTTTGCATTTACCAAAAACTAATCGTAGCCTGTCAGGTTCAGAGGAGAACAACTGGGGCTAAGTAGCCTCCAATAACAGAGGAGGTGTCGCGGGAGTTAACGGCACACACTTTAAGTTCCTAACGTCCCCTGGAAATGCACCCTTTACCACAAAACTGTACGCCTCCTCTCCTCTCCTCTCCTCTCCTCTCCTCTCCTCTCCTCTCCCTGGCATTGAATGGAGCTCCGAAATACCTTCTTTGCCCCCAGCCTCTAAAGAAATCCCTCCTCTGCCTGTCTTTTGATGCCTGCCCCCACCTCTAAAGACATGCCTTTGTGCCTTATGCAGAACTGTATGCGCTGCACATTCTTTCTAGTTCTATAGGAGGATTTTTGTAACCCGGTCCTGATGAGCCCACGGAATTCAGCTTAAATAAACCTCAAGATCAGAGTCCAACCGAATCTCAGACACACCAGCCTGCAGAAGGCCACTGAACTCTCTCTCTCTCTCACACACACACACACACACTATTCCCCCCCTTTTCTCTCTGTTTCTGTCTGTCTTCACACCGACATTTTTTTTCTTCTTCTGTCTGGACAATCAGGAGATACTGACATTTATCTTTGTTTTTGCAGTAATAGGACTGAAGTGTAGAACATGTTCCTTCAAGCTAACAACGGCCAATTATCCTGCTGCTGCGCACAGCGTCTGAAAAATGGCAGGTTGACAGTTGTGGTTCTCATTCTGCTCACTTTCATTTGGTTATATTTATAGTGGATGACTAATCAGATTCATATATGACTACCAGTTCTCAGCAACTGTTTGCTTCTGAGAAACCTGACTAAAATGTTCAATAAATGCTGCCACACAGATATGCAAATAGTTTCTTTGTCATTTTGTTGTATGCAGATGAAGATAACGGCCTGTTTGTCTCTGAGTTCAACAGCTGATCATGGATTCCTTTTTTTTCAATGTAAAATTCAGGTTTTACAGGATTATTCTAATCTGTTATGAAACCGACACTATGAACGGTTCAAGTCCAGCCCTGCGCTTCATCTTTGTAACTTAAAGCTTTTTATATGCTGGTCTCATGCCAGCACGCTCACCTGACATGACTCCATGAGCTCTGCAGCATTAGCCGCCCCAGGAATGTGTATTCACTGCGGTTCAAACGTTTCCATCTGTATTTATCAGTTTGTGCAAATTTACCAAAGTTACCTCTTGAAATAGGGGAATATTTTAGGAGTAATTCAGAGAAAACGAGGGCAGCACGGCAACAAAAACTACTTCAGTCCAAAACAGACAACATGTCCACTCGAGGAGGGCTCTTTATTTCATTAAAGGGGCGCTGTGTAGGTTTGTGGGAGGAAACTCATAATTCTAATATTAGACTTTGGCCTGGAGAATAAGACCTGAAAGAAAAAGTAGTTAGTGATTAATAAAGAGTCGTTTTACTTATCTTTAACCTGTTATAAATAAAGGTGAGGTCATCCGGGCAAAATGCTAAAACATACTTTCTCTTTTGCTTCTCTGCTCTGATTATTTAAAGTTGCACTGTGTAGTTTTGGAGAGGAAATTTCAAACTCAGAATTTTAATATTTACAATATTAATGAGGTAATAATACAAACTCAGGAACATTTGTTTTTTTCTTTCCATAACTGAATAAACAAGCTGTTCTCAGAGGAAAATAAGAACACAGTTTGAAGCTAGAAGAGTGGCAGGGTCCGCCAAATATACACAAAGTAAAACACTATGAAATTGTGTTGTTCTTTCAGGTCAGTTTGTTTAATCAGTTTATACAGTCATGAAATAAAAGATTCTGTTTATGCATAAAGAGGCTTTCTCCTCTGATTAAAACTTCATAGAGCTCCTTTAATATTTAAAAATATAAATCCTCCTCAGGGGAATAATACAATTAAAAAATGGAGAACAACTTTTCACACGTTCACCATAAAAAAGGGGAGATTTGTGCTTGTTCTCGCTCACACACACTCACACACACACACATGCATCTGTCCTCCTCCTGCCCACTTCTCGTGTATGTTTGCATTCAGTACGTGATTTTAAAACAAAAACCCCAAACTGGCGTCGACTTTTTTCCCCCCAAAACAAACGCGCATCCGACGACTTTTGTTCTCGGTAAGCTCATCTGATACGTCTGTCCTTTGTTGTGACTGACAGAATAATATCTCTCACACTGTAGGTGGGGATCTGACAGCGGGGAGAGAGTGAAACCTCTGCTCGACACAGTCTAGACAGTCTGCTTTCTACCGACGCACACGGAGCCTTTTCTCCCTCTCTCCTCTCGGGGAACTTCCCAGCCCCCGGACCCCACTTTGGGAACCCCGGAACCAGACTCTACCCTCCTGTCTGATGCCCGTCTCTCCCATATCTCCCCCCTCCTCCTCCCTCTCCTCTCTCAAGTGGGTGGTCCGGTGAGCTTTTCGGGGCGGGGTCCTCTGTTTAACCCTCCTACCCCTCGTTCTTTCTTGAAACATGCTATAATAGAGAAAGTATGCAATGCATACTGCTCAGCTACAACCCCCAATTATACTGCAACTGGGGTATTCGTGACTGGACGTCTGGGGGGATCACACACATTTCCGATTAGAGGAGGAGGAGGGGAGAGAGAGAGAGAGAGAGAGAGAGAGAGAGAGAGGCACACACACAGTGAGAGAGGGAGGGAGGGAGAGAGAGAGAGGGAGAGGGAGAGTTTACCCTTTCATTCCAACCAATGAGACGTCGATACACTAACATTTTCATAGTTGTGCAGGAGCACAAAGTGAGCTGGCTGCTTGAACTTCCAGGTAAAAACTGCAAACCGACTCAAGGTAAGTTGAACTCTCCCCCTCTCCGCTCACACTGTTGCACTCGGCGCAGCCTGCACAAACAGGATTACGCAGCCCGAACATGGAGCCTATAGCCCGTGTGCATGTATGTATGCGTATGTATGTCCAGGCTGGGGCTGAAAGGAGAGCTTTTGCACCTGTGTTGCTCGCCTTTGTCCTCCTTGCTGAAGTTTTTTTTCCCCCCTTCTTCTTCTTCTTCTTCTTCTTCTTCTTGTGCTGCAGCCCTCGCAGACACTCGGGTTCATCCACTTCGGCGGACCTGTTCTCGCAGCCAAAACCAGCACATTTAAGATCGATTGCGCAAGTGATGGGAGCAAGGGGGATGTTGTGTGGCGAGCGCCGACTTTACACGCGTTAAAACACTGCTGGTCTCGGCTGTTGTTTTGGCCTTTTCTTTCTTGCTGCTTTTTTTTTTTTTTTTTTTTTTTTTTTTTTTTCTTCTCTCTTTACGTGCGGCGGCTCCTCGGCCGAAGTCGGGGAAGGTTTGAAGTCGCGGCCTCGCTGCAGGAGCGTTTTTACGCACCGTCTTTAAAGGCTGTAAAAGAATGTGTTTTTATGGTCGCAATTGCCGCCCATATGCAAAAAAGTACATTCAGTCCCGTACTTGACTGCCAAACACGGGCGAGTGGAAGCGGACGGCGAGCTGCTGCACAAGAAGAAGTGCAGGACGCTTGTTGTGTTGCTCCGAAATGAGTTTATAAGCGACGTCGTGCGTCTCGTTTGGCTTTTAAATCGTTTGAACGAGGACGTCGATTTCTCAAATTACTCCGACTTCCTGCTTCAGTGCGGCCGTTTGATAGGCTGTGTTGGCAATTAGTGTTTGGCACATTCCTTACAGAGCGAGACGGTATGGAAAACGACCACCTTGGGACATGAACCAACAGCCAGACTGAAGTATTGTTGTTTACCCTCCTGGTTTAAAAAAGAAAAAACACAACACAAAACTCCCAAAAAAAAGTCCCTTTTTAAGCAGCCGAAATACTGTGCTGCTTTCTAGGAAGTTACTAGAAATGCAGCAAAACAAAAGCATATGTTGTTTATAGTTCTGGGGCTGCTTTCAATCAGACCTATGGCCAACTAGAGCTGGAACAAAATGTCGATTAATGGATCAATCCAGAGCTGCGAGGATTAGTCGATTGACCCGTTCTTCAAACATTAAACGAATCCCCAGCTTTTATTAGCAATCGTTTTTGAGGTGTTTTGAAGAAAAGGTGTCCAACTTCAGCCTCTCAAATGTGACTTTTTCTGTTTTCTTTAGTGTGCTTTGACGGTAAACTGAATGTTTTTAGGGTTTCTTTTCATTTGAGGATGTCATCTTCGGCTTTGGAAAGATTTTTTCTGACATTTTGTTGACCGAACAACTAATCGATTATTCGAGAGAATGATCGGCGGTAGATCTCGACCGATTCTTTATTTTTGGGGTCGATGTGGATCCTGATATCAGGACGTAGAAACGATAAATATCGAGGCAAATATATGCACATTTTTTGCACTGATCAATCAAATGTGGTTATCAAACACTTGTGACAAAGATAGTTAACAGTAAGAATATTTTACAGTTAGACAATAAACGTTATTGTCTAAAATGACAGTAGTGCACTAAAATAGTACACTTACAAGGATTAATTAATTACAAATCATCCTTTTCATCCTTTTTGACATTTAAATCTCTAAAAAGATGCATTTTGGTGCATACTGGACAACGTATACGTCGATACCGATACGATGTATCGGTCGAGCTCTAATCGACAATCGGTCAATAATGAAACGCCCATCACAGAATGGAATTGGCCATTAACTTTATTGACAAGTTATTAATTGTTTCAGTCATTTTTCAAGCAAAAATACCTATTACTATTACTATTACTATACTAGTCACTATTTTCAGATTCTTAAAAATAAGGATTTGTTGATTTTTCTTTGTCTTGAATGATCGTGAACTGATGGTCTGTTTTTATCTGTGATTATCTGTTTATTTTAAAGTGATTATCTTTAGGTTTTGGACAGTTGGTTGGACCAAACAAGCGATTTGTTGTCAACGTGTGCTTTGAATAATTTTAAGTGGCATTTTAAACTATTTTCTAACATTGGCTGAGTCAACGATTCACCAATTCAGTCAACAAATTGAGACATTTTTGTAATAAATCTGTCTTTCACTTTGAAATATGTCTTAAAAGCCCCAAGACCATATCATCAGATGGTTTTCCTGATGAAAAATAAAGATATTCAGTTTGCAATCACAGAAAAGCAAATCCTCCAAACTTAGAAGCTGCAATCAGCTGCTTTTAAAATGTATAAAGATGTTTAATCAATTATGCAGATCACTTTTCTGTCATTAACCGACTATCACTGCAGCTCAGAGGCTCACTGCAGGCTGCAAACTCAGATTTGTCACTGCCTCGTCATATTGTGATCTCCATTAAGGTTTTTTCCATTCAGTGCTTTCTTGCGTGCGCGCTTCTAAACGATCGCCTCAGCTGCTCAAGTTTCACAGTATAAGTTGTAGCAGCATCAGACACACCTACAACCTGCGCAAACCCATTGAGAAATACCTCACAGAGGGCAGATGGAAAGGCAGCGTGCAGCAGAGTGGATGGAGATTTTGGATGGGCGATTGAGTTGTGAATATCTGTGCTACTTTTAGTCGCTGGACACCACTCTCATGTTTCCCTGCATTTGCCAGAGCCCTGTCTGTGTTCCGATGAACATGGTGCCAAGGCTTATGTATGAGCAGTTCCCACGCTTGCTCTTGGAAAAGAGTCCTGTGTGATTCTGAATTATCCTTTTAGCGATACATTAAGCACTGATCGTGCAAAAAGAAAACTATTTGAAGCGGTTTAATTAAGCTTATGATCCCAAATTCTTCAGAGATGATTGCGTTCAGAAGAAGCAATTGTTCTTTCATTTTCTTTGCTCACATCTCCAGCTCCTGATACTCAGGTCTTCTCCTCTTTAAGCCCTCGTGGCCGCTCCTCCAGGCTTTGATGCCCACACTCTTTGACGCAGGTGGACAGACACAGGCATGAGTAACAGTGGGACCAAAGAGCCGTCGTCTCCCCAGCCGAGCACCGCCCAGTCACCTCCTGAGCCTCAGCGCAGGGGCAGGGGTCGGCCACGGAAACAGCAGCAGGTAGACGTCGGCCTTTAAAAGATAAATTCACGATCAAATCATCAAGTGTCTTATTGGAAAAACTTAAACCTCATTCTGAAAAACAAAGCTGGTTGATTATGTGTCTATGTCTTTAACTGATTAGTATTTGGTTTCTCTCCTCAGGAGCCTGTTGGACCACCAACTCCAAAGCGACCGAGAGGACGACCGAAAGGCAGCAAGAACAAAGGCACCAGACCTGCACTGAAGGTTGAAACTGATCAGTGTATCCAAGATATTAAATATTTATTTGACCTCTTAATTGCAGAATTGTAACAGTACCTTGCCTCTGCTGCCTACAACAATTAGCTTTTTGAACGCTTTATTTATACATTTTTAAATCACAAGAAATGTTGTGGATTTATTGCGAGTATCCTTACATTATAAAATGTTATACATTGTAAATATAATTACAAAATGCTTCTGAATTAACTTGAAATAAGGAAAAAGGAAGCAGTAACAGACATGTTTGTGGTAGCACATGGGTTTATCTTTCCAGTTTATCTGCATTAGATGCATCTGAGAGTTTTCCATGTAATATTTCCTGAAATGCAGAGATGTATGTCTTTTTTTTATTTTAGAAATCTATGAGGCAGTCAGCAGCCATTGTGAGGGCATATGTCAGCTCCAACAGAGAAAAGACAAGCTGTTATTAAATCAATGCAGTATTTATGTCTGCAGCCTGCAGTTGGTCAGTGCTCAGATCGTCAGCTGTTCAGAGGAGTGAAAGATTGTCTTACTGTCTGTTACTATATATTTACCATCCTTCATACTTTTATGTGTGCGCGCAACACTTTTTTGAGAGGGAAATTTCGTACTACCACCACTACAATTATTTACTTTGCAGTTCACCATTTTGCACCCCCTTCCTGAAATATCACATTGTTTGTCAGCAGTTTAAGTAGTTAAAGTGGCCTCCGTCTCAACCAGTTAAGCTTCAGCATTTAAATTCTTCTTACACATACATTTATTAGTGATAATTCAATAATAATAATAATACTAATAATAAACTTTATTTTTGTAGTACCTGTTTAAAAAGAGTTTACAAAGTGCTTTGATATGACAGAATAAACACTCAACAGACGAGCCAAACACGAGGAAGCCTCGTCTAAGGTGAGTTAAAACAAGACGGCAGAACACAACATGTAAAAACAGTTATTACAAGTAAAAGGAATAAAAGCCAGAAAACAGGCAGGATCACAGGCAAAGAATCGAGAGGAAAAGTTACGCAAAAATGGAGATAAATAAAAGAATACAATCAATAAAGGACAATAAGAGGACAACATCACATCAGAGGAATTAAGAACAGATACAATTATATAATGTATAATTGCTACGACCCCCTTCAGGAGGTACACCAAAACTTGTTGCAGTGTAAAAGAAGATGATTAAGCATTATGTTTGATACTTGTATCCTGTTGTGTCGTTACTTTTAGTTAAGTAACAGATCTGAACACTTTGCTCACGGTAGTAACGTCTTTCTAATTTTAAGTTTAAGTTTATTTTATTTGTAAATCACATTTTAAAATGCCAACAGCTGACCAAAGTGCTGTGCAAAGCCAAAATCACAGCGCAAGAATCAAAAGATCAACTCAAGAAATGCACAAAGCATAGAAAAACACAAGACACTGTAAAGAAGCAGCTGATTTAGATCAGGAGGGTTAAAAAAACAAAATAGCAGCCAACATGTTTGTTTTACAATAGATCACAGTGAAGTCATCATCATTAAAACCATTTCTATTCAGTATAAATGTGTTCAAATACTGTTCACTCTTGCAAACATGCACTCATATCTGTCATTATCAGCAACATTGCTTTTTGCATCGTTATCAAAGACCATGTTCGTATACAAACAATAAACACACTCATTGTAGTGCGTCTTAATCATCTCCTGAAGTTAAAATTTAAAAAGGATTTTCAGAAGCTTTTCTAGCTGTATCACTATTACTGCAGAAGCTAAATATGGGGTAAATATGTGTATTTAAAGCTGGGGATGATAAGATTGTACAAATCAGCAAGAACAAGCTAAATAGAAGAAGCTCTTGCTGGCCAGCTGGGAGATATGTTGCTAGTTTGTTACGCTACACTTTATTAGCTTTTCTAGTTCAATTCATACATAAATTAACAACTCTATTAAATGCCACAATAATATAAACGCAAGCAAAATAGCCATAACAATCGTACCTCAGTTTGAAAAGGCAACCAGGCGGTCACTGCTGTACGTGTGTGTTTTGTGCTAACGTATGCCTCGGCAGCTATGTTCTTTGGCTCAGGGACTGTGTGTTTTGTGCTACTCGATTAGCTCGCTATGTACTGTGACTGCAGCACATGGTTGTCATCGCTAACCGTGTCAAACTACCTTGTGTCTCACTCACATGAAAGAAAACACCTGACGCTATCATAATGAACGTAAACAAACAAAGCTAGATAGCTATTGTTAGCACTCCCCGCTGTCAAGCTAGTATGTTAGTCTTTGGAAGTTCTTGCCGCATTTCCTCTGCCATCCTTGAGAAACTAGCTGGCTAATAGGTTTAGCAATACATCCACCTTGTTGGCAAACACAGATACTGTGTTTTTTCTTTTTTGGAGCATTTGATTTATTGATTGCTGTCGAGACGTGAAGAGATTTTCTACAAATGCAACAAAAAATCTAGAATATCCAACCCTAAACCAACCTTTAAATGCTGATATTTAGCTATTTAATTGTTTAAATTGTTTTAGTTGATGCATGTGTGGGAAGGATTTGAACATTTTACTGAGAGAAAGATACTTCTGGCCTTGTTTATCACTAAAAAGTGTAGTTTTGTTGCACTTATTGATAATGCAGGTCATACAACTTCTAAAGTCATATCAAAATATTCCCATTGCGTTTTTTAGTCATTTACTTACTTACTTACTTAAGTCAATAGAGCAAAACTTCTGTTGTTCCTGAGACAAATGTGTCTCACCGACCTGAAGAAGCTTTAGCTGTTGAAAAATGGCTGCTGCCAAAGTTTTGCAAAAACTGCAATCACATAAAAGCTCGTAATCTTAGTTGGTGATCAGTATGAAGGATTGTAAAAGTCTGAAACCTCCCTTTAACCGTTCATCTGTTCTTTCTCAGAAAGTAGAGCCCCTTGGGGAGAGACGACCTCGTGGGCGACCAAGGAAATGGGTATGGAGCAATCGTTGACAGTTAGACACATCTTGGAGTTAACTGTAAATGTACATCCAAAGCCTTCAAGGTGTCTGCGGCAGCTGCAAAGTCCTTGAGGGCGGCTTTTTCTTCATGTTCAATTAATCCTGTCTCCTGTCTTTCCACAGCCCCAGAAAGTGGTGCAAGAAGTGACTGAAGAGCAGCAGGTGAGGAGAATGAAATCTTTAAAAGCTAGAAAATGATCTTAGGTTAAAGGTATAACTTTATTGAGAGAATAAGAAGAGACTTTGGAGGATTTTTGTGCAGCAGTCACTGAAGAAAGTAGTCACAAAAAATGACTGAAATAAGATCTGTGACAGCTTTGTGATTTAACTTTCAGAGCCGTGTTCACTAATTATACCAAGTGGCTTATAATCTCACAAACTGAGCCTTTAAATCATTACAAGTTTTAAACCCTGCAGCCTCTCTGCATGTGCACTCTCCAGTTTAATACTCTTGCACTGCAGGTTAATCAAACTGTGTTTCACCTTTTTATTGCATCAAACTGGAGCTTTCTTCATGACTATGAATGAAACCTCTTCTTCAGTTAAACAGAAATCTCATTCTGTGTCACACCTTTTACCTTTTGACTAATATCAGTTACATTTATGATGCAGGACTGATAGAGCAGGGCTGATCTCATTTAACTATTCACGAATTTAACAAGCTTGTGTTCAGCACAGAGCTCATGCTCAGCATTGAACTTTAAGGTGAACAAAAGCCATTTGCTCTCATTGTAAGCCATCAGATTAATGACTCCAGTTGTCTTCACATATATTTTTTTTAATTATTATTAATTTCAGAACAAGAGGCTCACAAGAAGATAATACACAGATATAACCATAAAACAATTGACATGTGACTCAAAATAACGCGCAGTGGTTAAATATTATTGTAAAATTATATGACATATAGAAAAAACATAGTACTGACACTGAAAGTATCCCATAAAGTAAATGGTCCTGTAACTTTCATTGATAAAGAATGGTGATCTAAGAAATATTAGGTAATGTGGTATATTTGTCTCGTCTTGAATCTAGTGCGCCTTCATGGAAAATCATAATAGTCTTAACTTTTCCAGCTTCTGTGCTCCAACGCTTCCATAACCACAGATCCAACACAGACAGACTCAGAAAAGGCTTTCACGTATCAGTTCGTTTTCATTTCAAATAATAGATCTTTGAATCTCAGTACACTTTGTCATTAAAACTGCTGAAGTTGCTGCTGCGTTGGCACATTTGATTTAAATGACAAAACACCTGATGCACATGCTCCTTGTGTTTTACAAGTTCGTGGAAATGCCCAGATGGCAGCGCTGAATTCCCCAGATACACCTCCATACATCCTTTTTGTGACATCCAGTTTTGGTGAATATAAGACCCGTGTTTCTGAGAATTCGAGGTTCTTTTAGTCGTCTTGTTCATTATCCAAACGACAAGCGTTGCACAACAGTTGTCACCAAAGCGGGCAGGTCTCTTCTTGATGCCCCCCATCTGCCTTATCGCATCCTCTGCACTGAGCAGTTTGTCAAAGATGCTTCAAGAACTGAAACCGTTGAGACAGACTCCCTTTCTCAGATGCACGCAACGCGAAGGGGAAGAATGAGTCAATGTCGAGAGGGGAAACCTGATCTAACTGTTCTCTTCCTCTGTCTTCTTGGTTTCCTGGCATAACCGTCGTCTTCCTCACATTTCTAGACCTGACAGCTGGACCTACTTTGCCGCACGCAATCTCTCAATGAAATTTTTAACACTCATTCTTGTATTTCTTGTGCTCTTTTCTAGTGTTGATTCATTAACATGCGCACAATGAGTCACTAGATTGAACACAATAACAGGCAAAATGACAGTGGTTTTGGTTCCCTGCGTTTCCAGGGCCCTTCTGAAGAAGCTGAGGAGGGTCCCTCGCAGCTTGAGCCCTCTACATCTCAGGTCCCGGCGCAGGAGGAAGGGGAGTAGATCAGATACCTCTCTACCTACCTCAAGGTTTGGCCTCAAACAAACAGGGGTTCAGTCTGACTCCTGTCTGTGATGGGGGTTCAGGAGCACACACACAACACAAACAAGAAATCATTGCAAACGGGATTCTTCTTCCGATCCGATACTGTACTCTGGTTTTGTTGGTTCACTCATAATGGTTTGGAAGAATTTGATCTTTGGATATGGCTTCGTTTTTTTATTAAGGGAATAGTTGTACATTTTGGGAAACATGCCTGTTCACTTTCCTGCCAAAAGTTAGGCAAGACGACTGATACCACTTGCATGTCTGTACGTTAAATAGCTGGTAAGCCAAACTTAGCACAAATGCCCGAAACAAGAGGAAACAGTCAGCCTGGTTCTGTCTAAAGGTAACAAAATCCAGTTATCAGTGCCTCTAAAGCTCACTAATTAACATGTTATATTGCGTTTGTTTAATCCGTACACAAACCAAAGTGTATAAATGATGATTTTTGTTTTTACAGGGGTCATGTGCAGGTCTTAAAGGTGCTGTCAGGTGGATTTTGTGAGGCTATGCGGTCATGTCTGGATGTTAACCCTACATCCACAAAACTCTCACACATGTTCAGTGCAGTAGCGCTTGACTCTGCTCAAGCTAACGATATCAGATATACCTCACATGGAGAAGTCTGCCTTCAGGGCTTTCTGCCAGAAAGCTGTTTGAGGTATTTGTAAAACCAAACGGCAGTGTTGGCTCATTATATTGACCCAAACCACGATCTTTTCCTAAACTTAATCGAGTGGTTGTGTTGCCTAAATCTAACCAAACAGCCGCCAAAAACTTATTTCCAAACTTACTTAAAATAGGTGAAATTAAAAAAATGAATGTCAAAAAATAAAAAGTTAACAGTAACGTTTAGTTTCACACGGGACACGAACCACATCTTTTGGGTCAAAGTCCTGTATTTGATCCATTTCCTAAGTGCACTTGGTCGTTCTTTATACAACATCACCTCACTAGGGTTAGGGTTACCATCCAGACACGACTGAGCTTGGCTAACTGTTGCCAGTCTTAATGCTAAGCTGAGCTAACCATTTTTCTCAATCTGCTCATTGAATTCCAGGCAAGAAAGCCAAAAGGCGTATTTCCCAAAATGTCCGACTTATCAACTTTTAAGGATTCCTGCTTTCCTTAACCTCTCGGTGTGTGTGTGTCTGTCTGCGTGAGTGTGTGTGTCTGCTTGAGTGAGTGTGTGTGTGGAGAGAGGGCAGGGTTGCGGGCTAAAATGGAGAGGGGGGGGTTCAAGAAAAAAGGAACCAAACTAAACCGTTTCATTGAGACATGTTTCTAACTCAAGTGTCATGAATCCTCACGTGAGACGGGAGCAAGACGGTGACAGTTTTTTAGTGATGTTACAAATAAACATGGTGCTCTGAAGTCATTATTATTAAAGTAAATGTGAAAGGTTTTGTTCCAAAATGAAATATCCAGTTTGGGAGAGGAGAGATGTCTAATGTTCTTTGCTCAGAATAGAAAAATGCACATGGATAACATAGTTCAAATGACAATGTACAACATTCAGGTTAATTTTTTTTTTACGTTCAACCAGCAGCTGTTTTAAGAAACAAAAAAAACACCCAAAGGTTTAAATGGATGTCTCATTTTGGACAGAAATCCTTCATGTATTCTTCAGTCAACAACATTGTTGACATGTCATTTTACCACACTCAGGATTTCACTATTACAGTGCTTTTACACCATATTGAAACCTCAGGTACAAAAAACTATTCAGGAACATGTTGTCAGCCTACTCAGAAATAATTATTGTGCTGTGTTTGTTGTGCATTTCTGTATTTGACATTACCAGTATGCCTTGACACAAAGACCTCATTTAAACCTCAGTTGCCCTCAGTTTCTTAATCTCTCATTCTACCTCAGTAACACGAAAGACAGACTATCTCCGACAAAGTTCTTCTCCGCTCCCACGGCAGCAATGACATACGCACTTACTGTACACACACACTCAAACACACACACACACACACACACACACACTCAAACACACACACACACACACACACACACACACACACACACACACACACACACACACACACACAAACACACACACACACATAGGTTCATGTGCAGATATACAAACACAGACAGGCAAAGGGTTTTCAGGCCTACATACCAACACACAGAAGCAAACAGTACACTCCAGCAGAGGATTTTACTACCGGTGTACAAATGAAAGCATCAGTGTCATTTCTTTAAAAAAACAAAACAACTGTAAGCCTTTTTGTTAAAAGCTGAAGTGAGAATCCTTTTTGTTCTCCCGGGAAATAAAATGCAGCCAATAGTTTACAACAACTTGATGAAATACTTGCTTTTTTAGGGTGTAGTTCCTTATGATACTTGTTTTTTGTTTTGTTTTTTTCTTTGGGTCGCTTACTCTTTTCTCATTTTTACTACATCATGTATTTTCTGATTCTTACACTGTAAAATTGTATGTGTGACACTCTTAATTCATGTGATTTTAAAAAGGAAGGGGCGGCAGATAACCACGCAGTGCTGAAATACAGGAAAGTTATGGAAAACAACAACAAGTTATTTTGTGTGAAAATTGCCAAATAAGTTGTGGGTAATCGACTAAGCGTTGCATCAGTAACTCTTCTTCATCTTTATTTGACCAATTATTGAAAGAAACGAGCACAAATTTGCAATAGATGCGACCATGTAGGTGTATGCATCCTCACACAACCTCTCAAGCGTGACTGGTTTGGTCACGCTGCATGAATCGGTTCAGAAGTTATGAGCCTTCAGTGATCGGCTCCTCGCATTGCCACACCCTTTTTTGCCAACTGGCATGAACACAAACAGAAACACAGTTTCACACGCAGATGCTTGACTGCCATGCCAAATTCACTACCAGCCTATTGGGGCAAAAACTGTGGCCGATCTATAGAGCTCAACATTTTGGGAACAGCTTTGTTTCTGGAAGTGAATTTCCCGTTCATTCACTCCATTGACGTTTCAGAAAATTCTAATATAAAGAGTTTTTGAGCTTTGAAGCAAGCCAACCAACTACGAGATGAATCCTGACCATAAAATATTTGATTTGGAACAAATTGAAAAACAGGAAAAAAGGCAAAGACTGTGTAAATAATTATTTAAAGAGTGAAGGACTACTCATCCCAAAAACTATTGCCAATGATTTCTTTTCAACAACTTTAAACTCACAAACACGTGTAAATGGTCTGACTTGTAGTGATCGTCTGTAACAAATGATCTCATCGTGGTGGCAGGAAAGTCGTGTCAGCTAGCCAGCGACATGACTTCTGCCGGTCTGGTAAACATTTCCATGGTAACAGCAAGCTCCACCAATCAAAGACGTCCCTGTTACACTATAGGAATGTGGGTAGTGAAGTTCTTCTGCATCACATCGGGAATTAAACAAGTTTTCCTTAAAACAAGGTTGATATCATACAGACTTGTGGCTTCTACAGGAATCTCTTAGCTTGTGGTAAGTCTGTCCTGGATGGTTACGACTGGGGATGACAACAGTTAACTTTTAATCGGTTAACCGCTGAGATTAATTTTGCAAACCGAGGTAAAATACAAAATGCGACAGAAGAAGCTCATCATGGGAACATTTTCTCCAGAAAGGCAACACAGTCAAATGTAAGTTCAAATGTGTGATGTTACTTTTTCAGTTTAGTAGTTTTACTAGCGCTACGCTGATCACACAGACTCGTCACTACAGGTGCAGTCGCTTTAAAAAGCCTTGGAAAAGTGAGTTGTGGACAAAACAGCGTGATGGTCCTGCAGAGCTGGCCTGCGTGCACATCTGGCCATCATATCTAGGCCTAATTAATGAAGGAAGCGGCGTGACAATAAGTCCAGTTATACTAGTGTGCTTCTCAATCAGAACCTCTCCGTCCGATACATGTCAGGCATCCACGTCGCAGGATGAGTCAGTCGAGCGCCAGGTTAAATGGATAACACCTCTTGTACTTGTATTTTTTTTCTTAATATTTAACTGGTGAGTTACCCGTTAATGGGTGTTGACTTATTGAAAGCAAATTAACCAAAACTGACATCTTTAGATGCAACATTATGGCTTGTTATCAGCACACTTGATTCAGACTATGAACGGGATTTTCACTTCCATAACCTCATTGTTGAGCTCTGAAGAGCTGCCGATCACAGCTAAAAATGTCCCAAGTTGTTCCTTCGTTTCCAATTTGGCTGTTAAAAGTGAGTATACAAACGCAGCCGGTGTTGTGACAATGTGAGAATAATGTGTAAATGCGCAACTTAGTCTCACAGAAGTCGAAAGGAGTTATCTGACTCAAATTGTTTATTATGTAACTAACATCTATCTAAAGTTTGCTAACTTTAGCTAACGTTACCTAACACACGTTACCGGTCACTGATTGTGTTTTAATTCAACTTTTCATTATTGGTTCCACTTTCAAAAGTTTAAAGGCTGAGTGCACACAAATTACAAATTAACATGTTCTCTTACTTACCTCTCGTATCCAGCCATGCAGGTAGTTTTCGTTTTATTTGGTCAGGTTTTAAAATACCTCAAATCAACTGAAATGAAAGGAATTTTGTTTGTGGTCACACTATTGTGCTCATGGTGTTGAGAAAAGAAACAAAACTATCTGCACGACAAGGTAACATTACAGGTTAAGTGTAATAATATTAGTAATTTCGGAGAACCCACATTATAGGGTGAATTAAAAAGTATTTTATCTGTAATGAATCAGTAATAACTTTGTTTAACTTACTAGTTATATACCTGTAGAATTATATTGGTATCTCTTTCTTTTTTTCTATTGATTTCCAAGTTTTAAAAATCAAAGATAAAGAGGTTTTGAGCCTCCAGTCTGTTTTTAAAAAATTAATTTGAGACCTTTTTAGTGAAGATTTCTACACTTAAACTAAGATTCTGCCCCGTGACATGCTAGTAAACTTTCTATCTAACATGAATTACATGTCACTTATTAATCGCTTATTAGATGACTTGAATATCAAATATCATTTACTGTAAGTGTTTTTTCCACCTTAAACTTTATTTTTTTATCACTGATGACATGTTGTATCCCAGTAATTTCATGTATTTCAGCATTGTTGACTAAATCGCTGCCAGGCGAGCTTAATTCATTTACAGACAGGTATGTTTTTCTTGTTCAACTGCATTGACTTTACGTTTTTTTGCCCTCTGGACTACCTCTGAAAACTAACAAGCCTGGGACATCTCTGAGGAAGTTTTCTTGTTAGTTGTACCTAACCTTTTCCATCAGACAGACCTGCAGGCGATCTGGATCATGAAACCTTGAAAATAGCTGTCAAACTAGTACTGTTGTAGTCCACTCATCTCATCTCACTACATTCATGAAACCGTAATGAATGGAAGTCAGCCTGAAGGGTGCCTGTTAATTGAACTACAGCTGAGTCAATGTTTGTTATTTTACATGAGCTGTGTCTGGATATTTACTCTCTATATGGGGACAATGTTGTTCTGTGATCTTACTGATAGTGATATAGTTACATACAGTACTTGATCCATTTTCAACTATTGAAAAGTTGAAGTGTAACTTGAGAAATCATCTTGTATGCCTTACTTTTAACACCATTTTGTAGTTATGTTATTGATGTGTCCTCATCCACTTCATTAATACAACTCACAAACCTGTGATATATATTTTGTTATGATTCTTTACCATGTGATTTGTGTTATTCTGCTTCTTTATCGCTTATCAATAAAATATCACACTTATCAACTCTCTTTTGTCATAGATTTGCAACAACTCACCTTTCTTTTCAAACTGGTTTAAATACTTTTAATGTATACAGACGGAAACAATCCTTCATTGGTCAATAAAGAAGAAACAAAGAAGAGGGGGACAGTTCACTCAAGGATGGTAACACATCCAGTGTTCAAGCTCGTCAACAGACGCAAGACCACAAAATCCGTATGACACAAATTTACACTTCTCTCTTATCAAACATGGAAGTAGATACTGAAGCTCAAAAGAACTCCACTGAAAAGCTACCAAACATTTTAACAGCAATGACACAACATGATTCAAGAAATGTGCATCACACTGCATTCGTGTGCCAAAATGATAACAGTGCAAGATCATATGTGATGCCTCCCATTATGCTCCCTTATCGTACATGCACCCTATGTTTTTATTTCCCTTAATCGGAAAACCGCTGCCATTCCAGGTACCGTGTTTTAGTGATAAAATCTTTCACCAAAGCTCAAGTTGTTCCCAAAAACAGTCCAGGCGTCCCTTTGTTTTCTGTCCTAAGCGGACAGTCTGTATGTCAACTTCTGGAAGAGAGCTGTTAGGCGTTGAGAGCTTTGGCGACATCTGTGAAGACCAGACGACTGGGCCTCTGCGTGGTCCCCTGGGAAGTTGTGAGAGTCTGCATAGGAGATAAAACTCTTAGTGACATTGAGATCAAATGTGACTGTAAGAAACAGTGACAACAGCTAGTTGTCATAGAGGAATATTATGTTTTGTTAATTTTAGGACCATTGAAACAGCTAAATTGAATTATTATTCTAGGATTCAGATTGTGATTTATTACTGAAACCAGAGAAAATGTGTTCAGACCAGAGGCCACATGTATAAAACAATATACGTGTTGCAGTGTTCAGGGTATGTAGTCAATTCACTTAGTAAAAATGCCAAGGAATGCATATTAAAGGTGCAATATGTCAGAATTGCCCACCTGTCGAATTATCCAAACAAATAATGGGCAGCATATCACCAAGGTAACCGCTAACTACAGCTGCCGTTAGCTAGTTATCTCAGTTAACTGTGCAGCTAGCGGTCATGTGGTAATGTTGGTGTTGTTTACTATTGGACCATCACCTCGTGAGGTATGAACCGGCTAGGGGCTAGCTGGTTAGCATGCTAACTTCAATAGACATCTCTGCAACACAATACATAGACATCTTCAATATAACATCAAAACTGTTAATTCTTCTGCAATTTTAGTCAATTTTTGAATGTTTCAACTAAAAGAAAAAGTACATATTGCACCTTTAAATATACCAACATGCATTCTTCTCAATGCGGTTTTCTTAACTAAGGTCTAACATTTTCGTAACTGAGGTCCACCGCCATTTTACGGGCTTTTAACTACATTTCATGTACTTCGTCAACAAATTGCTCAGTTCAGTTGACACATATGAGATGAAGTTACAAGGTAAGGAAGACGATAGTGAGTGGGCTTTGAGCTTGAGAGCGTTAGCTTAAGTTCATGTTATGAAACTTTGGCGACAGAATGGAAATCATTTGAAAACCATATGAAAGCAGTAAAACTACATTTATTTATATTTTTTCTTATTAGTACTTCTCAACATATCACACCAACGGTTTGCCACCAGTGGAGGTCTTTGATATGTGATGGTCTGTGTAGTAAACTCATCATATTGGATCTGATTATTTGAAAATAACACAAGAGGTTGTGTTTTGCACGCTTTCTGTGCTCGTGTGGCCTCTGGTATATTTAAAGTATTAAGTTAAAGGAGCAAAAAGGAAAGGATGAAAGATAACATGGATGTAGGTGTGAAGTAGTGGTGGTGTGTATCCTCTGTTAGCTATACTTTGACATGGATTAGTTAAGATAAAATGAATTGATCTTAAATCGAACTTCTAATCTATTGGTTTTTACACGAGATAGTGAAATAGTGATAGTGTGAAAGAATGTAGATTGTGTGGAAAAAAGAGGTTTAAAGGTTCAAAAGACACACAGGTGATACTTTACCATGTTTGCCTTTGTCAAAACTTAAAAGAAATAAAAGGAAATAAAGATAAATTATGACAGTTACCAATAAACGGCTGTTATTGGAACAAAAGAAGTGTAGATTACTTAATCAGCAGCCTATAATAAAGCACACATGGATTATATGGCAAAAATAAAGACTATCATAATAACAACATATTTAAATGTACAGATAGACCACAGCTAACACAAGCCAAAAGATCACTACAGTGCACCCAACCTGGACATCAGAAATTATTAGTAAAATTTGACATCAAACTTAAATAATGTAATGAAAGTTTGCTGGGAAACACTGCCTAGTCAAAACTTTACATTAAATTCTGCTGAGGAGTATGACTTGGTTATTGTGGCTTCTGTGGTCGTCAAAACATTCAGTGCTTATGGTCTGAATGAGAGCACTTTTCAACTCAAGATAAAAGAGAGACAATGGTTCATGTTAGGACATGGAAATAAAAATCGTGCCAAATGCCTTCCAGCTTACCTTGGCATTGGGACCTGTGAGGCTGCCCTCCCGGCCGTGGTCCAGCAGTTCCTGTTCCAGCAGGTCATCTTGTTCTTCAGCCGGGTCAAAGTTATACATGGGCATGAGCTGGTGCCTCAGCTTCTCCAACCTGTGCAACAAGAACGTAGAGGTGAAATCTAGCCGGAAATAAGTAACTATAAATTACACCCAGTTGAAATGCAAGATTAACCTAGTGCGTCAACACACGCTGGCAGTAGTAGCTGGCACCGGGTACCAGTAGGGCTGATGAGATTAACTCCTTAGGTATTGAAATTTGGTATTGAATGACGAGACATTTTGCAATACTCGATAGTATTGAAGCAATTCGGGTGGTGCCATAAAAGTATAAAAAGTTTGATACCCAGCCCGAGGTACCAAGCATCCACATGTTCATGTATTCACATGTTCACAACCTCACAATCACTTGACTTCCATGGCAAATTTAAAATAGAAAGTTGGGGATTTTTGTGGACCAATGAACTGGTGGAGCAACAGAAGAGGCTAGAGCAATGGAAAAGGATCTGTGCTGAGTTCAAGGATTCCTCCCACAAGTGAAAGACAAACAGTTTACGAGTAATAAAACAAGCTGCGGCTAAAATGTAGGGTTGCGGCAAACTGTCATTAATGAAAAAGGAACTCTGCTGAGTCCCACGATGTCTCCCACAAGTGTCTACAACAACCTGTTAATGAGTTACAAAAGGGGATGTGGCGAAATGGTGTGTGTGTGTCTTTCTACAAAGTTTGGTCATGTTACGGGAATCCGTTTAGAAATTGTGTACCTTTTTTGTTAAAGGCCACTCCCACTGCCACACCTGATTGGTATTACCACAAACACACACCCCTAACGTCCACACATTTAAAGGTAAAACAATGTATTTTATAACCCATTAGCTAACATTAGCATTCACCTATTTCCTTGTAATCATTACTGTTTGAAGGTGTTACACAATACAAAAGGAAAGGCGTAAATTAATTATAAAATATCAACACACGTGTTGGACACATTTATTTGAGCCTGAAAGTGAGACACACGAAATGTAATCAAACGGTAAGGTTAGCTAGGAAGTGGCTCAATGCTAACGTTAGCTAACGTTGTTTAACCTTGAAATACGGTCAAATGTCCCTCCAGGTTTTTTACCATCCATTGTCTATTCAGTTTCTGAATAATCAGGAAGCAGTGAATTGATAACAATGTGTCAGATTCCCTACGTTTTTATGACTTGCAACCTGAAACACAGCAACGTAACACTATGCCAGCATTCGAGCTCCCCACCCTGAGTGTGACTGAAGTAAACGTGTGAATATGGTCAACGCTGCAGGACTTGCTTTAGTTGATACCATGTTTTAGTGATGCAAATTCTGTAACAAATTTGCAAATAATCAAATGAGTGACAACAATTAAAATGCAGTTAATTTGGGGCTAAAGCAAATAAATCTTCATAAGCTTACCGCTTCCGTTTCCGAATATACAGCATCTAGGATGGAGAAAGACAGAACAACAAGTTGTGTTATTGATAGAAATGACTTGTCCAAAATAAATGATTCACTGCTCGTACATTTTGTCTGAGGCGTGTGAACACTATTTAAATGCTTCCTTACAATTACCACCGCTAAGCCAATGACAGTGATGATGCCAAAGGGTACGAGCACCATTCCCATCCCCGAGCCCTCGATCACCGTCTCTGGAAACGTGGTGGCATTGAAGCTGGTTTCGTTTGTCGTTATAGTAACAGTCATTAATGTTGTCCGGGAGGTGACATTGTCTCTGGCGCTCGAGCTCGTCGAGAGGAAGGGGACCGCGGTGGTTGTGGCAGGTGTGGGGAAAAACCCTGCAGTTGTCTTAGCCGCAGTTACAGCCATGGTCAGGTGTAACTGTTTCAACTGAAGGATCTATTTTAAATATCTGTGTAAATGTTGTTGTGACACTCAACGTCTAGTGTGTCTCATGGTTGATAGAGGTTTCGTCCCTCTGGTTCGAGGTCTGCTGAGCCTAAAAGAAGAAGTAGTTTGTGATTAATAAAGGGCCATTTTACTAATCTTTAACCTAGTATAAATAAAGGTGAGGTAATTCTTTAACTACAGGCAAGAAGTTAAAACATATTTTCTCTTTTGCTTCTTTGCTCTGATTATTTAAAGAGACACTATATAGTTTTGGGGAAGAAATTCAAACTCAGAATTTTAATATTTACAATATTAATGAGGTAATAATACAAACTCAGAAATATTTTATTTTTCCATAGATGGATAAACAAGCTGTTCTGAAAATAACATTCCCAGAATACTGTTTGAAGCTAGAGAGGTGGCAGGGTCCGCCAAATACAAACAAAGTAAAACGGTATGAAATGATGTTGTCCTTTAAGGTCAGTTTGTTTATTGTGTAATGAAAATAAAGAGAGTTTGTTTATTTAGTTTGTTTAGGCATGAAAAGTCAGCCAATGAAGATGTTTCTCTTCTGATTAAAACTTCTTCCCCAGAACTTCATAGTGCACCTTTAATTAAATCTTTGTTTTTCAAGCATTTCAGTTTTGGCACACGCAACTCTCGATTTCATTCAAACCACGGCTGATTGTGCCAGCGGGGTTGTGGTAGGTGTTTTTCGGGCAGGATGTGGGTAGCAAAAGGCACAAGAGGAAAGTGGCATAACAAACTTGATAAAATACCGAGGAATACTAACCACTCAAACTGTAACGTACACTGTGAGGAAATGTGTTGGCAGCGCGTTCAAAACATCAAAATCAAACTTACACCCACACACACACACACAGCTTCCATAAATATCCACTGCATCCAAGAAGATTCGGTACCTCCCACCCACACACACACACACACACACACACACACACCGTACACATCCCATGAGCATGAAGAGCAATTTATCCTGAAGATCTAAATGGAGAAGAGGAGTTTTAAAACATGCTTTTCATTTTAAAGCAGCGTTACATGCTGACACAGGAAGGCAGTGAAAATAGACACATGATCCATTCCTCTCCCCTTAGTGCATCCTGTCTGCTTGCTCTCTTAATGAGGAACATGTGCAGCTGAAGCAAACAACCAATGAAAAGCAAAGGCTGGATTCAGTCATTGCTGTTTGCCTGCTTAACAATCCCCTGCCCTGCAACAAAGACAGAGCCTGCATCTTTGTTTGAATCATGTTGTGGCCTCATTACTGTGTGTTGCTGATACATTAACATGTTATTTTTAGTCAAGATGCACTCTATCTCAGCTGTCCTGTGCAAACAGCTGAGCTACTAATCCTGCCAACGTGACCAGCTCCTGCTCCATGTGTCCTCTCAGATTAGAGATGCATACGTACCTTAACATACAACATGCATGACTTCAGAGGTGAGCTGCGGCAGGCCGGGGCTGGCTACAGAAGGGAAAATTTCATTGGAAGAGGCAGCATTTCCTCCAGTGTCTGCCCCTCCTCCTCCTCCTCTTCCTCTGTTTTCCCCCTTTAGCAATGCAGGTACTGCTCAGGCTGTTTACATTGACAAAACAGCCATTTTCTCTGAAGATGGACTCCACACACCAAAGTTACCCTATCCCGCCAGCCTCTGAGAGATCCCCTTCCCGTTCTCAGATTGCCTCCTAGGATCTACTCCCCCCGTCTTGCCCTTTCTTGTATTTCACACAACAGAGGCTGCTCTAGGGATGCTGCAAACAGAGATCAGTGCGGCAAGCTCCCTCCCCCTTCACCCTGCAATTGGTCTAATGGCTTCAAGATGACACATGCGGTTGGCTCCCTCAGCTGTCTATTTGGCTTTGCAGGGGTGAGAATGGGATTTAATGGCTCTGCACACCAGATGCTGTCAGACCCATGTGAATGACTGCATCCGGGTGGCAGGTCTGAGGAAATTAACCCTATGATGTCTCTCCTTGAGTACTCAATGACCTAAATTTACTCACGGAAACAAATCAGTGACAAATCACGCTTAAAGATGTTTTTATACTTTAATGTGAAGGATTTTTACAGGTTATTTTACAAGTGATATGTGATTGCAAGCATTTTCATTTGAACAAGAAACATGTTGAAAACTAAAAGATGAATATTATTGAGTGTAATTGTCGCACATGTTCGAGACAGAAAATCCAAAAGGTCTTCAGCTCATTTTGAACAAGTTTCCAGTCATCATGGCCACAAATTCTGAAAGAGTTCAAATCGACAGTAAATAGCATAATCTTATACAATATAATTTATGTATTACCATTTTTTTCAATAAGAACCCTTTTATGACTTTTTAAATGGATTTTTTAATTGAAAATCCAAAAAAAGGAGACAAATGCAATCTGTTTCACAAAAACAATACTTGGCAGGTTAAAGAGTTCTGGAGTCAGTCTGAAACATTAGCAAACAAGAAAGCAACTTAGGTATCTCTTTCTGATAAACATCACTAATAAATGCCAAATTTATATTTGATTAAACATAAGTTAATCACTATGTTCAGCTCTTTAAGGACATTTATGCTATGACTTTTCTTTTTTCTACCTTTTATACTTTAAGCTTTTTTCAACAATTTTTACAATATAAGTGTGAAATGAAGAAATCTCCCTAATTTGACTGTTAACAAACAATGCAATGCTTTATAAACCGTATACATATTTGGCACTTATTAGGTTTATAAACAACAGTTGAAACTTTATAATTACAATCCAAATAATGTTTGTAGGTGAACTACAAAGTATTTATTAACCATTTACAGAGTATTGTAAACACCAGTTGCAACTTTACAATAAACAATTGCTTAATAAATTGTTTATAAAGCATTTTATTGTTTAAATTAACTATACATTTACCTTTGATTGATACTAATACTTTTTCACCTAATATTGAACATATTATTGAAGATCAAGGGGCAGAATCTAAAATTTCAAAAAACAGAATAGCATTACAATACTGTCAAAATGTCAACTGTGATAGCTACCTTGCACCAACATTAAATATATAGTTTTTCACCTAATAAAAGTATTTTTAAGAGCGATTATGAACTGTAAATCAGGTCATGAATACATACAATGCATCCGTACCTTCGTAATCAATGGTTCCGTCTCCATCTTTATCTGCCTCCTTCATCATCTGCTCAGCCTCAAGCTCATTGAGTGGTTCCCCTGCGTTCATCAGTACATACCTGGAAATTAATATGAAGTATAAACAAAACACTGAACATGATGGCAAACAAGTTTTTTTTTTATTTCATTTGTTTTATCTGGATTTTAATTTGGTATAAAATAGGTTACCTTGTCACTAGCTGACACTGCAATCATGCACTACATCAAATTAAGAGTTGATGGAAGTATTTACTTTGGAAATGTAAGCCTTTTATGCTCTTATCACTTATGTTATTCTTACTTGAGTGTGTTCCAGTCAATATAACCCTTGGCCTCTTTGTCAAATACTTTAAAAGCAGCTCTCAGTTCTGCATCCTGGTTCTTGGTTCTTTCATGGTACAGTGCCATCAGACCCAGGAAGCTGTCACAGTTAAATATCCCTTTACCTGAAATGTCACAAAACAAATAGTTTAAACCAAACTTCATTATTTGCATGCAACATAGTTAGTTGCTAGTTAGTTACTTTTCTTGTTGTTGTTTTTGTACACATAGACAGATCTATTTATACATTCAGTGCAGAGAAAGAGTTTTTTGTGCAGTCACATTAAATATAATCTAGTATAACACCACCACAGCCTTCACTACCATTATCTGCTTCCCAACTTGTATTTCTGGAAAAACATGCAGTATTTATCTCCACAATTCTCCTGAAAAAAGGGCTGCTTTTAGGAAGAAAAATTGTTTAGTGATATTTTTAACAATATCTTCTATTTTCTTACATTTATATAAGAACCAAAACATTTCAACCTAAAGTATCTACATTCTTGTATTTAGATAAAAACATTAATGTGTACATGGGTGAGACTCTGTGATGTAGTGTGGGGGTTTGCAGCTAGAACTGAGTCTGCATAATTTATCATTAAGCAATACATGTGAACACAGCTTTGACATGAAAATGGTGAAATAGAATTACAGACTAGAGAAATGAGTTGTTCTGTGTCAGTTCAGAGAAAAAGGGGAAGTAAAAAGAGAGAAGAGAAAGGAAAATAGGAAACAGAAAAGGAAATTACACTACAGCAAAACAGATATAAGCTAAGATTTGATGAAAGCTCTTCTTAAAATATAAAATTCAACTTCAAAGATGTTCACCTTAAGTTGGCAAAAGGAAGAATATCATGGTGAAGTATTTCAATGTGTTGCTGGGAACATAATGAAGCTCCTGCTCAAGTCACACGACAGTGACTGGAGACTTAGCCTTAGATTTATGTTCTTTTATGACTTTTCTCCATGATCAGTTATCACAGAAATAACAGGGAGCCTATTACTGTAAGGAGACTAATTGTTTGTATTAGGCCGTGCTTAAAAAGAGTATGAATTTTAAATTGGAAAAATGGACATTAATAATATCTTAATTAAGGAAACCTTCTCCAACTGTCCAATTGCAGGATGTTCGCTTTGATTCCAATATGATTCGAATCATCTCTCGAAGTGATTGTATGTGTAGGTGCACCAACAGTCTTTTTATAGTATACGCAAATCACACACAGTGAAACACTGACACCTAGTGATTCATGTAGTAAGCTGCACTAAAAACAGAATACTGCAATATTAGATAATGCCATGCTTGTTTTATATAATGCATTTTGGGAAGAAGTTGCCCTCTCAGAAGAAGTCTGATGTAGAGCGTCACTTCTTTGGTGCATTACATGAGTGGATATCGGAGGGCATCCATAAAGATGAACATCTGCATGACAGCCTTAATATTCAAACACAGAAAAGTTAGGAGCAGGGCCTGGGTGTCTCACTCATCCCACATGATGGGTCAGAGTTTGGAGGCATTTAGTATCCCCGTCCAAATGTGTAAGATTAAGAGTAATACAAATGAAAATACAGAGCATACATTGCCCCTTCTCAATCCCTCTCAGGCCTGCTGGCATGGTTATGAAGAAGTAGGCACTCATCTTAAAGCCCTGCGGGATGGGGTCAGAGATATATACTTTCAAAGATCCTGAACATGGATAAGTCTGACTACATGTTTAGTGGGCGTTCAGCCTAACGGCATTCAACGTGTACAAAAAAGTTGGAAAAGTCATTTGTTTCAACTTAAATAAATGGTTGGAGGTTAGTGTAGAAGAAGCTGCATCATCTCTGTCATGCCTGGACAAAGGAGGGAATGGCATATGCGATACAATGACAACAGTCATTCCTGGACTCACAACATCTTTCCCTCTTCTCTTTGTAATATAACAAGGTCACTGTTGGACTAATAATATCACAAGTAATGTTTTATTCTTGGGGTTTTTTTTCCTAAGAAAAGGTTTCAATCTCGTGTTGGAGCAAAGTGCATGCGAATCATGTGCATGCTTGTGTTTCTGTGGACACACTATGTGTCAGGCTTCGGCCTATATTAGATATTATTGAATATTGCAATATTTGCAGTCATTTGCGATATCTTTCACAATATCGGATACTGAGCAGCTGTTACGGCATCTTTTTTTTTAGCCGTCGTGGCAGCGGAGTCAAGGTGCATCGATAATTTGACGAGGTAGGAATGAGACCAGGCTGGCTGAGGTTACTAAAGGTCAACTGGCCTGATGTAGCACCATGCACGCAGCGCTTTATAGTCATGAAGGACTAAGTTTCTAAGAACACAAGCTCACCAGTTGGGTCAGACTGGATCGATGCAAAGGGGTAATTCAAAGTTTGTTTTAAGATTCATTTATCTTCACCCTATCAGAACAAGTGGCAAGCATCTATTTTATAGATTCTCCAGTACTTAATGGCACACTTTAGCTAATGTGAATGGCCAGGCTATCATTACAGAACCTAATTCAGCACTTGAATTACTTTTTTGGTACTTAAACCAGATAAAGCTTCTACTTTCATCCTCACCTCCAAATGCAGTTCAGAATAGCAAGGCATTGCTAAAAGGCATTTAATATAATACCAGCTTATGATATAACAGCTGCCAAATACACCACTTCCACTATGACCAAAAATAGACTTGAATCAACATCTTTCTGTCATTGTGCAACCAAAAAAATTAAGATTACACACTTCAAAAAGATACACGGCTAATATTCACCATCTTTGTCCACATCTTTGGCCATCTGGCAGAGCTCTCTCTTTGTAGGGTTGATTCCCATTAAACTCATCAGTCTCTCCAGCTCCTGTGTCTTCACATCTCCATTTCCCTCTTCATCGAACATCTCAAAAACTCCTTTGTACTCTGTGATCTGTTCTTGTGTTAACTTGCTGGCCTGGAACAAAAAAGGGAGTTGTTTAGTGAGCTGCTTTATGTGATTTTAACAGTTAGAATTTAGATCAGGCTTAAGAAATTACCTCATGTTGAACTGAATGATATGCTAGAATGAATAATTTTATATTTTGAGGTTAGTCAAAGTTTGTCATAAAGTTCTCACCATTTTCTCTGGTAGTCCAAACACGTCTGAGGACAAGCACTGCGGCAACACTCAGTGTAGAATGAGAGGATGTCTCCGTCTCATCATTACTACATTTGCGATGCTCGATCCCCAGAGCTTGGAGGAGCATGCTTCAAGACCTTTTATGGCACTTTAAGGATGGACTTGCTAATCACCCATGAGGAATACTTAGATAATTATCTCAACCAACAAATGGTAAATAGCATTATATCAGAAAATAACTTCTTTGGTAAAGTCGTAATTAGCTAAAATGTGATTTTAATATCAAAGTAACTGAGGCCCAAAGGGCTAAAGACAGGATAAATATGTAAACTATCAGATGCATTCTCTGACCTCATCATCACATGGTCCACTTATGGGAACTGCAATTAGCTTGCTGTTAGCCATTAGCAGGTGTTTATGCAGCCCCCAGTGACTCTCGGGAAGCGGGCAACCAAATAAGGAGGCACTTAACTACAAGAAGTTATTTCCAACATTGCAATGGGAACATTAAGAATTTCACATTTGCTAGTCAGGGGGAAGAGCTATGAATCTCTGAATGCCGCATGCCTCCAATGATCCTCTGTGTATGGAGTTTGAGTGAAGATATCAAGTGGACCAGAAAGGGAGACTGTAACCCAGACTTTATCAAGGTCAGTAACTGCCAACACGTTATTAAGTAAAACATTACAGTTGAAATTTATATTGTTCTATCCTTGTAAACTCACGATGAGCATTTTCACTGAACTAAAGATAAATTAATTTAGTTTATTTGGATATACTTTAGTTTGGATCAATCATGTTATATGAATAAATGAATAAATTAAAATGCTGGTCAGTTAAACGGGCTAAAATTACATTACATTAATCGTACTGCTTGTTAAATAGTTTACTCAAAAGGGCTCAAAAATGACACACCGAGATATTCTCCTGCCATTTTACATAACTTTGTTGTTTGTTATTTGCATACTATAACAGGAAAATCAACCCAGAAATACTGTCTCTTCCTGCTTCTACATCCTGGCAACCAATTAATTTGATTAAAGATGATCCACGATGATAGGACTGTATTGCCATTTGTTTCACTGCTGAGTGATTCAAGGCACCAGACTGTTATAATAACATCCCAGCTAGTCTTTGTTACCTCCGCCAAGATGGTTATGTTTAAACCTGTGTCCGTTTGTTGGTTGGTTGGTTTGTGAGCAGGATTACAGAGAAACAAATGAACACATTTCCACTAAACTTGGATGGAGGATGGGTCCCAGCCCAGAACCCATTAACTTTTGGTAAATATCCGGTCTGTCACTGTGTTATCCAACCTACCTTGAGCTCCAGACATTTTGTAAGGAACAAAGAGAAGGGAGAGATATGAAATGATGAGAATTAGGTGGAAGGTGAAAGGATAAGGGAAGGGAAATGTGGGTGGATTGAGAAAACTAAAACAAACAGTAGAGGATTGGCTAACCAGGTATAAAGGAAGTAGACTTGGCAGGTGAATGGAGGTGTGACCATGCTCCCACAGCTTAGTTAACTCTTGCATGTCATTGACTCAAAAGAAATTAAAACGTAAAAAACAAATATATCAGTGTTTGGTATGCACTGTGATATAGTGTTCATGTTACTGTTTGCACTTTGTACTGCAACGAAGAGCAAAACATATTAAAGTTAGAGACACTCCTTCCTGTGAGGGACTTAAATACTGTACAAGGAGCAAGGAGGTTATGTTTTCATCTGTGTCTGTTTGTTGGTTGGTTTGTTAGCAGGATTAAACAGAAACTATTTCCAGATTTCAATAAAACTTGAATGGAGGATGGTTTTCGGCCCAGAATAAACCCCATAGTTACGGATTTGGATAAAGGGATGATCCAGAAATGTTTTCACACTTTCTTTCACAGTGCAAGATAGGGTGTTTTTGACATTTTCATTAATTTCTCAGGGAATGATGCATGGATCTCAATGATTAAGAATGGGGTTTATTTGGGCAGCTGGTATAGGCCCGAGGACAGCAGAGGGAAAACCAGAACATATTTTCTCCATAAAACATGACCCAGTTTTACCCAAATCAGTGAATAAAGTTATATGCTGTGTTTCTGCACAGTAATGCATGAGGCCCAGTCCCTACCAACACACCATCCATGGGAGCGTCATACAGAAAGTGTCGATAGAGAGCATAAGTCACGTCCCCTTCCGGTGGACCAGAAAAACTTTGTGTGGTAGTGAATGGAGAAGGACAAACAATTTCCTGATCCCGTTTGAATTGTGCCACGAATTACACATATGATGTTTGTGGATGTAAAAGATGATTTTCCATGTCAAGAAAGTCACAGTTTGTCGTAATATCATCGTCCTCCTTCAGCATGTCACCAAAACCAACATGGCCGACAAACTCGGCACAAAAAGGTACTAAAAAAGATGAAAATCACAATAAAACTGACCATACTGACAACTGCAGTAATGTGAAAGGAGAGTTTGTTAGCTCTGCGAGCAAGCCAATACACAGGACCAGCTCTGCAAGGTTTGAATTACGGGCTTTGGTGACCCTTCAACGAAACAACGTCACTAGCTCGACTGTTGGCTGCGTCGTCTTTATAACTGCGTACTTTCGCGGCCTTATATTTTATTTTATTATTTTTCTGAAATAAGGAGAAAACCGGACGAGGCTTGACTTGCTTAGTATACGACCCCGAGTGCAGGATGAGTCATGACTTTTTTTTGTTGTCGTTTGTCGTCTCGTTTTACAAACTCTATGTATTAAGAATACCTCCAAAACTGCTTTATTGCCATTGTTGGGCCTGATACTGGCCTTTGGGTGCAATATGGAGTAAGACATGATAAAAAAACACTTCACGAGAGCTGTAACTGTGTTCATTGAACTGCACCTCAAGAAGCCCAGTGGTGCTGAGGTGAGGAGTTCAAGGGAAACACCCCTGTAAGGCAGGTGACTGTATTTTAAATCTACCTACTTAACCTGAGAAACACAGTTAAACCGCCATAAACACATTAACATCAGAACACAATCTTTCCTAATTAGCTACGGCCAGATTGTGCTGTTGACACTGCTATTATTAGCTAGCAGCAGAGAGCCCTGCTGAACACCACTTCCTACTTTGAGGAGCCAAGTTGGGGCCCGACTACAAAAACAAACGAACACCATGTTCACTTGGCTTTTCAGTCCACTGTAGTTCACCGCACATGTACCTAAAGACAGGTGATGAATAGTGTCCACAGTGGACGATCACGCCAACATCTCCAGCTGTACTCAGATAAAACACCAGGCGAAGCTTCTCTAATCGTCGCTGCTGCAGCGTGGGGTTTCCCAGCGCTGACTGCAGGGTTACCGCGCCCATCTCATCGTTCGATGGCCGGACGAGAGTGTTACTACGGAAAGGGCAGATGTTAAGCTTGGCAAAGGGGAGACAGTAGGCTGTCTTGTTGAATGAGGTATAGTGACTTTACAGATTAGCCTTTTTGTCTGCCTGGGCAGTGTCTTTAGTGCAAGGCTAGTGGGTGTGATCCCCCCCCCCCCCTCCTCCCCTCCCCTCTCCGGTTGGTTGACTGAGGTTGTCAAGCTCCCTAGCCGTAGCCTGCGTTCGGGAAGGGCTGCTCCTCGGAAAACTAACGCTAGCTGGCTAGCTAGTTAGTAAGCTAGCGTTGAGGTGTTCGTTGATGCGTGGATCGGAGGTATACGCCGTCTTGTTTTCCAGTCAATGCCAAAACGCAAAAACAAACGCAAATTGAATCAGGTAAGGTGAAATAAAACGACGACCATGCTACTTCCATATCTTTCACAGTGACTGTTAATGCCATTAGCCGATGATTTGTGGCGGAATTGAACTGTCCGGGGGTGGGGTAGCGATAGCTAGCTTCCTAGCCGTTGAGTTAGCTGCGGTTAGCTAACGTTAAGTTGGCTATTTTATCATCAGCAGACACATGAAGCGGAGATACAGGAGTGTCTGCAGCGGTGGATCCTGGCTCACACTATTCGCGGCTGATAAACAAATTGCTAAAAACTTATCTCCATGCAGCTGGCTTATGCAGCCAGGCAATTGAGATACGGTAGGTTAACCACTGTTAATGTTAGCGAAAGCCTCTGGCTGGCGTTGAAGTAACGTTAATGTTGGCCAGTGGGGCTTGATGTCCGTGATGGCCCAGCGGAGGTGCCTCTTGGCCTAAAACACAGTACTTATAAAAGAACTGGGTCGTTAATATCCAAATGGTGTTGAAGGCAGCTGTGGTGATTAAGCGTAATAGTTAGTATAGGCTTGCTTTATACTGGAATTGTTGCATTTAAAGATGTTGCTATCAGTTGATGATGACACACTGGGTTGGGCTGGAACAATAAACGTCCCGTAAACAAATTAACAGCAAATATTGGTTATTGGCGATAGCAGGGTAGCCAGCACCACTAGCTGAGTTGAAAATTGCACACACATACACAGACGCACCCATATATAAAATAGCCACACGTTATCAATGTGTTACTGTAGCCGCGTTAACACCCAATTTTTTTTTTTTTTTTTTTACAAGCTGAACTAACAAGCTAGCACATTGCTGCCTTCCTGCAACGAAACGGCCGCGCCGGTGCAACGCCTTTTAACTTGATTTTCTAATGTTAGCTATTTATCACCCGCTTGATTTATGATTTATGCAGCGATGGATGATAGATGGTGACATACTTTATGAAAAACCACCCTCATCTGTTGTTGCATTTCTTGCCTACTGAAGTCAAACAGGCCATCGCCGCCCGACCTTGCAGTTTTTACAGGATACAGGATCAGACAGCCGAATAAATTTACTGAGACGTTGTAATCAAATCAACTGTGTACTGTCTGCTTTAACGAGATTGTCAGTATGTAAGTAAGTGGATTTATAGAGACCTAGCAACCACCGAGTTTCCAGGTTTACCCACTATGCTGGCTTAAAAGCTAACTACATAGCACTCCATGTAATTGCGGAAGAGCTGCCGAGACTACCCTTAAGTGGCTGTGGCTACGTTTTTTTTTTTTTTGCATTAGATGCTAACAGCTATTTGGTTTGTCTGGCATGAAATTCAACGGTCCATATGTTATATGATTAACTTTGCTTACTCTACTTACTGTTAAATAACAAGTGGAATTACTAATAACGCGACTGAGTACATTGCTGTCTTGAGTATTAGCTCTGCCCTGCCTGCAGGCCTACACTGACAAGCCTGCTAGCAAGCTAACTAACTAGCGGACAGCGGTCTGCAAGATGGCGTTTAGCTGCATCTTCTCAGATTTCCATCAGTGCAAGTCATATTATCAGCACACTGTACAGCTTTCAGTAAATGTAGAAATTCTATTAGACCTATTCAGATATTTTGCCACATTATTATGCTGCTGAATTGCATTACATTTTCTCCTGAAATACGTGTAGAGCCTCTGTGGCCCAGCCTTCTAACCGTGTAAAACAGCTATCCAGCAGCCATTCAAATACAATGCAAACTAGTCTACTGTTGTAGGCAAATCACAGTACTGCACACAGAGGCTAAGCAGCTATCAGTACAGTGCACACACAGTCTGGTAAACCTGTGCATAGACATCACATAGAAAATATACTTGTTAGGCCTGCTTTTTCTACTGCTTTGTAGTCCTATATCTGACATGTAGTGTCTTAATTTCGGTTCCATTACTATTAGCTATGTCAACTGTGAATGCAATGCTTGAAAATGCAACCATCGTCCTAGTTTATTAAAGGAAGGGTGGTACTAATTGTACAGTATCTGGTCACATTGGACAACTGTAAGAGAGGGACCGTATTAGGCTTGTGATTTCAGAGGCAGCATGTAAATCCAGCCACTTGCTCTAAGCATGTTGTGTGTAAAAGAATTAAGATTAAACTCATCCTTTTATGATTGTGAAAACATATTTCTAATGCTTGGGCTGGCTTTGCCAGCTGTTTATGTTAGTGGACATGGATAGGATTAGAGACTCATTGACTGAGGATTTTAGCTTTTAGGATTATAGAGTTGCTCAGTGATATTGCTGGTTATGGCTTTTTCTATGATCCAGCTTTAGACCTGTGAAACATTGCGTTATCATTATTTAACAGCACAGATCAGCTGACTTGTCTGTAGAGAATTACATCTCTTTTTAATTAATGACTGGGAATGTAGGAGACACCTTTTGAGAGTAGCAGGCACAGACTGCCCTTAAGGGACCCGAGAACAGCCAGTGAGCTACAACTCTAGGGTGTTTGCCACTGCTCATTGTTTATCATGCAGTCAGCTGACCCTGATCAGGCGCTTGGAAAGGAGAAGTGATGAGGGAGAGGAACTCCTTAACTATAAGCATCCACAGAGGTCGATGGGGAATAACATTTCTTAGTGTGGAGTATTTAAAAGTCAGATCTATTAATTAACTCCAGGCTGCCCCACTTTTTGATTTACCGTAGTGGTGTGAGGGTTTCATATAAAAGCAGTCTAGAATGAAAATGAAATGCATCTTTAAATTATTTTACCAAAAACAAAGGGTTTTCTGAGTTTAATGTATCACTAAGAGTTTTTTTCTAATTAAAAACTATTTAAGGAGTTCACTATTAAGCAGGGACAGAAACCTGTCGACTTGAACTCAAAAGTCTTAATCAGAACTGAAAGCTAAATAATGACTTCAGAGTTCAATTTAAGTAGCATTATTTTGCAAATATATATATACCTATAAAACTGTGCATAGTCATTTAAACCCATATCCATTATATCAGTACATCAGTTATACTGTATGTGGAGACATACTATTTATTATATACCACTGTGGGCATTAGTAAACTTTGTTATCTGAAAATAGAAATAAGCACAACTGATTCAACTTGTATTTAATTTTAGGCAGAAAAAGTAGTTCATCAATTTGATGAAAAGTTAAGAACATTGTTTAGAAATATCACCTGGATTTTCAAAAGGTTTTCAAGGTGAGGATGGCTTTCTGCTGTCACCTGATGATACGGCATAATAATTCTATTCCATGACACGTTCATTTATGGATTAATGAGTGTAAGAGGATAATCTGTGTTAAAAAGGTCAACCAATCAGAGGACCCTACAGGAGAACATAGTCAGGTAGAGAAGATTTTCAGTCTTGTCTCAAAACCTCCAGTGGTATAGGCCTACTGACTGAAATACAGCAGGTAAGATGACTGGCAACGTCAGGTTGATCAGACTGAATTGTGCCAAATCTGAATTAGATTTTAGTTTTATCTAGTCAAAGTTCATCCAGTGTGCTAATGATATATTTTTTTCTACTGTTACATGTGTAGCAGAGCAATTCGTTGTTAGTTAGCTTGCACAGATTATAGTTTTGTAAGTGAGTTACTGTATACTTGTGGTTTTTGGGTTGTCGTCTTCGTATATTAGGAAAAATATCTCTAAAAAGTTGCCATTTAGAAGTCTTTTTTTTAAAAAATCGCTCTTACCGTAACAGTTTGTAGAAAATCCTAACAGATGTTGCATTCAGTAGAAATTGTGAGTGCATTTAATTTTTGTTTGCTAGCCAGTTTTCAGACTGTAGTCAGAAATGACAGTGTCTGCTTAGTACCACAAAAATCTGCCATTGTAAACATGCACACTTGCACATTAAGAGTATAATTACAAATGTGTTTCATAATGTACTTCCTGTTTGACACACTTGAATAATTGATTAGATCGATCTGAGCACAATGGTACCCTTTTTCCAGATAACTGAAGTAGGTACATTGATCAGTGACTATTTCACAAACTATTAATGCAACTCTTTTAAGTCACTTTGGATTAAAGCATGAGCTAAATTAATGTAACATAACTGCTCTTTTTAGTCTAAATTAGAGAGTATATTAAGCCGCTCACATGTGTTGTTTCCAGTTATGTAGTAAAAAATATTTTTTCCAAGATTCGGACTGGGCGTGTGTCATCAAACAGTTGGATTTTCATTGACAGATAAAATCAACATTTTAACCAACATTAGAATACTGGATTATTTTGCTTAATCTCAAAATTTCCCTTTCGAGTTGGCTACGGTTGTGTTAAATGTCTAGTAATTGTCATGATAACTAGTAGTCTGTTATCACAGTTCATGTAAATGAAGTCGGTCTTGTACTTGTCGGACAGGTCATACAGTTGGAGTTCCTGACCTTTTTCTGGCATCCCTGAACAATTGAATGACTTGAAGTAGTGAATCACTCTATTTTGCTAACTGAAACTTGATGGAGTCTGTGATATGGTTATTATATTTGAAAAGTACCATTTGGATCATGACATGAGTTTTAAAATGTTGTTTTATTAGATGAATTTTGAGTGTGCCTGGAGGCTCTGTATTAATATAAGTGGCTTATTGATCACTAAAATTCTGAGTAGCCCAAGGATTGGGGTCAACAGGATAATGACTGCTTTTCGGATCATTGGAAAGTCATGCCTTAACAGGATTTGTCTGGCAATCCAAATTGTGTGTCAGGATTATGTTAGCGACATTGAGGTGGCGAAGTAAGGTTGAACCATCAACTGTACGTTGCATACATTGTAGGTAAACAATTTAGGCAGTTAAGTGGACAGTGAGCTGGCGGAAAGAGATTTTGTTCTGTCTGAGCTGAGTTCAGGCCAACTTTGCTTTTGGTTAAAAAGATGACCTTGAATTCAAATTTGGAAGATTTGAATGATTAAAGTGCTTCTCTCTATTCTTTTTTTTAGATCAACAAGTGCCCCGGTAGCTGGAGTAAGGTAATTGACAAAGCAGAGTAAAATGAGTGAATTGGACCAGTTACGCCAAGAGGCAGAGCAGCTCAAAAATCAGATCAGAGTGAGTATAAAACTGTTTGGGGTTTTTTTAACACTTCTTTTACACACCATACCATCAGTTGTCATTAAAAAAATTACAAGTTAAAATATATAGATGGATGTGAGATGGAGAAATCTTTTCCTAAAGAGTTGCCTCTTCTTTACAGGATGCCAGGAAAGCATGCGCAGATGCCACACTATCACAGGTAAGATTTAACATTATGATTTTCCTCTGAGGTTGAAAAGCATTTGATCTGAAGCTAACAAGAGTACTCAATGTTTTGCAGATCACAGCTAATATTGACCCCGTTGGCCGAATCCAGATGCGGACAAGACGAACGCTGCGGGGTCATTTGGCTAAAATCTATGCCATGCATTGGGGAACAGATTCCAGGTAAGTGCAGAATTGTGAGGTTTTGTTTGTTACCTCATTCTGGTCCTGCTTCAAATGTTGAACAAAAAAATAAGTCTGTTCTAGCAGTTGGACAGAAACCTCTTTCCTGCAGCCCTTTCCCTCAGTTTCTGGCTCATGATTCAAGATAAAAATAGATTTTGTGTGACAACTCCCAATTGTTTTTGTGGTGGTGTTAATATTGCTGTTCTCATCTGTGTAGGCTCTTGGTCAGTGCCTCTCAAGATGGCAAACTCATTATTTGGGACAGCTATACCACAAATAAGGTAAGTTATGCTTTTTTGACAGGGATTAATAAAGTTATGGTTGATTCTCCATCATCTAATTGCAAAACAAAGTAATAACAGCAGCAGGATAGATGTGCAGATAAGGGCGTGTCTGTGTTGCCATCTGCATGAAAATAAAATTAGAGCTGCTTGATTTTTAAAACTTGAAGAACTTGCAGGAAAAGCAGATACAAAGGTGTGACACACGTATTCTTGAGGAACTCATAAGGTTACACTAGAATTATGAGAAAAGAAACAAACTCTGCTCATACTGCATTCATCTGGAATCTGGATCAGCTGAGAGAGAGGCCTTTGCTTTGGGGCTGATGTGTCTAGTGTGTAGTTAGTGGGATGGGTGGAAGTGGTGAGCAGTTTGCATGCCTAATAGACAATTTGGCCCTCGCCACCACAGACGGAGACAATTTAAAGCAGAGAATTATGCTCTGTCAGGTTCTAGCATATTGAGGAAGCATTTGTGGTGACGCTGAAGAAACATTACATTGAGTGCGATACAGCTGGTAATAAATCCAGCTAGGAATTAAAAGATTAAAGGGTCATTCCTCCAATGTATCGCTAGGCCAACTGAGAAGATTGCAGGCCAGATTGAGGTCAGAATTGTACATGAGATACCTTAATACGTACAGGAGCTTACATATAGAAAGTTGTTAAGTTGAGCTGCCACTAAGTAGCAACTTATTGATTGATAGACATGATTAGGTTTCAGTCAAAATGGAAATGATTCAGGCGTGATTATACAGGATGCTGAATAATGTCTGAACAAAACATTCTGTGCTCTGTTCTCACGTCACTCAATGTTGTTACTTGGTTTATGGGTGCTTCACTTTGTGATCTGGACTGGTTGTCGCTCTGAATGTGAGTTGTGTGCACAAGTGGGTGTTTGAAATAACATGTCTAGCATTACATTTCTAAGAATATGTATTGTCCAACTCTTAATGATGCTGGTTATGGATATTGTGCATTATCAAGATTATAATCGTAGTTCTGTGGTGCTGAAATGGGGTCAAAAATGAATCTTTACTTTTAAGTAAAATTAACGTATTTGTGTGTGTTGTCACTTATGTTGTAGGTTCATGCCATTCCACTTCGATCTTCCTGGGTCATGACTTGCGCATATGCACCTTCAGGAAATTATGTGGCCTGCGGTGGCTTAGACAACATCTGCTCTATTTACAACCTGAAAACCCGTGAGGGGAATGTACGCGTGAGCCGTGAGCTCGCTGGACATACAGGTATATGATCTTTTATTATTCTAAGCATTACAATGAAAAGCTTACCAAAGATTGGTTTAGGTCATCACTTAAATGTTGACTAAAATGGATTGCAAAACTAAAATCGAACTCCATATGGCATATCTTCTGAAATTACAGACAACTACAAGTAATATACTGCTAAAACAATGTCATGCTAAGTTGTACTGAAGATTCTGAGGTCAACACTGTACAGTATGTCGCATGTAAAATATTTAAGCTAATTAGGAGGTCATTGGTCAGACATGCTTAAAAAATATATCAATAATTTTCCTCTTGTCGAGAAATTCGACAAATTTTCCGACAAGAGGAATGATTGTCTTGTATGATTCTGATGATGCCAGTTTGCGCAAATTAGAGCTTAATATACACAGCTAGTGTTTTGTATGTTTGTTTTTTTACTGCTAGTTATATGTGGTCGTCCTATCATTAACTCCTCTATTGATTCTCTGATTATCAGGATACCTGTCCTGTTGTCGTTTTCTTGATGACAACCAGATTGTTACAAGCTCTGGAGATACCACTTGGTAAGTTAGGAAGTTTATATATGGTGTTGTTGAGTCAACATTATTATACAAAAGCAAAGACATTGGGCAAATTGCAACAGTGTCTTAATCAGGCTTTTTATTTTATAGTGCACTTTGGGACATTGAGACTGGCCAGCAGACAACCACATTTGCTGGACACACAGGTGATGTCATGAGCCTGTCATTGGCCCCTGACGCACGGTTATTTGTCTCTGGTGCTTGTGATGCCTCCGCTAAACTCTGGGATGTTCGAGAGGGCATGTGCAGACAGACATTCACCGGCCACGAGTCTGACATCAATGCCATCTGTGTAAGTCAAAACTGTACTTTTGCATTTTTTTTCCCTTTCAGTTGAAATTACACAATTGTTTTTTTTTTTTGTCTACTCCTCTATTGTTCATTAATGACTTCTCTTTTGTGAATTGTAGTTCTTCCCTAATGGCAACGCCTTTGCCACGGGCTCCGATGATGCCACCTGCAGGCTGTTCGATCTGCGTGCCGATCAGGAATTAATGATCTACTCTCACGACAATATCATATGTGGCATCACCTCTGTTGCATTCTCAAAGAGTGGCCGTCTTCTTCTGGCGGGATATGATGACTTCAACTGTAACGTGTGGGACACACTAAAAGCTGACCGTGCTGGTGAGTAGCTGAAGCCTGTTCTCAGCAGCTTTATTTCCTACATGAAAAGTGATAAAATGTACTGGATCGCTTGCTGTCTTTTGTTTAGTCCTGTTGACTAAATTACGATGGTACTTTTCTAGGTGTGTTGGCTGGACATGACAACCGTGTTAGCTGCCTGGGAGTTACTGATGATGGCATGGCAGTTGCAACGGGATCCTGGGACAGTTTTCTGAAGATCTGGAATTGAAGCCTGAAGGTTGTTTTATTTTATTGTTTCACATTTTCTTACATTTGTACCTAAGGCTATTCCTTGTAAAGTCCTAGTCCTAAACCTGTAGTTGCATATGTTTGTTGAAGCCTAATTTTTTGCCTGGCTGGCGTTGAAGTTGATGTGTGAGTTCAATAAAATGTCTCTGTTTCTTACTTTTTTCTGGGCTGCATATTGAGACACCTGTTGGCTTGAACGGATCATGATTTACATGATCGACAAAACATTCTTGTCCCTGTGTTTAAAAAAAAAAAAAAAAAAAGTTGACATTTGTTTGAGTTTAATATTTTTTCATACAATACACTGACAAATTAGTTGTCTTAGACTTGGCAGGCATCTCCAAAAGGCCCCAAAACTTTAAAGCTAGCTCTGCAGCTGGTTGTAGATGTATCTATAATGAACACATGCTGCCTCCTGCGTTGTTAATTCAGTCGGTTCTTTAGCTTTTTGTTAGATCTTTGCCCATTCGGTCTTAGACTAACACTGGACAGAAGGTTAAATTAGCTGAACAGTAGATCAGGTTAAATTAGTTCTAAATTTAATTTCTTTGTTTCCCAGATGTTCTTTTAACTCCAAAGTTGACTGGAAGACCATTACAACTTCAGAATGTTCACAGCATCTTCTTCAACACTGTTCAAACTGACTGGGACACCACAAAAACGAAGGGAAACCAATGCCTTTCCTACACAAAGAAGAGCACAATTGTTTATCACCTAGTTAAGAAAGGATCTCCTGTGGTATCAAATCAGAAACTTGTGCATTCCTTCTTGGACCATTTTATGTTACCTTGAAAGAGAAAACAACACTATCATCCCATGCAAATGTGTGCGTCTTGAAAGCAAATGTTGGAGTGTAATTGTACAAATTATTTAACTTTTTTTTTTTTTTTAAGAATTCTATTCTGATGTTTTGTTATTCTTGATGGCTTTCTTTTTTTTGTCATTTCTTTAGTGGTTTTAGATACGTTTGAATTAAAGCTTGTCTTTCTAATCCAGTTAAATCATATAAGACAGATGAGTGAAAACATGCAGCAAGTAATGCAAGTAAAAGCTTGGATCATATTACACGAGCAGCTTTCAAAATGTCCATGATGTATTTATATACTAGCTGTTTTTGTTTCATCACAGCCTTTTGCACATGAAGAAGCTTTGCCTCTCAACTAATACTATGTTAACTAACCAAGCACATGCTATAAGTTATGAATGCTCATTCCAATACAAAAGGAGCTTTTACGAGTAACTTATACAGTTAACCCCCTTAATTCTTGTACATGCCTTTGACTTTGGGTGGGACGGGGTGGGGTAGCAAGGTAGGTGCTGAGATAATTGGGGCATGGCTGAATTTTATTATATGGATGGGGGATTGTGCTTAGTATCCACTTTGAGTGAAACACCTCACCTGACTAAATAGACACTTCCTTTGCTTGGGACTGCAGTTGCAACTCTGTGAATGAAATGTACAAATCAATGTCTGAAAATAATGGTCTGATGTTTTAAGTTAAGACATTTAATTTTGTCTGCCATGAGTTAATTTAGATGTGCATGCTGTAGACTTGCTTTCAATGGTGCAAAATCCTAGATTTTTTTTGGTTTTTGTTTTCGTTTGTTTCTGAAAAGGAGAGTAACCTATTGATTGAACTTAATAGAAGCCAATTTTTTTGGCTCCAACTCTGCATACATCATGTACTAATACTGGTAATGCTATGCACCAGAGTGAGCAAGAATGGAGAAAGACTTAATATTGATTGCATACTTAGTGTAAATTATGCTTACCAGTTCTATTGATGCCAATTTTTTGTAAGAATTATAACAATCATTGTGAGAATTCTATCCTTGACAAGTCCTTTTTCTCTCCTTCAAATCTTCACACTCAACGGAACAAAAACGTCCTCACATACTGCCCATACTAAAACTTTTGTACATTTTTTTCTCGGTCTTAAATTGAAAATCAGAGCATCTGAATGACAACATTTCACTGTATACAGAAGCACTTTCGTTAAAGTTGTGACATATTTTCACTTTTCTTTTTTCTGCGATGATGTACAATAAATGTGATGTATTCGTGTGTGACCACAAGTGAAAATGCAATTCAACTGAGATGGATTCCCTTTTCTCTTTCCATTAATATTATAGAGCTCTGCACCCTTATGTACCTTTTCACTTTTTGTATTTCTTTTCAGTCTGTTGGTGTTACACGGTGAGCTGGATGCAAGATAGATACTGTACTAAATTGTACTGTTATTGATTGAAAAATGTAATAAAAAGCTGTTTGAGATCTCTTTTTGTTGAGTTTGAAACAAAAAGCTACACAAGATGTTTCATAGCTTGGTGTGAAATTTTGCCTCACATTTCTACTTTGAGATTACTAATTCAAGCGTATTGTTAAAGTGGGGCAGGGATTGAAGTGAGGCAAGTATGCAGTTAACTTATTTTAGATTTTAGAGGGTCTAATGGATGTGGGTGGGCTTCCTTTGTCTTTTAAAACCATTAAAAAGATAGTCAGCTCATTTCATTTTCACCATATACTCAACAACATATAAACTATATCTAGAATACTGTATATGACACATATCTGGCCACATATTATAATCAAAACTCCTATTTTTGTGGGTTCACTATTTCATCCTTACTGTATCGTACCGCTTATTTAGTGGGATTTCTATATTCCTGTTTGAAGTGTACAAGTAGATTTTTTTAGACACAATAATGGATGGGTCTGGAACATGTTTACAGTTGAGTTTCTACACAGTCAAATGCATTGACAACATCCCCCTTATCGACGTCTAGGACTTGGCTCAGCAATTTACTTCATAATCAAAACAAATGCATGTCTTTGCACATGACTGAAATCACATAGCAATAAATGTGAAACTGAATTTCAGTGTTCCTCAGACGAGCTAGCTCAAGAGAGGCTAGTACAATGTTTACATTTACACTAGTGGCTGAAACACACTTATGCGGCGATTAGCAGTGATTAAAATACCCCCCTCTAACGATATAATAACGATAAATAACGTTTTAAATTTAGGGTTAGTCCTTCTGGTCAAAAACTGTAATCGAAACGTTTTTGCTTCGTTGAATACAGGTTCAATCTGATACGTGTTTATTTCGGAATGTTCGAGCCCGACGCGACCCGCCATCTTCCCGTCTTTACCAGCTAACGCAACGGAAGCTGCTTTAGTGGATGTTCCTGGCCTACCACACTTCGTAACTTGAGGGGGGGAGGAAGTAAAAATGATCATCGACTATGCAAATATTTTTTGTTTATAACACTCTATACCAAAGATAAACATTAAATATACGAGCAGCGACGGTTTCACAAATGTATGCTAACGAATGATTACGTTATTGCCGGTTTCAACTACACAATCGGGACAAAATAACCACCAAAAAATGAAACCGTCCACTCTAATGACGTAGTTCCTTTTTCGCTTAGATAATGCCATTTTGGTAGGCCTTACATGGTTGTCTTGTTTTTCACCTCGTGGAAAAAAACTATATACTCTTATATTTCTTACTTTGCATTTGGAACGAGACGCGCGTTTAGTTGAAGTTGGACAACTGACTCGGCCTACGCACGCCATTTTGAGGGGATTGTTTTGTCAGATTAGTTAGCGGGGGACCGTACGCAGTTTTCATTGAGCGGCACAGTTGAACGGTCGTCGTCCTGTGTTGACGACACAGCTCCCCGTCCCAGCGAACAAAGGAACAGTAAGGTCGATGCACGCCCGTTAGCACACGCGTGGCGAAGTATTATTTACTACATAGATTAAAGTTTAACCCACCCGGACGCGTTTTTTTTCGTTATAGTGTTTTGACTTGAAACGTCTTTTCCTCGAGTATAAAAAAACTAATTAGCCTGACTCATTCAGTCCCGTTAGCAACATCGGCTAAGGCTAGCCGCGATTGTGGACAACTAGCGAGCTAACTGCTAACGTTAGCATTGTTTTGACTCGAGGAAGAAGTTTTTGTTTTTGTGGAAAATGGCCGAAGTCTACATAAGAGTGGCAGAGGAGGAAAACGAGGAGCCCATGGAGATCCCGTCTGAGGACGACGGCACGGTTCTGCTCTCAACCGTGGCAGCTCAGTTTCCCGGGGCTTGTGGCCTGCGGTTCAGGAGCCCCGTGTCACAGTGCATGCGGGGAGTGCGTCTTGTGGAAGGGATCCTACACGCGCCAGAAAACGGATGGGGGAATGTCGTTTATGTGGTGAACTATCCTAAAGGTGAATAAGAGCACTCAGTAATTCTTACATAACACTTTATCCGAACAGGTGGCCAGATGTAACGTTATTTATAATTCATGTGTTAGCTTCAGCAGCACACTGAAAATAGATGAGAATGACGCGACCCGTTGTTTGTCCACGCCCACTGAAGTGCGCTTTGAGGCGCTGCATGCATGCACAAAATGTACTGAACTAGATTATATAGAAATAATCAAGACATATTCAGACATCTTTCCAACTGCAGCATCCTTGCAGTAAATGTTCTGCTAGGAGGCGATGTGATTTGTTGAAACTACTTTAAAGAGGTGTTGATTTAACTTAGTTGTGATTGTGGAGGCTGTAGTTGTTGGTGTTGTTAAGAGGTATTGAATTATACACAGGTGTTTGGTAATGTTCAAATCAAGTCAATTTTATTTATATAGCCCAAAAACCACAATCACATTGCATCAGTGGGCTTTACATTCTGTACAGTGAACAACTTCTTCGATTTGAGTGAGGAAAAACCTTAAACGGGGAAAAAGATGGGAGAAACCTCAGGAAGAGTCACAGATGAGGGATCTCTCTCCCAGGACAGACAGGCATGCAATAGATGTCGCATGTACAGAACGACATAATCACAGTTTACATATTTCAAGTTCAAAGTGTGATAAATTTATCAGGACATTACTGTGAAGTTGAAGTGACACCCGAGAGTTTCAACAAAAACTTTAATTTTATTTATTGGAAGACTTGTGTTAACTGGGTGGACCTGATACTCTACGTGCAACTGTCAACTGAAGGTCCCAACAACTGCATAAACATTTAAATTCAATTATGAGTGACAAACATGTTTACATTCACCTGCTAGTAAATGTTACACACTTGTAACTGTTGTAGAAAGTCCATGGACAAATATTCACACCAACTCAGTTTCAAAGAGTGTATTAAAAAATTGGCAATAGTAAAAGTATTGTGCATCTTGCTCAATGTTCACTTCTGCTCTTTTACAGTTTTGGTCCTGGCAGATATTTTCAGAGCAGAGATTAGAGAAAGTCGCATCTTATGGCTGTCAGGTTAAAATACAATTAACTTCTCTCTGTGTTGTTCACAATTTAGACAATAAAAGGAAAATGGAGGAAATTGATGCGTCCTCTGCTGTGAAAATGAAGAGAGGGGACATGAAGACATCTGACTTGATCGTACTCGGTCTGCCCTGGAAAACAACTGAGCAGGACCTCAAAGATTACTTTAGCACATTTGGAGAAGTCATCATGGTTCAGGTAAAACATTAGCATTAATGAATTACACATGACTTTGTGTTGTATGGGGTGACAGTTGTTATTCATTGCTGTATGTATGTTTGTTTTTTGTCTCAGGTAAAACGGGATGCCAAGACTGGAAACTCCAAAGGATTTGGCTTTGTGAGGTTCACAGAGTACGAGTCTCAAGAAAAGGTGATCTCCCAGCGCCACATGATTGACGGACGATGGTGCGACTGCAAGCTCCCTAACTCGAAGGTGAATATGGTAATGTCCGTGCATATACCGACACATTATGGGAATACAAGCCATTTACACATTGTTAATGCCCTGTAACCTGTGGAATTGATCTATTTCCACCCCTTGTTCACAGCAGGGTCCTGACGAGCCACTGAGGAGCCGGAAAGTGTTTGTAGGCCGTTGCACAGAGGACATGACCACAGACGACCTTCGACAGTTCTTTATGCAGTATGGAGAAGTCACTGATGTCTTCATCCCCAAGCCATTCCGTGCTTTTGCTTTTGTCACGTTTGCAGATGATCAGGTATAATGTTAAATGTCTATAAAGTTCTTCCTGTTGTTGTGGTACCCCTACCCAGATGATCTGATTCATGTTTCTTTCCCTCACAGGTTGCCCAGGGTCTCTGTGGAGAGGACCTAATAATCAAAGGCGTCAGCGTTCACATCTCAAATGCTGAGCCCAAACATGGAAATAGGCAGTTTGATCGTACAGCACGGTTTGGGAATGGTTTTGGAGCTCAAGCATTTGGTAGCAGCCGTAGTGGGTTAGGGAGCAGCACTAACAGTAGTCTGGCTAATTTTGGTTCCTTCAGTCTGAACCCAGCTATGATGGCTGCTGCTCAGGCTGCTCTGCAGAGTAGTTGGGGGATGATGGGCATGCTGGCTAGCCAGCAGCAGACATCCACCTCAGGCAGCACCTCCAGTGGAACAAGCTCTAGTAGGGACCAGAGTCAGTCTTTTGGTACAGGCAACAGCAACTACGGCACCAGCTCAGCCAGTCTTGGCTGGGGAACAGGGTCAAACTCTACAACCAGTGGTAGTGGGTTTAGCTCAGGTTTTGGGTCCAGTATGGAGTCAAAGTCATCTGGGTGGGGTATGTAAGTTTTTGTTTGTATGGTAAGTATTGTGACAAAGATGAGTCTTTCAAAATTTATTTCTGGTGTTGATGCGTATCTGAAAACTTAACACTTTTGTGGAAGATGTTTTGTACATTTGGAAAAAATGCTAAAGATTTAATTTAGAAAGTGTTGAAGTGAATTGTTTACCAGGATGTCTGACTAAAGTGCTATTTTTGATGTCTCATTTGTTTGTATCCATTTCAACTGGATTCTCTAATGCATGTATTGTGAAATGTGATAAAAAACCATTTTGAAAATGCATGAATGTTTGTGGTTCACCATTATCCGGCTTTGTCATCGATCTAAAAGGCAATCTTGCATTGGGAAGAATCTGGTTGAAACCTAAATGTTTTAAGTGCAACTTTATTTGCAGTCAAGTTCTGTGGAAAAGCCTTCATTGAAATCTCTTCTGCAGTTCACCTCTCTTCCATTTTCCTGTGAGGAAGCTCCTCTTTGGCAGCATTCTTGGGGTGATATCGGTATCATTCTCCCTCTTCTCACCTGTAAATGCTATGCCATCAAAGAACGGCTTCACTCCGCATGTTCTAAGAGACGGTGGGTGTTTTCACTTTTATCCACTTTTAAATGGAAAGAACTGCGCAACTGACATTTTAAGAACTGATGAGTGCGATTGAGGATGGCTTGTGGCGAAGAGTGAAGCGATGAGTGAGCGAACGGAGAGACGCGTGAAACGGACTGGTTGTGTCGGTGAAAGAGCCCAATTTGACTGCTTTTTGAGTGTGTGAGTGGAAGCTGCAGATGCTACGAGAGCCTCCCCTAACATGGACATTCATTAATTAGTACTTCAAGATTTTTTTTTTTAATCTTTGCAAGTTTTTCCTTTACTCTTAAGTATGTCGATCAAGTGCGGAAATATCGAAATGTAGTGGAATGTTGTGATGAATATTTGTATTGCTTATATTATCTGATTTGAATGCTGTATGGTGTGTGCTTTCATGTTATTGAACTGATCTGTAAGTGTGTACTTGATGTGGATGACACCTGCTGAAGACTCTGGGGGACGCGAGTGATAGTGTGAGAACGTGGAGTGGTGTGTCCAATGGTTCCCAGTAGCTCTTGTTGTTTGTGAGTGTTTAAAAACATGTCAAATGAAGGGAGATCTCTAATAAAGTTCATTTGAATAGATGCTTAGTTGATATTACTTGAGTCAATTTGTCAAATAAAAAAACATCTAATCCGATTCACATATCTAGGGACCTTGGGCTCTGCTGGTCGAGGTCTCCGTTTGAACCCTGACCTGAAGTCTGTTCTGAAGGACGAAGACGGAAGTTCCAACACTTTCAGTGTGTGGCCTTCTCAGACATGACATGGGGTAGTACCTGTCTTTTTGCTGCTTTTGATGGCTTGTCAGAGTAAATTATCCCTTTTTTGATTATTCACAGCTACTTATAAGGTTAGAAGGAAGTTCATGTGGGTCATTGTCTTTTTTTGAACTTTAAACAGATGAGTTAAGCAATGTTTTATCCCAAATTTGCTAAGGTAATGAGACAACTAATGGGGTGATGAGGATTTTAGATGGCCTTATTCACTCAGTGGCCACTTTAGGTTACACCTGTACAATCTATTGCAATTTGACATTCCTGCTCTGCCATAAATGGTATTGTCATGAAGTTTATAATGTTCAGTTTTTGTCGACAGATGTATAAATTCAATTTGTGATGCTTAATACTGATGTCATAAATGGTTGTTTAATGGACTGCGTTATTAGAGATGTACTTATACCATTTGGTGTTCCTTACTGATGATCAGTGTTGTAAAACGTGCCCAAAAGTCTTAAGTAAAAATAAATATACTGTGCCAAAATATTACATTGGTAGAAGTGAAAGTCACCCGTACAAACAGCACTTCAGTAAAAGTCAGTATCTGATATTAAATGTGCTTAAGTATTAATGTACATACTGTATACTATGGGTCGACTGATTATAAACCTGGTAGATTATCGATTGCAGCATCCAGCATGTTTCTGATTATTAAGTAACATTATAAATTAGTAGAGTAATATTAGGTTATCAAATAAGTTTAGTGGAGCAAAAAGTACAGTATTTGCCTCAAATGTAGTGGAGTTAAAGTATAAAGTAGCAAAAATGGAAAAACTGAAAATTTCAAAAAAATTCAAAACTACTTGAGTAAATGTACATTTCATTCCTGCAGATACAACATGAACGTTGTGTACCAGCAGATCTGAAATACCAATCCACAACAAATGTGTTCTTCAAAGGCCAATATATATATATATATATATATATATATATATATATATATATATATATTATGAATTAGGTCCTTTTTCTAATAAACGATGTCTTATCTGAATGGTACTCACCCATACAGATTCCAGCATTTTAGGCTGAATCAGAGACCTTTTTGATACTGGTATTGGTATCTAAACATCCTTAATCCAGACGCCTAGACTCATTCTTGAGTCAAAATGTGGGCATTTCTGAGATACTGCATTCAAAGTAATGGGATGGATGGGCAGACCACCCAAAAAAAAATGCCTGTGGCTGTTGTCAGCGCGGATTCGTGAAAAAAGGAAACCATCGTAAAATAGACTTTATGGCAGCTGTATTTAATTGCATTAGACTGTACAGGTGTGCTTAAAGTGCTCATTGGGTGAACGTTACGATAGCTTGCCTGACAGTCTTTAACAGTCCGTGTGAGGTTTCCCCAGGTACAAATTATAAACATTCAGATATTTTTTGTTAGACTTTGGAGAAACATGGCAGGTGTATAATTCTAGTCAGTCAAAACAGCTTTAATAGAAGATGTTGAAGTTAGCTTCAGAGTTTTCATAGTCAGTGCCTTTTTGTTTACCTACGTACTTGCAAATCAGTTCATACATGATCATTTCTGTGTCAAATGCACTATATTTTGACATTACATCAGCAGGTCCCAGGGCAGGTAACAGTCTCAAATTAATTGCTGTAAATCTGCAGAAAGTGTGAATATCTAATAAGATCTCATGCTGTAGAAGTCTTTAAAGTTAATCTGCATATTTCCCATGAAAGAATGAATATGGCACCTTTGATGACACTCAACTCATTGTAATGAATCTGGGTCAGCCTTCATGTATTTGAATGTTGGACACAAGTGAGACACTGCAGGTCTTCCTGTGTCTTGTCCTTATTCTTTGTTTTCCTCCTCAGTGTCTCTGCTTTTCCTCTTCCCAGTACTCTTCTTTTTCAAATCCCTCTGCTCCTGGTTCAGTTCCTCACTTTTATTTTGTATGTAGATGGACTGAAATAAATAAAGGCAAATTAAACATTGCAATATGCTGTCTGCTGTAAAATATCTATACCCCTGCACCGTTCCAGTATACTTAGGTCAGTACAGGAAGTTATTACATATGGCATACATGACTAAGTGCTGTATAATGTTTCTGACAATACAGAGTAGTAACTCACCAATGCAGTACTGCGACGGGCTACAAGCTTCACATCTTCTGTAGACACTGTGCTTCTTTTAGCATGCCTGAAATCACATTTGAGGTTTTAAATCATATTGTTTTATGAAAAGGTTCAGAGAGACTACACTAGCTCTACAGTACAGGGTTAACTCCCCTGTTATGATTTCAAAAATAAAGATTCTCACCTTGCAAAGGCTTCCAGGTCTTTGGCAAATATATCTGAAAAAGTGACAGCCAACAGTCAGATGTTTAGTTCAGACTGGCAACTATGAAATAGCATTATATTAAACTTTGTCACTAATATTTTGTCCATCTCTGTCAGAATATTTTTTTGTTTTTTTTATTTTACAGCTATACATTTTCTTTTACTCAACAAAAACATAATTTTCTTGACACTATCACATTTTCAAAATTCCTTGTTTTTTCTCTAAAACAAACCCATCAGGAAATCTATTTAAAGCTTTCTGCCCATGTTTTCCATACTTCACTTTTTAAAAAGTAATAACGTAAAATTTAAGTGTAGGGTTGACATTTTGCATCTATAACTTTAAAGAATTTTAGTGAGACCAGAGCCAATTTCCACGTCCAGCTGACTGAGCTGGTTTTCAGTTTTTTATAATTTGAGAGTTTCTATATGTAAATATTGACTGTGAGACAGACAGAGGTGGCAAACGGGGGAGGAAGAGTTTCCAGGAGATGCAGGAGTTAAGTGGTAACAATGCAATGATTGCTGCCTGTCCGCAGAGTTTTGCCGTAAAAGAACAAAAGATGTGAAGTGGATAGTAAGTTGTGGCCAAATGCACAAGACGGGGTTGTATGTATCACACTTATGATGTATGTACGGGTTTTTGTGTTACATTATTGAAATTATTTTAGTTGTATTTTGGGTAATTTGGACATATTCTGGAGAGAAGTCAAATAAAATTCCCTAAGACTGCAGGATTTCTGGTGTGTTTCTGTCCCATATTTTAAAAGGGTAGCACATTACACACTGTAAAAATGCCATACTTGTTTTGAAACTAAATGTTGGTTATCTCAAAGATAATAGTAATATAACTTGCAAATAGAGCCAATCGATAACTTGTCAACTATGAAATTAATCGCCAACTATTTTGGTCACCGGGTGTTTACAGGGTCAGCATCTTAAACCACCAAGATGCCATATTCATTTACATTACATATCCATTTTGGGTTGGGACAAAATGCACAAATGTACCCAATAAACTGGTAACTCGGTCAAATCATGTGAGTGGATCTACTGATAGATGGTGTATTAAAAAGTACCCAAAAGTCATATTTACATACCATACTTTGGTAAAAGTGAAAGTCACTCAAATGGTAACTGAGTAAAAGTCTTAAAAGTATCTGATATTAGATGTGCATAAGTATCAAAAGTACAAATGAAGTAAAATTATACATATATTTAGATGTATGTATATGCTGTAAACACTAGGCAATCATATTACTGGTCTGGCCAATTATTAAATCTAATATTCAGCATTTTTCTGAATATAGAATTAGGCTTGGGCCAATATGAGATATTATCGAATATTGTGATATTTGCAGTAATAAGCAATATTTTTCACAATATCTGTGTTATTCTTCACCTGAGAGGAACTGCTCTGACTGTATTTTAATGTATGCAAGTGTTATTTCTCATCTGGCCGGCTCTCTAGAATTTAGCGGGAAGGGAAACAGTGACAAACTAACAGCACTTAATATATTATACTATTACACTAACAATATATCTAATTCAGAAGTTTCAAATTAATATTATTGTGTTATTTAATAGTGCTGTATGTGTATGTGCAAAGGGAGAAGTAGAGAAAAAGCATTAAGAAACAACCTGGCAGTCCTTTATTTATTCACTCTGTTCATACTACTAATCTACATAAAATTAAATTAAATTAAAGACACACCCCCCACCACGTTAATATCATGTTTTAATATCGTGTATTTGGGCAGGACAATATCATGATATAAAAATTTTGGATATCTCCAAAGCCTAATCAGAATCTGTTTTTTTATTTGGTTGCTGATGATATATATTTAATTTTGGCAAAGTGTGTTCTAGCATGTTATCTTTACTTAAACTCAAGTATGACTTTTGGGTACATTTTACCACACTCGTCCCAGGACAGTTTAGGGAGTCTGTTGAAAAGTAACTAGTAACCAAAGTTATCAAATAATGTAGTGGAGCAAAAAGTGCAATATTTGCCTCCAAAATGTAGTGAAGTGATGATATTTAAGTACATATAATATTAGATATTGTAAGACTTTCACTCAAGTATTATTCATGTGGGTGACTGTCACTTTTGGCAAAGTAATATTTTAGCACAATACCTTTACTTTAACTCACTTTAACTAAATGTAGCGGAGTAAAAAGTACACTTTTTGCCTCCAAAATGTAGTGGAGTGTTGATGGAAGTAAAAAGTGGCAGAAAATGAAAATACAAAATTGCACTTTGGTACAATACTTGAGTAAATGTACTTAGCTACATCCCATCACTGCTGGTAGGTTGTACATGAACACTAACAGTATGAGTTTTATATTTTCTTATCATCTGTTTCTGATGGTAAGTGATGGACTGGTGTCTAATCCTGTTGACACCCACCACACTGTCTGAACGTTGTCTCGGCTATCGCGGCTACGACCTGCCGGCTGAACGGTCTCCGTTGGTCCTGTCCCATCTTCTGACAAATGCGACCCACAGTGTAATGCACGGCTGCCTTTAACCTCTGAAACACAAACCATTAAATCAGATTAAATGAATAAATACGGTGCTATCACCACAGGGATGACGATGTAAGCTAACGCGTTTCACCTGCCTGCTGCCGTATCGGACGTTTAACGGTAACGTAACAGAATCATTGCTAGCTTAGCTAACTAGCTAACGTCGGTATGAACTAAACGTGACGAGCTCTCACACTCGTTAAAATAAAGTTCTTACCTGATGCGTCTCGTCTTTATCAACAGACATTTTCTCCTGGAGAAACTTTTAACAAACAACCTGGACAAAAACCGGATTACCAGAACGGCTACAAGTGCGTGACAAGGTGGGGAAATCCTCACAAAATCACAGATTGACAGACAAGACAGGACAAATAAACAAATACTTCCAGCTGTTCGCTTGAAGCTAACAGTTAGCTGGAAATGAAAACTCGCGGCACAAATTTACCAACAAACCAACAACTCTGCAGTTAAATGACTTTATTGATGTGTACATTTAATAGCGCCACCGTGTGGTTTGGAGGAGGTACTGCAACGTCACACACAACATTCATAAAACATGCTTTTAAGTACAGGAGCTACATTGTGTGGGTTATGCTCGCAAATACTGTAAATGCAGTGGAGATGTATGAAGATCACAGTGTCCTTTTGTACACTTGCTTGCAGACTTGGCCCTCACAAGTCAGCTCCTGAAGAGAGAAAACATGAGGTTGTAAAACTTAACATGATACTTTTGCAAATATTTTAAAAGTGAGAATACAAAACTTTCTAGTGTGTGCCTACAAAATCCACAAAATAGTACTTAAGTACAGGTAAATAGGCTAATACTTATATTTATATATGTGTTTTATATTTATTATCAGAAATAATATTATTATATCAGCATTTTTAATAGTCATTTCTAATAATCTTAAGTACTCTTAAGTACAATCTTGAGGTACTTAGTACGTAAGTAGTAAGTATTTCCATTTTCTGCTACTTATTCTCCAACTCCACTACATTTATTTGATAAATTAGTTGCTTTGATGATTGCAGGTTGCATCAGAGTCAAAGAAGAGCATTTTAAGATAATCAGATACAAAAAAAACCAACAAACTGATTATGATAATCAGGAAAAGGTTAAACATCGGATCCATCAATCTAATGGGTCAACTTGTAAAAAAAAAAAAAAAAAAAAATCTATTTTAGTATTCACTTGTAAGAGTGTAATATTTTAGCCTTTTACTCAAGTATGACTTTTGGGTACTGTCCAGGACAGTTTAGGGCTTCTGTAGAAAAGTAACTAGTAACTAAAGTTATCACATAATGTAGTGGAGTAAAAGGGACTTGAAAATGAAGTGGAGTGGAAGTATAAACTAGCAGAATAGGTAAATAATCCAGTAAAATAATCCATTAAAATACAAGTACCTCAAAATTGTTCTCAAGTACAGTAATGAGTAAATGTACTTAGTTACATTCCATCACTGAACTGGACTGTAAGGAGCCACTAGAAGAGCAACGGCTGTCGTACCAGATGAAGCTCGTCTCCCTGAATCCAGTGAGTCCACCCTCGGTTCTTCTTCTCTCCTTTCTGAACACACACCAACTTATCGTTTTCCCAGTTCACCACAGTCTGACAGAGAACAAATAATGGAGTATGACTTTGCATAAAAAGGCTTTAATTTACTTAAATTGTGTGGTACAACTCTGTGACTACAGTATTACATTAAACTGAAGTTTTACCTGGCATGACCTGTTGTCCATCCCTTTAGTCACCTCTTTAAACTCCTCTCCAATTTTGAACGAAAGCTCGTAATTTCTGAACGTAGTGAGCGTCCTGAATGTGAAATGGTCCCCGTCTTGCTTAATCACTTTCTGTGGCTTCAGCATCGTGGCCATCTTGCGCGTTGCAAAATCAATGCCTGCATGTCAGAATGAGAGGAACTTAAACCTGCTACCAGAAATAAATGAACATTTTTACTGCCACTAGACATATAAAACTCTCCTGATAAATGACAAAGAGAAGTACAGATCATAATTCAACATGCAGCTAAAAGGAAACACTCAAATGTCAATTTTTATTTTCACAAATCATCTGTAAAAAAAAACCAGACACTTACCAAGAGCAATCATGTATCCCTCAAAATTAACATTGCTGTCCATGTCCCACGTCCCGCTATAGTCGACAGGCATCTTGGATGTTTGTTTGACACTCTGCATGAGTATCACGGGTGAATTTAAAGTTAATGGGTGGGATGTTTCATTGTGTGTCAATGTAGGCCAGGGGTGATGTGCTGCTGACACATACAAAGGAGGTGCACAGGAGGGCGGAACAGGACGTTTTTAACACATAATATGAGGAAACTATTCTGTTCCTGTTAAGACGACAAGTCTGTCCTTTGGACATACTGCATCTTCTTGCTGAAGTCACCTTTGACCAAAAACACAACATCCTAATCTTCAAGCTTAAGTTTCTGGGCTTACAGGGAACACAATATGCAGCAGGAGTCTCTGTGCATGTGCAGCGTGAAACACAATCCTTCCTCCTGCTGCTCACATTGAGAGCTGCTGGCAGCTCTGAACAGTGTTAACATCCATGTTCCTCTACATGCTCGTCTTCATGGCGTATCACAGCAGCAGATGGATACCGAGGAATCAGAGGTTAAAATTGTAAGTGGTTGCTGTTTTAATAAGATGTTAAAAGTCTTGTGTCTGTTGTGATTTGATAGAAAAATAACCTGTTTTTTAATTCATGTTTGTTCCATTTACAGTCAAATAGTGAATGCAGTGTTCACAGTGCTCGTTCTGGTCCCTCAGCTCTACGTCCTGGGAAGGTAACTAGGACACAGGCGATGGCATCGCGCCATTCAGCTCATGGGTCACTTGTACAGAAGTGAATGTGTTGTTAATAATAATGGTGTCTCACAATCAGGGGCTTTCCAGACACTCCAAATGTAAGAAGATGCATCAAACAAGGAGGGAAATATTAAAGCTGAAGTAAAATTCTAGAGATGGTGACCAACCCAAGTCAGTATTTGACAGCCTGGGAATGAGACTCCATAATCAGCTACCTTTCTTTTGAACTGTCTACTTCAGCTTTGTTAAAGCCTTTATTACAGTGGCTAAATCATTAAAAGGCCACACAACATGTTTTGACCGCCAGCCCTGACAAAGACCTAATGGATCCCCAGTTTGAAGCCCTGACAAAGACCTAGTGGATCCCCAGTTTGAAGCCCTGATGAAGACCTAGTGGAGCCCTAGTTTGAAGCGCTGATGAAGACCTGGTTAAGCCCTAGTTTGAAGCTCTGATGGAGACCTAGTGGAGCCCTAGTTTGAAGCCCTGATGGAGACCTAGTGGAGCCCTAGTTTGAAGCTCTGATGAAGACCTGGTTAAGCCCTAGTTTGAAGCCCTGATGAAGACCTAGTGGAGCCCTAGTTTAGAGCGCTGATGAAGACCTAGTGGAGCCCTAGTTTGAAGCTCTGATGAAGACCTGGTGAAGCCCTAGTTTGAAGCCCTGATGAAGACCTAGTGGAGCCCTAGTTTAAAGCGCTTGATGAAGACCTAGTGGAGCCCTAGTTTGAAGCTCTGATGAAGACCTGGTGAAGCCCTAGTTTGAAGCCCTGATGAAGACCTAGTGGAGCCCTAGTTTGAAGCCCTGATGAAGACCTAGTAGAGCCCTTGTTTGAAGCCTTGATGAAGACCTAGTGGAGCCCTAGTTTGAAGCCCTGATGAAGACCTAGTGGATTCCTAGTTTGAAGCCCTGATGAAGACCTAGTGGAGCCCTAGTTTGAAGCCCTGATGAAGACCTAGTGGAGCCCTAGTTTAAAGCGCTGATGAAAGCCTAGTGGAGCCCTAGTTTGAAGCCCTGATGAAGACCTAGTGGAGCCCTAGTTTGAAGCCCTGATGAAGACCTAGTGGAGCCCTAGTTTAAAGCGCTGATGAAAGCCTAGTGGAGCCCTAGTTTGAAGCCCTGATGAAGACCTGGTGAAGCCCTAGTTTGAAGCCTTGATGAAGACCTGGTGGTCACTACTACTAGTCTTTCAATAATTTAGCCACTATGAATAAGGCTTTTTAACACTTCCTTCCCCGTTTGATACATTTCCTTAATTTCGGAGTGCCTGGATTTTTAAGTACTCTTTTTTCCCCACACAGTTGTTATCTCAATTTCATTACATGGAGCAACCAGCCATCCCTTTTTTTTTCCTTTCTGTAATAATGGTGTCTGTTTTGTTTTAAAAAAAGGCCCAAATCCTCACGATACTGCAGGCAGCCTCTTCTGAACAACCTGTCAGCCTCCATCGCTTTGTCCTTCATAGCTTCAGGTGAATCCCATCCAATTAGACATGGTCCAAACACACATGTAGAAACAGTATTTCACCTATTATCTATAAGACACTGACTCAAAGCTCTGACCACAAGCAAAACAACAATAGAAGAGAAAATGTTGTCATTGTCTATGCACCCCCATGGAAAGTTTCATCGTCTGCAAAACATTTCCGGGGCTTCACAGCAAAACAGCATTCCCCTAAACGACTGAAGTAGATGGGGACAACTGAGAATAAAAACATAAAATGGCTCCGTGCAGTTTGTCTGGTTTAGAAGAATGCTGCAACACTGTTTTGCTGTGAAGCTCCACCTGACTTTCAATAAGCATGAGGTTGAGTAAATAATGACTAGAGCAACACTTGTCTCCTTTAATAGGTTTTTCAGTGGTATTCACATTGATAGACCCGGTTCCCCAAAGCCTGTGGGCGTCCTATCATGTGTTTGGATTGCTGTCATGTGGACACGGTCTGTGCACGGCCATCCTGACTCTGACAGCAGCAGCATGTGTAAGAAAAATACTGGAATGTTAAAGTTTTGTTTTAAGAGAAACAGCAGCATCAGAGTGAAATCTAAATATATATATTCACAGGTCAAAACCACCCCTGAGCTGTACTACATGTCCCTTATTCTAACAGTTGCTTCTATTTTCAGTACAGGTAAAGTTCATTTCTTATACATACTGTGTGGGATCACTCAGACACAATGTTTAAGTATGTTAGTTCAAAGGAATAACACCTGCTTGTGTCTGTTCAGGTTTTTTCATGGTGAGAGGGGGACTCTGGGTGACCAACAGGCTGTCTGTCACGGACCCGAGCAGAAACAATGAGCGATAAAGCAGACCAGCTGTCCCACGTCGACATGCGATACTCCACATATTAAGATTTCATGTGGTTTCAGCAGCTCGTAACTTAAAACCATGGGAACAAAAAAAAGGGAAAGTGACTTAATCCTGTTCACGTTTTCAAGTTCACTTCAGAGAAATACCACGAAGCAGATGTTTGACTCGATTGTAAAATCCGTTTGATTTTTATTTGTTGATGGACAGTGTACATGTGCATGATTTGCTCATAAATATATACCTTACACAGTAGATTTGGTGTATGATTATACAAAGAGTTACAGATGTGAAGTCTGTATACAGTACTGAGTGATATGTATATCATTGGAAAAGTGAAGGTAAACAAAACAGATCATAGCAGAAAAATTAAAGGGTAATGCTATATGTATGTATTTATGAAACTAGGATGTCAAGGTTGTAATGTTAGAAAAGAGCAGATGATGTTCAAAGACATGAGTAATTCTCATCATCTTAAGAGAAGGTATCTTAAAAAAACAAACCCACCAGTGCATATTGTAGGGTAGCCATACAACTGATTCTTGTTTTCCAGAATTAATAATAGTCTTCAGATCATACATGTTACTCTCAAATCAATTTGGTTTCACGTCTAATGAGCCAAACTTTAAAACCACGGGAAAATTATAGTTATGGAAAGAAAATCAAAACACTCCAAAATGTAGAATTTAACCTAATATTCCTGGTCCACGACAACAAGTCTGTGTTTTCTGGCCTGTTCGTAACATTGAATGTAACACACCAGAAAAACAAATATAAAAAAAAAAAAAACACGTCCACTGGGTCTACCCAAGTTAAAAAAACCTGCTTATACACAATCTTCTTACAGTGCTTGGGACACACTTTTTCATTCTCTTTATAACTTGTTCATTACAGACCCATACTGCTGTTTGTATAACAGGATGCAGGACAGTGTCTCCTCTTTTTTGCTGAAACAATAATGCTCATCAAGATGTATCAAACGCAGGCACAATAAAATGACTGCCAGTACTCGGTCACACTCCACTTTGAATTAAAGAAGGTTTACAAATCATCCTAAGATTGACTCATCTACTCAAAGCTCTTAAAGATCGGATCAAGAAAGTGGAATGTGATTAGTTTGAGTCAGGAATGTGCTTTTCATGAGTCGAGCACCAAATGTTTAATTACCTGAAACATTTCAATAAATGTTTGTAATTCTATTATTTCAATACAAAGAAAATCTATCACATTTCATTTTCTCTTTTTGACTCACTGGTGAAGTATTAAGAGGATCACTGCCACTCAACAATAGAAAACATACAATCAACAAGTGTAGATTACACAGTAAACTGCATATCCGCAATTTCACAAATTCACCTGAGATCATACAAACACCTGGTTCACCTGGTTGTAAGAAAATAAATCTTGGTGTTTGTTGTGTGTTCAGCACCAGATGTTTATAACACCAGATATTCATATGGCGCTTACATACTCTGTACTTTGTAAACTGCATTTATACTTCATACATTTCAACACATTTTCACATAGTTAGGCTTGGATAAACTATAAAAAGTCTGCATAGGTATTTCACGCACAGAGAAAAATATTTGAATGGATTTTGAACTTGAAAAGGAACGTAACAGTTGTTTTTAACACATTAACAACAAATTCTTCACAATACTTCACATTCCACCAACACTTTGAACTGAACCCTAACTTTGAAGTTACACCGTCGTCACATTGTAATTTAGCTGCAACTCCACATCCGAGCCTTTAAAGTTGGCTAAACAGTGGCTCTTTAAATGTAAGAAATTCAGACAATGTCTGCTGTATGTTTTTAACAAGCAGATGAATCCACCAAAGTGGGGCTGTTTTTAAAACAGCTACAAGAACGGTTAAAAGTTTTCTGCTGCTGTACTACACAATAAAAGCTATGAGGGGTGTCATGATTTCAAATCTCAACTGAAATCATTGCTCACAACGATCAATTTTCAGTTATCAAAATCAAAATTAGGATTGGAGATTGTCTTAATATTTTTTTTCTCTCCACCCTTGCTTGCCAACATGGGTTCACTGTGTGTCCGAAGACAAACAAAAACTGGTGCTTGTGCTACACACACACACACACACACTGAAAAGAAAAAATAAGCCAGTTATATCACTGTTGCTATGCTATGCCATGTAGCCTTACTTTTTAAAGAAGAATTTGAAAAAAGGTAAATGAAGGTTGCCAGGGCATGAAACCAATGATCTGTTGATGTTTACAAAAATCAAGGCTCGATAGTGGCATGGCTGTGTTTTATTCCTCTTTCTAGTTATGTCCTGAAGAAGACCCTGTGTGGTTGAAACCGGTCTGCGTTTATTCTCCTTTGTCATTTTTGACTGAGATATAACTTCAAGAGCACCTGACATTCACCTTGAGTTTACTAATCCACAACTGAGCACCTGGTATTGTCTCCTCCTGTTGAAAATGTTTTTTTAATTGAATAGCGACCTTAAAATCAAAAAGTCAAATCAAATCGTGACACCCCTAATAGCTCCAAGTTTGTAAGTACAGTTAAGAATTCTGACTTCTGATGGTTGGATGGTAGGAAGTCAATCTTGGAAAAAGTCAGCAGAAATGTTCAGTATGTAATTTGTGGTTAAAAAGCCAAAAAAAAGTGCTGGTCCAAACACTCTTCCCCCTCCACCAGCAGTCCAATTAAAGCAGCTCCTCAAACATTGTTTGAAAGTTAGGAATGTATTTATTCCTATCCTAAAAGTGCATCATAGTCTATATACCAAACAAGTCTGCCATTAGCAGGCTTCACCCCAGTGACGGGCCATTTGTTTGGGTTGTCCTTCACTCGGCTCAGCTGGGTGATCAGCTCATGTTTGCCTTTGCCCATCACTAACAGAGCGACCCTGTGCGCTCGGTTGATGGCACTAAAAGTGAGGCTCATACGCTGGTGAGGCTTGATGGGGCTCTCAGTGAGGGCCACCAGACTCTCCCCGTGGTCATCTACTTTACTGCCAGGGAACAGAGAGGCTGTGTGGCTGTCGTAGCCCACTCCCAGCAGCACAAAGTGGAAGCTGGAGCCGTTCACCCACTTGTTGACCTCTTTCTCATACAGCAGCGCTCCTCCGTCCTCCTCCACACACAGACGCTGGTTGATCTGTACTGGCATGGGGTGGATGTTGTAATAGGGTATCCTCACATGGTGCAGTAGATGGTCGTGGAGGTTGCGGAAGTTGGATTCTGAGTCAGTCAGTGGCACGCAGCGCTCATCCACCATCCACACATGGGTGTCCCTCCAGGGGAAGGAGAAGTGGTGCAGGGCCAGCCTGTGGAACAGAGCGAGGGGAGAGGACCCACCAGAGAGGGCAAGATGAAAAACACCACCCTCGCGTACTGCGGCCTCCGCTGCTTCTTGTATGTCTGCGGCTAGCCTCACCACCAGCTCCTCAGTCCAGGCAGACACCATGTCAGAGCTACGAAATTTACCTTGCATCACTTGGAAGCCACCACCAATCTGATCATTGCTGATTATCACCACCTCATTGTGGTAGCTAATGTCTTTCCCTTTAATATGGACGTCCAGCAGGTCTCCGTTCTCTGCACCTCCTGGGTAGATGCGGGGAAACGTGCTGGCGAGGCTGCTGAGTAGTGGCGTCCACAAGCCCCAAGAAGCCAGCAGGTTTTCAGTACTAATGAAACTATTCTTTCGTCCAGCAAAAATGTGTGAAATTAGTTCATAATAAGCTTCCCTCTGCTCTACTGGCGTTTGCACATAGTAGTCTGAAAGAGGCAAACCCAGAACATCGACATCTTTATGCTCTGTCACTTCCTTCCACGCACTGTCCATTAAAACTGGCTTGAATAAGTTCTTACTTACAAGAATTGCTGGATATTTAAGGCTGCCGTGCCCAAAGTGGAAAACTATCTGTTTGGGCTTGCAGTGTACGCTGTTGTGGTTCTGAAGACAAAAGATGTCATTCTTGAAAAGTATGCGTGCATATCCCACCCGCTCATCCAACATCTTCCCTGAGATCAGAAGAATTGGCACACCTTCATACTGGGCCTCATCGATGTACGTCAATACAGCTGAAATACACAAACAGAATCACTTATTAGCTGGATAGCAATTTCTTTTACAGTTCAACAGTAAAGAATACTTAAATTAATGACATTTAAAAAGAAAAGCCTTCAGTACTCACCTGCAAATGTTGGTGTGATGCTGATGTGATCTTTCGTCTTATTCAGCTCCTGCTGAACCTCTGTTTTGTATGCTTGGTATTGGCCGACCACAGCTTGATCCTTCCCTACGGGCAGCAGGGACCTGAAGACCTGCAGCTTGTTTCGTAGGACTTCCTCATTGCTGCTCAGGTTCATGGGCAGGCTCATGGTCAACAGGGTCATGACCTCTGTCATGTGGTTCTGCAGCACATCTCTGACCACTCCGTATTGGTCGTAGAAGGGGATACGACCTTTGAGGGCAAAACGACATGTGAGGACATGAACACATGATTCTAGCTCAGAAATTCTTCTTACCTTTTTCTTATCTCAAAAAAATTAAAGTGACCATTCACACAAAAATCAAAATATATGTTTTTCCTTTCAGCTGTAGTACTATTTAGCAATCTAGATTGTTTTGGTGTGAGTTGCTGAGTTTCTACAGGTAAGAGCAAAAATACGTCATTTTGATTTAGGGGTGAACTGTCCCTTTAATTGCAACAGTAAAGATGCATAATCACCTTTCACATCCAGCGTCTCTTTCAGTACAATCTCCACTCTCTCGATGTGGTGCCTGTTCCAGATGGGATCCAGAAGCTTCTTGTTCTCTTCTCTGAATGGAAGAATCCTTGAAACCACCTTTTCACAAAAGCAGAAAAAAACACCATCAAATCAAACGTATCTGTTACGGAGTCTCAGGTGAGAGGCACACACTGTGCAGGTTATTCTTACCTGCTTTCCCAGGTAATGGTCAATTCTGTACATTTCTTCATCCTTTAAGGAATTCCCGAGCTGAGATGCAAGCACCTGAGCACTCCTGAAGTCGTGTCCAAAAGGTTTCTCGAGCACCACCCTCAGCCACGCCCCGCTGGTCGGCCTACAGCTGCTGTTGATCTTATCAGCAATATCTGCATATGCAAAGGCTGGTACTGAGAGGTAGAAGAGCCTCCCAGCCTCCGTCATTCCCTCCTGTTGAAGCTCTTTCTCAATGTGCTTGGCAAGATCCTGGTAGTCCTCGACGCTCTGCAGCTGCCGATACTGTGAGAGCCGCAGGAACTGCTCTTTGAGCAGAGCACAGCGTTCCTGTGATACATCCTTTGGGCAAGAAACCGCCTTCAGGATCTCAAAGAGGACCGGTGTGGCCTTGTCAGCAGGGGACAGTCCTCCGCCATAGAAGGAAAAGGTGTATCCACTTTTGACCTGGTTCACATACAGTTCGAAGAAGCCCTGCCACAGGTACTTCTTTGCCAGGTCACCTGTGCCTCCCACTATCACCACCGAAACATGGCCGGGTCTCTGTGCCTCCTCTCTCTCCTCGCCATTTCCTCCCTGGGCACAGAGAGCGACCAGAAGCAGGAACCCAGTCACAAACATGCTCTGGTCTTAGCCGTCCAAACTCCTGTATGAACACAGCAAAGAGACATTACATGTAGACGAGACAATCATCTAGAAAATCATCTAGCAGCAGCGAGAAATTAGGACACCGAGCATGAAAGTAACCATCGGCACATTTTGTTGGGATCTTTCACCATTGATTATGGCCTCCTCGAAGTTTCTGAGTGCAACAGCACTGTGGTAAATACAAATCCAAGGTCTGTAACAATTTGTCAGACATAGTGTAGGTGCTTACTACAAACAAAACTCATTACATCATAACAATGTTATGTGTTGAAAACATGAATGTAACACTGTGACCCTACCCTCTCACTGGAGTTACATAAAGCCTCACAATTAAGTAAAGTAAATGTTTCTCATTTGTTCCTGAAGACTGAATGAAACTGTCCATCGTCAGAATAGTTGTCGATTTATTTTTGTGATTGTCTAACTTGAAAATAAACTAATTGTTCCAGCTCTAAATGTTTGTGATAAAAAGGAAAATAATACACAACATGTCCCCAAACTAAATGAAATACATTTAAAATATTTGCCTTGTTAATGCTACATGACAGAAAAGCTTCAACCGGCACATAAACTACAATTAATAATATGAATCATCAACATTTCTAACAATGCACACACTCAGTAGATACTGCTGTATTTCTTTGGCAACATCAAAAAATTATCAAAAGTCACATTTGAACATCTAAAAGCCAATACAGATACACTATGAACACTAAATACATTTTAAAAGCAGTAGTTATGCAACATCAATAAAACTGGAACTAACGTGGACAAAATAGATAGCAAATACATTACTTAGCACCGTCTTGTTCTCCAGCTGTTCTCAAGTCCCTTGATAGTCAGTGATGTGCTGCAGTGACACTGTCATGAGCGTAATGATCAGTGGATAGTGGTGGAGCAGGGGTGTAGACTTTGCACTTTGCTCAGGGGCTTTGAGCTTCCCGTACAACAGTCCTGCTGTTGATAAGAGTGCCAGGAAGGTCAGACCAACCGATTTTGCAAGAACCCAAAAATCATTTATAGGAAAGGTTGCAGCGAAAGCTAAAAAGGGAGTGAAATCAATCAAATCTTGTCTGCAGTTTACTCATGCTTAGTGCAAACTGGGAAGATGTTCCTTTCTTTATCTATTAAACATCTGGATTCTGTTTGTTGTAGGTATCAGGGTCTCAAACGTGTCAAGAATTTGCAGTCTAAACTATCTTGACACCTTGTCTGGTCATAAATGTAAAAAAACACTGAAAGTATGTGCACAAAATGATAAGCTCTCAACTGGAAAAGCCCTAGGATTTTTCATGTGAGCTAAAGCTGAAAAGATTACTCTACACTTCTGACATTACACACTAATTTAACATCATCAGTCTCATGATGGTTAGCTGAACAAAATCAATACCACTGAACTAGAGATACTGTCTTTTTTCATTACATGTATCCTCCTTCCTTGTAAAAACCTGTCGCCTACATGACCCACCGACTGTGTATTATACTAATTGCAGCTAATGTAGCCTTGAGCTGCTGACCTCAGGTAGAGAAAGGGGTGGGCTACAGGTCTGTTGTGATCACTTTTCTCATTTTCTTATGTGTAGTCTGCAGCCCTGACTGATGCTTCACTTTAGGCAATTTAACAGATTTCATGCAGCGTCCTCTGGAGCCACAAAAGGACGTATTCAACTATTTTCACATATGCGAGTCAGCACAACCCAAGACCCGCAAACAGACTTTGATTTGTAAGTTCCCCTTTAACCCACATTTTTTTTTAAATGTTAATGTCTGGAAACCAGTCCTTGTGACCAGTCCTTCATTTATGGAAACCCATGTCCCATCTTTTTAAAACATAAAATAAAAGTTATGCAATTTTCTAAGCTTAACAGACTTATCTACATTTTCTGATTCGTGCCTTTACCCACTTAGTCATTATGTCCACATTCGTGACACTGACAGACATTTAAAATCATCAGCGTCTCAATGTAGATACAAGATCTTCATTACTGCCTTCACTGGCATTTTGTTATATGAAGAACAAACTTCAAATGTGAGGCATTACGGAGCTGTAGCTATAGCAAAGGCCTGGATGTTATAAACCTAATTAATGACAGAGTACATTTTAGTTTCCACTCTCTCTAGGGAGACTGAAGATTGTACACGTTGAACATAACACCCACACTATGACGCTCATTTTATTACAGCAACAGCTGGAATCCTTGCGTCCACAATCATGTTTACACAGCAGCAGTGCAAACAGCGAAGGCCTTCAACAACAACCCAGTCCAGGTATTAACAGCTTTAAGGATTACTCTGGTCAAAGTTTTTATTCCTGTCACTTTTCTATCTAAAGATGTCAAAGATTAACAACAGGACAGCTCTGAAACAACAATATACATTGTTTCCCACCTATTGTATTTGTTTAATTTTCATTTTTCACTTCTACCACTTGTACGCTTCTTTAATTATCCTCATTGACTTTTACTTTTTTAATCTCACCATAGGAATCAATAAAATGGGACATTATCTTCAAAAACACCATCTTCATTCAGAGGTTTTGACTCAATTCCTGTGCAGTTCGTCCCCAGTTTATTCCAGGACGCGATTCCTTCTCAGTCACAAGCTGCTTTCATTTTCTAGCAGCATAGAAAATCTTCCTTCAAACCAATAGTCATGCTCCAGTCGTCTCACTTATTGTTCAAATTGGCGGTAAAGAGTGAGTACAGAAAGCCAAAATAGGGCACCATCTCATCACACACAGGCCTTCACATGTGACCCTCAACCAACCTTCACACACTGAAACTATATACGCAAGTTTCCTCACACAATTTCTCAACATCAAACGTTGAGATTCCAGGTGCCAAGTAAGATCACATTAACCGCCTTGCCCACATGAACAATGACGACTTGTCTAACGACTGAGTGGTTTTGTTCATGACTGAGAACAGCGCTGCAGAGATGGTTGGCTGCATCTTGTCTGCATCTTTGTGGCCACATTTGTCACAGCCAAGTGGTCCGAAGTAAATAACAAGAGTCTTCTGACATTACTGCAGGGATGTTCAAACTATTCACTCACCATCATCAGAAACTGATGAAGCCATTCAACTGCCCTGCGTTGTGACTAATAACCAAGTCATTACCCTTAAGTCCAAAATACATCTTTTCATAAAAGATGTTTACCCCACTTATAGCAGTAAACTTGTGATCAGTAAACTTGTGATCCTCACAACAAACAAGCACTGTGCGGGTTATGAATGCTGTACAGTGGTCAGTAAAAATGGGACCAATAGATATGTAAACTCCAATAATCGTGACAATCTGTTGAATTTGTAAAATGTGTTGGTGCTTGCATCGTCAAATTCAAGTTTGACCATACAAGAGTCATCGCGCTGAAGTCGACTTCATCACACCCAAGTAAAGAAATGTACAGAGCTAGTTGTTAATAATAAAAAAGGCATCCAAAAGATATTTTATTTCACATAGGAAAATCAGAAAAACTTCACAACTAACAAACTTAAACAGCTATCAGTTTAACTTGGCAATCACATTAACTGTCATTACCCCCTTGACCACATCTATGCTTCCATGTAAATCAAGCTGAGATAAAGTAACGACTTGGTTCAGTATTTAAAGTGAAACTCGTGAGTGAGTGAAAACATGCAAATAAAGCCAACAGTCAAATTGATAACACTGTTACCAGTTTAAAACAACAATTAGCGTGTTTGTGTATAGAGTTTTTTTGAAAATACGAGTACACCTGTTAAAAATAGGGTTTTGACTTTTGCAAATTTTCAGTTTTTCCTTTTTGTCCTTTGTGTGTCGTGTTCATGATGATGATGGTGGAAAAGCAGCAGATCATATACTGGAAAAACTATATATGATATATATATATACACATACAATACTCACCAAAACCCATAACTTAAAACATTGTAGAGCTGCTCCTGTATATTAGCAGCTCACAGAACTGACGAACTACCCTTTCACATAACTGCCGTTTCAATATGACCAGATTTTATTGTTATTTTCATCTTTCTTAGTACCTTTTCTTTGCCATATTGGCAGTCATGTTGGTGTTGGTGATGTGTGTTGAGCGAGACGATGTAGTTCACTGAGCAGTTTCACACAAAACTTTTATAATTATATATTATATAATATATAATATTTATATATATATATATAAGATAAGATATTTTTCTATCTTAATGACAAACAGCAACTTTATTGACTTAAAAATGATCTTTTTAATTCATGTCACGATTCAAATGGGATCAAGAATCTATTTGTCTCGCACCATTGACGGCTGCACAACGAGAAAAGGGATGAAATTGCACTTTGTGAAATAGGTTTAGATGCTTAAAAATGGGCCTATGTTAAGAAAAATGTTGAATATTTTTATTTGGATTATAAAGTAACATACCATTTTGTTATGTTCAGAGCACAGTATGGCTCAATATTGATGACTTTTTATGTGCCAGAAAGCTTTGCTCCTTAGAGCGGTGTAGTTTGTAGTCCGCAAACTCAGAAATCAGTTAGCATTTTTGCACATCCGGTTCCCTCATCTTAAAGTCTATGAGCTTTTTGAATTGATTTTCCGTTAAATGCCTAACATAAGGTCTGTGGTTACCACATGCTTAAGATATTTAGCTAACAAGTTTTGTCCTACGACATAAAATACATCATTAAATATCCCACAATTGAATTATGAATCAGTCTTAAAGACGGCGGTTGCCAACAATGAGACTACAGAAGTTAAAATTAAATGTCATCACACCGAACACGGAGACTCATCTGCTCACTCACTTCAGTCACAAATTATTCGAACTCTCACTTTACGGATTGTAGGTTGATCAATTTACAGAAAACGTGTATAGTAAATGTGTAGTGAGACTTTAAGTTGTGGTGACGTTTAAGTCATGCGACCGCATGTAGTCTGTTTATAGCCTGACATTATCTTTTTACTTCTAGAGATTTAATTTACTCTCCACAAATCACAAAAGTGGTGTTCATCTGTGTAGATTATCTTGCTGAACAAAACATGTGAGTATCATAAACTTGTGTTTGCCACAGAGTTTATTATCGGCGATTTATTTTCCATAACCCAATTCAAAAGTGTCACAGGCTTTTTGTCGAGGGGACCAGGGCTCTATAAAGATTATCTTTTATGTGCCAGAAAGCTCAGCTCCTTTCTCCACATTCTCTGTGGCTCAAAATGTAGCTGTCAATAAAAATGTCTCAATTGTAAAAATGATAACTCAACCTAGTGCAGTTGAGGGCTTGTTAGTGTAGGCTACTTCAAAGGCTATCTGAGCACATCCTGTTCCACGCGTGTTGCGCTTAATTCTGTTACCCCGACAAAATGTGTGTTTTCCTGTCACGTTAGTCGGCTCGATCTTTGCCAGCCAGGAAACAAAACATCACACAGATACACGTGGAGGATTATTCCTCGGTTACAAGCTTTTCAAATGTTTAACAGACACGACATTTAGCTGCAAGAATGACAACAGCAGTGAAAATACCAACAACTTGACTCAGTTGTAAACCGTTGCTTGTTTAAAGTGAGCGTACGCTGACGGACGTGATCGTTTCAGGTAAGTTAACGTGTTTATCTCCAGCACAGGAGTCAGTGAACTCCACACACTGTCAGTTCATACACTGAGCTACCCGAACAAAGCCCATTCCTTATAGTTTACTGGTCATTTCCCTGTTGTCATTTTCTTGTGAGGTTAAAACACGACAACAGTTTGACGGTGGAGTTAATCCCTCGATTCCACCTGCTAGCTGTCAAACTTCACTTCCGCTGACGTTACAAGCACACGATGCTCCACAATCCTTCATTTAAACCTTGAACCGTCGACAAAACCGTTCACATGACTAAAATACAAACATACGCTGTTAAAGGCAGCTGACAGACTGTGTGAAGTTAGCTGGATACGAACCTGCCCCGTGCTGGTGGCACGAACAACTCGCTGCTTCACCATCAGAGGACTCTTCCTGTACCAGTCACGTGACGTGACACGGTCTCGCTGCTGATGATGGAGGTCAGGAATGTGTGTTTTTATAGGATTTATCTCCACCACACCATACTCTACACGGGTCTAATTTAAAAACGAGAATAGTATTATGTCCAACATGTCAACCGGCGTGACTTGGTCTGGAAAAGGAGGGTTGTCAGTGTCCTTTAGCTGCAGAAACTCTGATGCAAGACCCCCAGGGAAGCAGTAGCAGTGGGGGTTTCAGCCTTGACTGAACCAAGTGCATAGTTATTAAAGAATTCAGATCTAAAATATGTAATTGTAGGTCTTTAAGTAAAAATATATATTAGTATAAGAAATTACTACATGAGGTGTAATATTTAAAGAGGTCATATTATGCTAATTTCCAGGTTCATACTTTTATTTGACTTATTTTTCTCATATGCTGCATTGCTAGGTAGTGTGATCTAAAATAACGCCGCTACAGCAGTAGCAACTGTATGTCTGCTGACTGACTGGAGTGTATATATTTTATAATAAATATATAAAAATATATATTTATATAACGCCTGTTACATAGTGACACACATAAATTACTAAAGTAAAGGCTCGACTCCAAACCAGGCATTTCAGGCATGCAGGAGCAGTGTTTTCTGTGGGAGAAGGTTACCCCCTTTGGCATTGACTTTGGGCTTTGTCAATTTGAAGACCTTTTACATGCACAAAAATGCTTCATAACTCAATAAAGCAAAGGCAAAAACCCAAAAAGCATAATATGACCTCTTTATGTAAAGAAAGAAATTATCTTGCTATCATCCACTGACCAGTGGACACTGTGGAGAACAAGCCGATCTGACCTACAACATATAACAGAAGATCAGAACACTTGCATCGGCTTATAAATTATGAAGACCAGCTGGTTCTCTTCTTGGTGAAAGAAAATCAGAATTAAAACTGCACTATGCCTAAACCAATCAAATTAATAAGATCTCTGTGTTTTCATGACGGAACAAACTGAATAAACAAAATGAACTTAAATGACAACACAATTTCATACTGTTCATATGTGGGGGACCCTGCCACCTTTCAAGCTTCTACCTTATTTTCCTCTGAGAGCAGCTTGTTTATTTAAGTTATGGAAAAAAAAATCTGAGTTTGTAATATTACCTCATTAATATTGTAAATATCAAAATTCTGAGTTTGAATTTCTTCCCCAAAACTACACAGTGCCCCTTTAAACTGTTTCACTAACTTTTTCAATTATTTCAGATTCTCATTGACTTCAGGTCATGAGCCATGCACGTGCAGAGACTCCTCTTTAGCACATGTTGTGTTGTCAAACTCTCTAAAATGTTCCCAGATGTTGATACTTGTAACAGATGCAGACTCTCAGCTGCCTCCCTGGCACACTCATTCTGGCTATTTCCCAATCCGTCCACCTATTGGAGTTCGATCTTCAAAACACTTCAAGATATTTTTAAAATGGCAGTTGACCCAGATCCTTTGATAGCTATTTTTGGTGTTGCAGGAGATAAAAATAAGAATCTTTCAGTAAAAGAACCCTATTGTGTGTTGTTTAAAAAAAAAAAAAAAAAGATACACAAGTAAAACTGAAACAGTCTGTTTGTATTTGGTATGACATACATTGTAGATATTAGAGTTATAATTGGTTGATATTAAACTGGATTGGATCAGCCCTCAATACGCATGGGTCTCCTTACGCTTTAATCAATCTTTCTCAGTTTGACTATAAGAAACATTTTAATGATACAAACCAAATGTAATTTTAACATCTTAAATTACAAAGATGTGGAGTCATTGTGACTCGGGCTCGAGACGACTTAAGTCACTGTTTCGATGACTTGCAAACTGACTTGACAGAAAATAAATTACTTGAAACTCGACTATAGACTATAGAGAAGTTAAGGACCTGTTACTTGACTTGAGACGTGACGACTCAAATGGCTTTATTGTTTCAGTTTAGTCTTTTTTCTAAGTCTCACTTTCAGTATTTCACTCTTTAAAAGTAACGGGTAGGGAATATTTTTTTGATTTAGAAGAAATCCATTGTTATACTTTTTGAACAGGTTGGATAAATTGGTCAGTAATATCATTATTCGACAGGTACAGGTAATATCTTATTTTTTATATAAAGACCAGATACTGCAGGTAAGACTTAAGTTTCCACGGTAGGGAAAAAGTGACTTGACTTGCTCACGAAGACATTACTTGGGACTCTATTATTAAATCATAAGGGTTAGTGTATTAGATTATGAATCATCTCTTAAAAGGTTTTTACTACCTAAAAATAATATTTTAAATGGAACAGATCACCTCTAGCTCATTTAAATGACTTCTATCATGTTGATGAATAATTCACCACCTTCCACACAAGTCCTGTGTCAGCTGTAGTTTGCGTCTCTGGCTGCTGTCTGTCACTTGGGGGCAGCTGTAGACTGCTGAGTATTGTCCAAACAAGAGTGACCTCTGTTGGTCTCTGTTTGCTATAACTTCTTTCCACTGAAGTCATATACTTACCACAGTCTGAAGCTCGTTATACTGTCATCAATCAAATGTCATCAGCTTTTAACGGTCCATCTCTAACTGAAAAAGAAACGCTGGTCTCCACAATGTCAACAAGCTGCCGTATCGCCCTCCGACTGTCCACAATTTTAGGAAGGACTAAAAATCTGAAAAACACAAACTGCTGACTTAAAGTAGACAAACACCAGCTCCTGTTTAACGCTGCATTGTTCAGCTGTCTAGCGTCATCGCCCTCTGAATTCAGGCCTACCTCAAACAAAGCAGGTGCCCCTTTTGGCTAAATAATGATCTGATTGTTGTTGACCACACTGGCAGTCGCCCCATCTGGTCCTCCCTTTTCCTCTTGTGAACAGTTGTGGTCATTACAGCAGAGACCTTGACTCAGCAGCTCCACACGCCCATCTGATACACATAACGAAAGTTAGCAGCTGAAATTGAACAACCAATTAGAAATGCATAAGTACAGTTATTCTGGTTTTTGCATCCCAGAAGGAGTTTTTTTTATTGTTTGGATGTTCACATGGTTAATAGAAATATAGTCATTTTGCAGCAAAGCTTGTTTTAAAACAATGTCACCACCGGGTCCACTAGTAGCTGTAGTGTGGGAGCTTTTGATGATTTCCTCAACTGCTGTTTCCAAAGTCAAGCATCAATTTTCAATTTCATTTTTTAAGCCAGCATGAATGAGATGTTCTTAAAAACACAATATGTAACATTTCTACATTAAAGGACAAGTTCATTCAAAAAAGAAAATTCATTAATTATCTACTAACACTCACGTTGGTGGAAGGTCAGGTGAAGTTTCATCGTCCACAAAACATTTCTGAAGCTTCACAGCAAAATAGAATTGCAGCATTCTCCTAAACAACTGAAGAAGATGGGGGCTTGTTTTGAAATGTAAATAAACAACTGTAAGGAAACATAAAATGGCTCCATACAGCTCGTCTGATGTAATTCAAGCCCCTTAACAGCTACAGTGAAGATTTTGGCTGTAAGAAGGGCGTAAATAACTTAAGATAATGACTGAATTTTCATTTTTGGTTGAACTTATAAAAATTATATAAAAATGACAAGACCTGACAAGAAAAATGACAATGACAATGTTCAAATCTAGAGAAATCTGTAATTGTATTCAAGGTAACAGTGTGTTTCATTTGGTCACCTGTCGCTTGAACTTCTGGGAGTCAGTCAGAATGGAAGTCAGTAAACGAGACTAAACACTAATTAAACCTGACTAAACGTGAATAAAACTTTAAAATATTGCCTTGTCCGTGAACATTTCTGCCTGAGTCACGCAGGTAGTCCTCATAAAAAATGAAAATGTGAAAATCTACATAACCAGGACAACTGAGTCTGGTGAGGAAGATTGTTTGATACGACTGAAGTTACATGAAGCATCACAATAATATGGTATAGCGTCATCTCAAACTCTAACATGGGCCCCACACACACACACTCACACACACACTCTCACACATACACACACACACACACACCATCCGCACCACTACCTTACAAACAGCTGTAATGCCTGTGATCACACTGTATAGCCCTCCCAAGTTGGTCGGCCACTGTGAAATGTAAACAGTAAACAGGATGGAGCATCCTGCGTGTCACAGACTGTGTGTGTGTGTGTGTATGTGTTAATGTGTGTGGAGGGGAGGGGTGGGTCGCTAAAGAGAGAAAGAGCTCATGCAGAGCGTGCTAGCCCAGCTGTCACTGCTATAACTTCAGACTTGAGAGACCACAGGACGCAGGCTGGAGGGCCACTGTGTGTGTTTAAGTGTGTATGTGCGTGTGTGTGTGTGTGTGTATTGTCGCCGCACCCCCCAGGCATTCTCCACAGCCCCTGGCTTCCTTCCTCCCCTTTGTTAAGCCTGCGAGGCAGACTTCGTCAAGCTGAGCACACAAATGAATGCATATGAATGTGTGCTGTCATCTTTATTAGGCCCCTTTGCCAGCAGCCATTACATTTGACACAGGTCTTTACTGGAGGGGATTTCACTTTCAGTGCTCGTCCCTTCACTTGCCAGACGAGGGGGATTATAGTGACATCAGCCTGGGAGGAATTTGAATACACAACCTGCTAGACACTAACAAGAGCATGATAATGAGCAATTGAAAGGCAATTTTTTGTTCCTTCGAGTTATTTTATGGTTTGTGGTTAGTTATTTCATGTGTGACTTCAAAGGTACTTAGTGGTGGTTTTGTATTTCAAAGATGAGAAGCTCTGCCAGATATCTTTCTTGAGATACCTGCTAAAATATCTGTCTGTGCCTGCAGTCTTTGATGCATGAGGTCAGTCCCAACCCAGGCAGCGATGACTGATCAGGGCGAAGACACAAATAGACTTTTCCCATGTAGTGTATGAGTAACGCTCTGTGTTTTTAAACCACATTCTCACATTTCTTCTCTTCATAAGACGAAGACTTGTCGAAGCGTGTTCTTCCCTTTTGTTTCTCGACGCTACGCCGCACACAGCACAGCCCACATAGACAACAGACACCCGCCCTGAATTCCAGTTAAGAGAGGTAGTGTTTGCAGAGATGGCATGTGGAGCTTTTGAAAAGAGTTGGCAGGGAGGAAAAAACAATTCACATACATGCCTTTCAGTCCAGACAATAGGGCACAGAATGAAGAAGCTTCCACAATTTTCATTCCGTTAGTGAGGAACATAAAAGGGTGGTGGGTTGAGATTGTGTTTGGTTTTTTATCACAGCACACTTCTGTTGGTAGATATTTTACAACGTGTGGTCTTGTGGTTTCTATTCAGTCTCAGTGAAGGACTCAACTTGTATCATACTTTCTGTTGTGGTTCATATGTGTAAGACTTATTAGTACACGGTATCACATTATGCAAAGAAAACTACAGTACCGAACTGAACAATGCTGTGGTTGTTGTGAGATATCTCCTGTCTTTGTCGTCATGTCTGATTGTTTTCTTTACTCTGTGAAGTACAGCCCTTGTCTTGTGTGATTTTTATATTATCAGATAAGTTCAAGGATTACACACTTGTGTGTGGGTGGAAAATTCCTACCGCATTGGCTCATAAAAAACCTTAGTATTATCTCAAAAATACAATGTCTCCCATGGTTTGATCCAGGCTTCTGACTCAGGACCAAGCCAAGTCACCTGGACTGCTTTTCTTATCTCATGGGAAGTTGGCACTGTTAGAAATACATGGTTATCAATTAATAGTTCTCCTGTGCTGTAATTTCTATTATAATAAATATTAGATGAAACAGCTAATTCTAACTCTCTTGTTTGATAATATAAAAAAGCAATGTGATTAAAACGATGTAGGTAAATAATTAACCAGCACCAGTAATAAATACTAAACATACATATTGACTGTTAGCAGTGGTGATACATACCGCCACTGTTGCAAAGACAACTGGACTGTTTCTGTTTTCCTCAGTCACAAACAACAACAACACAGGACAGGACGTGTTTATTCAATCATTTTCTCTGAAATAGAAACGGATGAACTTCCTTTTCCAGGGTGACTGTGTGCTCAGTGGCAGAACAAACTGTGTAGTGAAAGCATGTTGAAATATATGAAAACTCTTTTTGTACAGAACATAATGCAGAAAAAGAGTTCAGATTTGAAAAACAGCAGAATATTGGCCATTGTATATCAATGTTGTTATTTTTTATTCCTTAATGTCTGTATCAGAACTTGCCCCAAAACTCCAGTATTGGACCATCTCTACGAGTGCATACCTCCGCCAAGGTGAAAGCGTAGTCCAATATCAACACAAATACTGTATGTATTTTGATCATAGATCCCAGCCACCTCAATACATCTGATTTTTGATTTTATCATCAAGATCCATGCATAAATCCCTGAGAAATTAACAAACATGTTACAAAATGCCCTATCTTGCAACGTTAAAGAAAATGAGAAAGAAATTCCTGGATTTGTCTCTTTACCTGGGTCGGCACTAAAAGTAAATGGGTCTATTCTGGGCTGAGACCCATCCTCTGTCCAAGTTTTGTAGAAACCCGTTCAGTATTTTTGGTAAAATCCTGCAAACCAACCAACCAAACGAACACGGGTGAGAACATAACCTCTTTAGTGGCGGTAATAACGATCAATTAATATAAAAATATAACACTGACGAGTCTTTTCTGTATAATGACAACATTTACTTTTGATTCTTTAAGTAAATGTTAGTAAGTGACATTTTGAATGCAGGACTTTTACCCTGTAATGGATTGTTTGGTATAGGTTGTGGTTCTTGTTTCTGACTATTTTCCTTAAGTAAATAATCTGAGTACTTCTTCAACCATTGATGGTTAATCTGTAGTCATCGAAACAGACAAACAAAGGCGAGAATACATCACTTCTTAACGAGGGTTTTGGGGGCCCTCACTGAGATGGAGGAATGGTGGAAAACAGTAGGCGCATTTCATGTTGGCAGTCCACAAAAACTCCCCGGTGCTTTCAATAGTGTTCCACAACTCTGTTTGCTGATACCACGAGAAGTGTAAGGAAAGAGGGGGTGTGAGGGGAGCAGGGTCTGAATGACATGGCATTGCTGCCTCGGCTGCTGTTCACTGACCCATCAAATTCAGGCCCAGCCCCCAGTGTGAAGTACTTTTGTGTTGTCATCACCCTCAGAAGCCTAGCAAGGGGGGTTGGCGTTTGGGCACCCGGAGGGCTCAGCGCTGTGAGGCCGCAGTCTGCTCTCAGGCAGCATGCATCCTCTGTTAGATGAATAAAAAGAAGCCTGTATTGTAATGAAAGCATTTGCATACTTGTGTGTTAGAGAGGGTGTTAACCTTTGACACGTTCGAGAACTGGTTGACAACAGAAACCACTTCTCAGAGTCTTGGCATTAACGCACTCGAAAATAACACCTTAGCGTACCTCAGCGTGTATGAAAACCCTTAAAGAGAGGAGAGAAAGAGCTGCTCGAGTGCTTAAGATGGAAGTTTCCCCTCAAAAGGCAGTTCACGCTCAAAACAGAGTGTGTCGGCTCATTTGAAAGTGAGGGATATCTGGATCTTTGAGCGTGGTGTCACTTCTCTGTGGGATTGAAAAGTAAAACTCAACTTCCTTTTTTTCCCTCAGGAGAGACATAAAACTTGGTTAAAGAGACTAGAAACAACTGATATTTGAACAATGAAAGGCAAATATTGGTGGAAGACAAATAGTAGATGAAAAACAACTTTTTTCTCACTTGATAGTTGTGTCACCATTTAAAGAAACAGAGAGCCCAAAGTTCATCAGTTAATATAATAAAAACACAGATGAAATCTTGTTAAGAATATATATAAAATTGCTTTGATTTAATAAGAATGAACCTGTTTTCTTCTTCTCTTCTTAAAGGGGCACTATGTAATTTTGGAGAAGAAATGTAAAGTCAGAATTTTAATATTTACAATATCAACGAGGTAATAATACAAACTTAAATATTTATTTTTTCCATTACTGAATAAACAAGCTGTTCTCAGAGGAAAATAAGGTCCCCAGAACTATTTTTTAAAGCTAGAAAGGTGGCAGGGTCCGCCACATATAAACAAAATAAAACAGTATGAAATTGTGTTGCCCTTTAAGGTCAGTTTGTTTATTCAGTTCATACAGTCGTGAAACAAAGAGAGTTTTTTTGTTAAGGCATAAAAAAATCAGACAATGAATCTTTCTCCTCTGATTATAATTTCTCTGTACCGTTCAGGGTGTAAATGTCCTACTGGAACGATACTTATCATGTTAAACAACAATTTGCGTTTGTAAGCAATAGAACTGGTTGTCATTTGGAGGTCAGGAAGCCATAATTCAACCCACACTTAACTTGTTAATCTATTATTTCACCAACATCTTTCATTCTGTCTGTTGTATGATTAATGTCCGTGTATGGTAACGTTGGACAAGACAATGTCCGCCTCTTCACTTGAGTTTTTGGGGGGGTCTTTGTCTGTGTTTGGCTCTCAGATCGAGGGGACTCTTCTTTTCCAAGTACACGGCGCTTCACAGAGAAGACTTGACTCTGAAATTCCTCCAGATAAGAGTTGCTAGGTGATGCTATTGTCAGATCTTCTTTGTGGTCACATATTCATACCCAAATTGTAAGGTTCTTTATGAGGACCGTCTCATTAGTAGTCATATATTCATACTAGACCACCCCCCCCCACTTGACCCCTCCTTTACCAGTCGTGGGAAAGACAAGTCCTGGACGAGTTGTGGAGGATTCAGGCAATTACTTGGAGGACGGTCAAAAAAGATTGTCCAACTTAAACACTCTTTCAGTCCAAACATATTTGAACTGTATTACTGACATTCATTGTTTGAAGCATTTGCAACCAGTAAAAAGCGTTTCCAGCACAGATAAAACATCCAAGAAGGTTTTCTGAATGTATATTTAAACACCAAGTGCAAGTGTGCCTGAAGAGGACTAGAATGATTGTTTACATCCGTGCTATGGTAGCTCGGTGCTCCATCTTAAATTAAATTCCCATGCCATGTGCAAGACGGGCCACCAAAGCGACAGTACAGGACAATTGAAATTAAAACTGAAACTCTTCATTTTAGATAAAACTTACTGTGTTTTTATTGCTTAAAGCTCATTCTTTAATAATGCAATTCAGTTTATTCAATGTTTTCACATTTTTCTTGTAGGTAGGTCCATGAGCACATGCATCAAAAAAGAAAAATCTAATACACAAAAGTATATGTGAAACAATAGCACAGAGCACAAGTGAAAAATATTAATATCTTTCTTCACCTTGAGAAAACCATATTGGATATGATTAATATTTGTCTTAATATTGTCATTACTACCAAATTTTGAACTACTATATTGATTATTAATGGTGGGCAATAATCCAATATGTTTACTAAAATAGAGTAGGTACAATTTTATTAGTTGCATTTTATTTTACTTTACTGTATTTCTTTAGAAATGTAGCCTGTAGATGGATTTGAAATACTTGTACTTTCATAGAATATTTCCATTTCTTGGTAGTTGACAGTGATGACTGATCATACATACATGTTAAAGCATTGTGTGTATTTTAAAATGCAAATATATATATATATCTGATGTAGTTAAGTATCAGAAGTACAAGTAAAAGTAAATTTTGTACACATTTATACGTATGTAGCCCTTATACACAGTAATGGAATATAACTAAGTAAATTTACTCAAGTACTGTAAAGTTAGTGGAAGTATACAGCAGCAGAAAATGGAAATGCTAAAGTAAAGTACAAGTGCTTCAAAATGAGTTCGGTATTTGAGTAAATGTACTTAGTTACATTCATCAGTGTGTAAATATACAAATACTGATATGATATTTTAGGGCAGGATGTTATGTCGATTTATTTATTACACAAACACTGATAACGTCAGTACAATGACAGTGAATGAGTTTATGAACATATTTCTCAATGAAACAGGTGCGGTCCAGCAGTTCTGGCCCCGCCCCCTCTCTACCATATATGGATAACTCCAACATTCCACAGCGGGCGGGGCGGGGCTATGACGCCACCTGTTTGTCAATGGTGTGCGGGCTCGTGCTCACTCAGCCGGTCGGAGTATTGGGAGAAGTGGAGCCAGTGGGACAGACGGAGGAGTCCGGAGAGACGCTTGGATATAAAACCACGACTTTCTTTAAATTAAAAGGAAAAGTTGTGTGAAACCATGGAGCTCCGTCGGGTCAACTTGTTTTTGTTTTTATTTATTAACCAAGTTTTTGCCAGCCTTCAGTCGAAAGAACGTAAGTACTTTTTTCTTTCACGAAATAAAAGTGTCGCCTAGCTTCACCGCACCTCATGAGTCAAGAGGTCGGAATTTAAACAGCCTGCTTTCGGTTTTAACTACGTTTCTAATTATTATTTCTTTGTTTTTGTTTCACTGTCGAGTTAAAATACTTCATGTAGGCTGTTGGTCTTTGTTCTGTTTTGTTTTAAAGTCAGTTTCAGATGATCTCGTGTGATGAATGTCTGTGAAATCCATTTACTCTTCTATTTAAACCTTCTCTAAACACTTTATAATACTTTAAATCCTTAAAAAAAATATATTCACTTCTATTATGTCTATTTTCAACACAAACCTGTCCTTTTTTTTTTTTTTTAATGAATTAATCGGTCCTGGCTTTAAGTGGCACCTGTGAGATGTCTCAACATGTCAGCTTTTTTGAATCACCCGTGGTGTAGATTCATGTATTTCTCTCGTCATGGTCATTTAACTGCCCACGCCTTTCTCAGACATTATTAGTGCTGTATCCTGGATCTGGAGGACACGGTCAATGAAGTCCTGAATCAGACCGACATGCCTGATTAAAACGTCAAAGCATGGCATGTGCCCCCCATAAAGCTGGTGGCCCCAGAGATCAAGGCAGTGGATTTAATTGCGCAGTCAAATCATAGTCATTTCCAATTATTTAACAGCTATTACACACAAAAACAATAGTAAAACACCTTCTGTCTTTCTTTTATAGCTAAATAGTTATTGTATTACATAGGTTATACATTTTTTTGATGCATCAGGTGTCATTACATGTGCTGTGCTTGTTGTAACGTTAAGTCATGTGTGTTTCTGTTTGTCTCTGTAGAAGTTTTGCTGGATATGAGCACTTCAGGATCAGAGTTGGGCTGGTTGACGTTGCCATATGAGAACGGAGTGAGTATTTATACCTCGACAGGCATTTTTAAGACTTCAGGTTGAAGCCCCGGAGCCGTCTTTCTCCATGTAACACAACAAAAGGCAGCTGTAGATAAGTTGGTGAAAGAATTTTATGTTGTAATAACAACAACAGAGGCCTCTTCCTGCTCATTCAGTCCACTAAAAAAGCTCTCTGGGTGAGATGGAATGACTGGCAGCTCGATGAGGTTTGGCAGAGCACAGTTAGTCTTGTTTTAACGCTTTCCCTTCATAAAAAGTCATATGAATGCCATTAAAATGTCAAGGTTTGACCTACATTTAAATTTACTGTACCGAGGCGCATTTTTAAAAAAATTATGGGAGATAGTTTTCATTCCTTCACTAAACCATAAAACTAATTTTTAAGACTTTTTCTGTCGTGATTGCTTGCTGAAGTCAGAGAGGACAAAAGGAAGATGATCTAGTTGTGGTAAGACATAAGTAAAAGAGACAGAAAGACTGGTCCATGTGTGTAGAAACCATCCCTCTATGTATAGTTCAGTGGCTTTCCATCTAAAAAAAGCAACAGGACATGGCCACTTCCAGTTTTTAGCCTACAATTCTCGGGTGGCTGTTCTCAAAGATCTAAAGATTCTCGTTTTATCGGCTAGGATTTCCCCTTCTCCATCAAACTGATACAACGTTCTCACGCTTGTTAAGTGTATTTAAATTTGTACAAGGCAGGCTTGGCTTCAGATAACACATTTGAACAGTTTATCTTCTAAATGCAGTATAAGCTGTATGAGCAGATAACAGAAGTTGGATGGTTAATTACAAGAAATTGCAAGAAATCCAGTATTTAATATTGAGAAAAGTGTAAAGGAATGACCTAAATGATCTATAGATGCCTCATAAAGTGCTGCTCTAATGGTACCAGTTAAGTTTTTTGGGAAATAGTGGAAAGAAACCTAGTTATTTTGCCTTGTAATATACAGGTAATCGTTGATTTATTCCCTGAAACACACCAGAACTGCTAACATATGAGGTGTTACTTTTTCAGTGTTAAATGGAGGCTTTTAATCTTTCTACTCGTCATCGCTTCCCTCTCTTAAAAACTCTTAATTGCTGCCAATTTTGCTCCAATGCCTTTACGCTGCGCTTATAAAGCTCGTTTAACTGCCATAAATCTTAGTTGGTATTCTACAGTAGTATTTGCTGGATTTATGTGTCTCACACACATGCCACCCCAGTGTGTGAGTGGAAAACCACACACGATGTGTAAGCACCACACATGTCCAGGCCAATAATCTTAATTTGTGGAAAAAAACTCCAGCTCACTCCTGCACTTTATGAGCTTCTCACTCAGCATGAAAGAAGAGGTGTCTCATCAGTAAAACTGGTTTTCGGCAGGAACAAAGCCTCTCGACCCTGTACTTATCCCCTGAAAAAAAAAAGCCTTTTCTCCTTTCATTATTGTAGCCTGGTAAGAGTGACTGTTGCCCCTTAAATTAATCACCGTCCTCTCTATTTATCTCTTTCTGTTCTACAGTGGGAGATAGTCCAGACGGTGGTGAACGGCTCACTTTATTACACCTACAGTGTTTGTAACATAGACTCTACTGAACAGGACAACTGGGTCCGCACAACGTTCATCCAGCGGCGCCCGGGGACCACGCGAGTCTCTGTGGAGCTCCGCTTTATCGTGCGAGACTGCAACACTTTTGAAGGCGCTTCTGTCGCCTGCAAAGAAACCTTCAACCTTTACCTCTCAGAGGCTGACGCCGACGTGGGAACCAACTTCCGTAAAGGCCAGTTCCGCAAAGTGGCCACCATCGCTCCTGATGAGGTCACGCGGGGTCGTGTGCTGAAGGTCAACATGGAGACAAGGACCGTGGGGCCTCTGTCTAGAAAGGGCTTCTACCTTGCTTTTCAGGACATGGGCGCTTGTGTGGCACTGCTCTCTGTCAAAGTCTACTACAAGACCTGCCCGTCCACTGTGCAGAGCTTGGCGGCCTTCCCGGAGACCGTGGCGGATGCTCTCAGGGAGGTGGAGGGAGCCTGTGTGAAGAACGCCGTGAGTCAGGCCACCCCACGCATCTACTGCACAGCTGAGGGTGAATGGGTGGTTCCTGTGGGCCAGTGTCAGTGTCTGGCAGGCTACGAAACCACCGGGGAGTCCTGCCAAGGTAAGCACAGCCAGAAATACGCCACGCATGCACTCAACTGAGACATGTTTGTGTTGCCATGTGAGTTATAGTAAATGAAACACCTCCAACCACTACTTTGGCAACTACTGAGGAATGAGCTCAGAGGAATGTTAATTGTGTCTGGTTTGCTCTGAAAATCTATCACAGACACACACTCCATATCTGTCCTGTAGTCGGCCAGGTACAGGAGGATTTAGGATGGGATTTATAACCTGTTTGTTTGGTTTAGATTCTAAGGTAACCACAGATTGCTCCATGTGACGAAGATCAGAATCACAGACGACATTTCGACAGCCTTGCATTAATGCCTCATCTCTGTACCTGTTGGGCAATAGCACATTCTTTCCACCGCTTTTCTCTCAGGAGCTGGGCTGAGGCTCCTGTTTCATGGCTGGAGGTGATAAAGTACTGTACAAGAAGATGTTTCCAAATTCCTACCACAGTTTGTTGAATATTAACATTGGATTGTAATTTTACAAAAACGTATACTCAAAGATGACAGTATGTGAACTAAATTTGATAAGCTGGAAAAGAGCTAAAAGAAAAATCTTCAGTAAAACTTTTACTTTCTTTTTATGAGGCTTCACTGTATCATTGATGTTTTCCAGCACACATCTTCTATAATTAATAGTTAATTCAAAAGAGTAAAGTATATTAACTTCTTGTATGTGTGCAAAAATGTAGAAAAGATTCATGTGTATCACTCACATACTTTAAGTTTTAGTATGTAGTATGAAACAGGGGGAAAGTTCTTCTTTAAGAGGACACGATACTTTTCAAACATTCAGATATTTACAGGAAGGTAGCTCTCAAAAACAAAAACGCACAAAAAGAAAGACTGAAAGAAATCTGGGAACATACTGGTGTCTATTAATATGAGTGACACCCTGGCTAAGGTTAAGTATGCAAAAACTTTACAGTATGCTCTGCCCTCGAGAAAGACCTGTTAGTACATACACACGTAACAAACAGATGTGCGCAGTCAAAGGCATAACTGTGGTGTTCCTACTGTATTTGCTCCCACTGTTTGTGTGGACGTTCTGGCATTCTGGGGTGTGGTGTGTTTAACTGTCTGGAGGAAACGTGGGAGGAAGGAGAGGGTATAGAGAGAAGAGGAAGGAGGGGAGGAAGGGCACAGTATGGTGCGGGGCTTTCTGAAAGGAATTCTTTCGCCCTGGCGTCACCTCCAGCACTGATTGACTGAAGGAAGGGCCGTGTGAATGTGTCAGGATGACTACCTGAGCGGTGCGTCCTCTGCTCGCAAGTATTTGTTGTGCGACAGTTGCTAAGGCGACAGGAACCACAGATTACAGGGATGGTGCCGACACGCCTATCAGAGGTTAGACTGAGTCAGGCTTGCGGTTTATGACTCCTGATGGTCCGAGTCACCTTGACTGGCAGAGTTTGGTCTCTTCCTCCTGTAAAGTGAGACTGATCATACTCACTATCTGGAAGGATTGAGAGATTAGCTGGTTAAAAGGAAATGAATCAACTGTTTTGATAATTGAGTCATTGTCTAATGCTGTATTTCTACCAGAAAATGAAGGATTTACTACTTTTCAGTGTTTTTATCACTCTTAACTGAATATCTTTGGACTGTCAGACAAGTCAAGACATTTCTCACTTTTTTGTGTCAGTATAAAGACCAAACGAATGATTGATTAGTCCATAGTTGATAGCCAGATTAATAGTTAATGACAATAATGGTTAGTTGCAGCCCCTAAATACCGTTTAAAGATAAGTACTGAACTTCAAAGAGTGAATCACGTACTGTGGTTGTAAAAATGAGGACAGAATAAGAGAGCGAGGCGGGGAGGAAGTTGAGGCAGAGGAATGTTTCGGTCTTTGAGGCTCTTGACACCGCAGGCGGACTCTGAGCTGAGCACCTGAAAAGGAAGCCGGCAGAGGAAGACAGGAAATATTTATGATGTGGAAAAACTGTGATTCCAAAGTCTGGAGGATGACCTGATAGTTATGATTCAGGAAACATGTTTTATTACGTAAGTTAAAACATGATTATGTCGTCGTTTGTCTCGGCCAGCTCCCTAACTCCAATTTTACTAGAGAAAGTGATATCCTCAGAGGCTCATGTGGATTCCAGTGAAGAGCCCAACTGTTGTGGGAAAAGGAAGTAAAGTGAGATGAGGAGGAATGCTGACTGACACAAATAAGCAGGTTGTCCTTGGTCGGAGACACAGGGTGGGGAGTGAGTCGACAGTTGGTGTATGAGGGTGGTTAGTTTCGTGGCTGCTTAGTTAGGTGTGGAGTGTAATTTAGTCAAGAGGATTAGTAGAGCAACAGGACAGCTGTTAGCCAATGACATGCCCCCGCTTTGCCTCCCTTTGCTCTTTCATCCGGTTGTTAACACACGCAACGAGCTCCCTAATCCGTGTTCCCACTCATTAGAACAATGGGCCGACACAAAGAGCAAAAAACAGATTCAATTAACAGATGCACCGGTGCGGAACTGAAGTCCTTTTCACGTGTGTGTTGTAGTCAGAAAGGAGCGTGGGACAATCGGGAGGACAATTTCCAATCGAACAGTGGGAATAAAAGTTAGTTGATTGAACGTTTTGCATCAAATCAAAGTAATATTTCAAGATGAATAAGTTTCCAGTAAAATATGAGTAAATAAGCAATCGTTTAAATCCAAACTTTGCATTAACAGTGTTTGTATTCATGCATTGCACACATGCCGCCATTTGCGAGCTGCATAATGAGTACCGCAACATATTTATGGCACCACTCTGTCCAATCTCAGAGACAATAGATGAATGGGGCTGGAGTTTCTTTGGTACGTGACAGAGGTCCTGCTGCCCCGGCTCAAGATGAAATGGGCTGGCCCCCTTTTCTTGTGCGAAAAGACCACAGCTACACCCCCCCTTTGGCCAACTGACTCCCCAGAGAGAACTTCTGTTGGTGCTCCAGACCTTTGCCCCCATCCCCCCCTTCTCTTCAATCTATTCATCTCCATCCCTCCTACTCAAATCCAACCTGCTCCTTCTCCTCCGCCGCGGCAATACTTGGAGTGCAAAGGTCCTTCTGCCTTTGTGGTGAAGTAACGCGAGCACGTCTTCAATCCAGGGTTCACTCGACCTCTTCTCACGGCCACCAACACAGGGGCCAGATGAAAGGCGCCTCCAGAATGAAAGCAGAGAGAGGAGATTTTTCCTAAGATCCATTCTTTTAAAGTTTTTTTTGCTAGATCACCCCAGACAGTATGTGCATCTGTTTCCACAAACACACTGAAATCCTCTCCAGCAGCTTTTCCTCTTTCCTGATTCTCTCGTCCTCTTAACTGTTCAACCTCGGATGCTGTAATTTGCAACCGGTGTCAGGGGTTAGGGGAAGGAAGGAAGGAAGAAAGGGAGGAAACAGCAGTGTTCAGACTGAATTGCAACTCTTGCGTCCTGGTTTCTGTCCACTCTGCACGTTCATTAACCTCCCGTGCCCTGGAAGGCTTTTTATCTGTGCGCAGAAATGTCCATCACTACCAGTTTCCAAGGTGCCACTTCCTTTGGCAAAAACATAAATATTATCTGCCAGAGAATAAGAACAGGGAGTTCACAGATCAGATCACCTGATGGATTTAATGCTCTGCAGTCATCCGGTTGACACTGGCATTGCGACCTGAGATTAGGCCTCCAGGCGAAAAAGGCGAGTGGAGGCACATCGTCAGGGAAATCCCTGCTCATTCCTCTGCACACAAAGAGTCTGTGATTATAGGTTACTCACAACAAATGCTTCCTGTCAGGTGGAAGGAGCTGGTATTACAGAGACAGCTTCATTGTTTGCATTTTGATCATTCATTCCTTCCTGTGTTTGTCTGTTTCACAGTTACTTCTTTATGACATGCTTAAACTAACACACACACCTTCTTTATCTCACACAGCGTGCAAACCAGGCTACTTTAAGCCATCTGTGTCCAGCAAGTTTTGTCAGGTTTGTCCTGATAACACCAAGCCCTCAGCAGCCGGTGCCACTGAGTGTCAATGTGAGGAAGGTTTCTTCCGCTCCCCCTCAGACCCTCCAACATCACCCTGCTCTGGTAACCACTCACTGTCTGTTACAAAATCTTTTAGCGCTTTAGAGGCAGGTCAGGAGATCAGGCTAACTCTTCCTTGTCACCTACTTCCTCCCAAAGCTCCACCCAGTGCCCCTCGTGACCTGAGCTCCACCACCCTGTCAGCAGAAGGCAGAATGCAGCTGTCCTGGAGCCCACCGATGGTGACCGGGGGTCGCAGTGATCTCACCTACAGCGTGGTGTGCGAGCTCTGCGACGGGGCCTTGTGCGTCCCCTGTGGCGAGAAGATCCGTTTCGAGCCGGGTCCTACTGACCTGGAGGAGCCCACGGTGGTTGTGACTGACCTGGATTCTCATCTCAACTATACGTTCACCGTGGAGGCTCACAGCGGCGTGTCCCAGTTCGGTACTGAGAGGCCGGCTGCGGCCATCACCACCGCTCTTGACTACACAGGTGAGCTCGATCACATATAAAAGTTTTGCTTTGATTTAACCTTGTGGTCTGTTCAAAGAGGAAAAATGATATCAAATTAAATCCAGAGAAGCAACGATAAGGAAATTCTGGAACGATACTGATGTTTAAAATAACAAAGAAAGAAATAAACAAAGAAATCCTCTTTATAAAAGAATAACTGGACCGTTTGAAGCCATTCAGCCTTTCATTACTTATCAGTGATTTAATAAAACCCAATAAGTAGAAAAGTATTTAAGTGGTGACTCTTCCCTTCGCCACAAGCTGAACCACATGTGTTGAAGAAAGAAATGATGATAAAACTTTGTTATTCTACTGTTTCATATGTTGTATAAGCTATCCGTTAACAAATTGCTTTTGTCTGCCAAAAGGGTAATCACTGTACATTATGTTATTCTCTATAGTAACATTATTAATTGAAATGAAACCCCAGAGAGGTTTGACTCCAAAACCGTTATAAAACACAAATCCAAACACACCCATGTGGGATTTTGGATGTTTAGTGCTGTTAAAAATGTACAGAGCTTATAACAATAACATTATATTTAATGATGTTTTACAGCTGCAGTCTCTAAGTCCCCTAACAGGAGTAATTTGTTATCGTCTTTAGCGGATGTTTGAAACACGTCATCTGTTAAAAATTATGTTTAATAAATTCTCAGAAAATTAGAGGAAGTCAGGAACTATGAAGGTGATAAAAATATGTGAAGTATATTTCTTTGTGCTGTCACAGACAGTCACCAAGAAGAGTGACAAAAACATTTTACATGTCAGAAAAATCCATTGTACAAAAAGAAACTGTTACTACACAAAGAAGAATTCAGTCTGACCCACCGAGTCCCAAAGGATTTCATTTCCAAACGTCCTTTCCAAAGACTGTGATTACTCACTAACCATTATTTTGCTTTCTGTCTCTCACCGACCGTTAGATCCCCCCAAGGTGACGTTGATCCATCTGGATGATCGCGGCCCCACCAGTCTGTCTCTGTCCTGGACTCTGTCTCGCAGGCCTCCAGCCCACATCAATCACCGCTATGAGCTTATGTACCGCAGAAAAGTAAGTAAGACAGACGGCTTTGTGATCTTTTGTCTCTCCTTCCTCCTTTCAAAGTCGAGGCTGTCTTGTGAAATCTTCACAGAGTTTTCTTGTTGAGACATCACCAAATATTCTAATCCACTTAATTTCCTTCATAGGATGATGAAGGCGAGCGAGACGTGACCACCTACACAGTCTTGATTTTGGAGAAAACCTCAGTCCAGATTAACGACCTGACCCCAGACACTACTTACATGTTCAGGGTGCAAGCAATGAGTCCCGAAGGCCACCCTGGCAGCTACACCGTGGAGCACGAGTTTCATACTTCACCATTAGGTACGAGCAGACATAAAGTCTACAGAGTTGTCTCTTTGTATAAGCTTTAATTTCACATACTTGACTTAATGAATGTTTTTCCTCCCTACAGCTGAGTCTCAGGTCCAGAACAACTCCACCATGGTGATGGGAGCTGTGTTTGGAGTGGTGGTTATTCTGCTTGTTGTGGTGGCCGTCCTGCTCCTGCGTAAAAGGTTGGTGACACGATAAGATGTTATCTGCATGTCTGGTATGACAGCTCAGGGAGGGTTTATCAGTAATAGCCAGTGCTGTGATTGAATGCAGCCCTCAGAGACTGACCTGCAATTACTAAAAAGCCAGTCTGTATTCTGTTGGGTCCTGTAGTGATTGTTCATGTTTTCCTCTCAGGAGACTGAGCTCTCGTGGCAGGGGAGGACCTGAAGATCCCTACTTTTCAACAGGTAAGAAAACCATTCTGCGCACACAGATAAAACAGTTCTTTAAGTTATCATGTAGTCTAATATTCTGGTTATTACTTCCACTTTAGATCAGCTCAAGCCTCTGAAGACATACGTTGATCCACACATGTATGAGGACCCTAACATCGCCATCCAGAAGTTTGTCACAGAAATCGACCAGAGTGCCATCAGCAAACAAAAAGTCATCGGTGTTGGTGAGTGTTTTTTTTTAAATCAGCCTTCCATTTAATAACATCTCAAAGTGCTGTTTCTAACGCTTTCTGTCTGTCTGCTTATCAGGAGAGTTTGGCGAAGTGTTTCGGGGTACGATGAGAACTCCCGGGCGAGGGGAGGTGGCCGTAGCGATCAAGACCCTGAAGCCGGGGTACTCGGAGAAACAGAGGCAGGACTTCTTGAGCGAGGCCAGCATCATGGGGCAGTTCTCGCACCCAAATATCATCCGCCTGGAGGGAGTCGTCACCAAATGTGAGTCGATGACCTCAGACAAGTCGAGCAATAATTCACAACTCATTTGCATCAACTGCTTGTGTACGTTTCTTTCAATAAACATAACTGTTTGTTTAATTTTCAGACAAGCACATCATGATAGTGACAGAATACATGGAGAACGGAGCTCTCGACACATATCTGAAGGTATGTACATGTATTTGGTCAAATGAGCTTCAGACTTCATATTTTTTATCCTTAATAATTACATTCCTTGGAAACTATATATGTATCTGTGTATTTCCTTGTATTGGATTATATTAAAGGAAGAGAAAGCCGTAAGAAGGAGGTGCAAGAAGAAAAAGTTGTGTTCTTTTATGGAAGTTATGGGACTTTTTATTGGTCGGGCAGTGTGACCTCTTGAAATCTCTCTTCCTGGTCTAGAAATAGTGAGGCTCCTAACTCCCTAAAAAAACCCACAACTTGTCACAAAAACAAGAAAATGTATGTTTCAATTGGGTATAATTAAGTATTTAATAATTGTATTTCTTCCTCTCTAGGACCGTGATGGAGAGATCCCTTCGTATCAGCTCGTGGGGATGCTGCGTGGAATAGCTGCCGGCATGAAATACCTCTCTGACATGAACTACGTCCACCGCGACCTGGCAGCAAGAAACGTTCTGGTCACCAGCAACCTGGAGTGCAAAGTGTCTGATTTTGGCCTGTCGCGTGTGCTGGAGGATGACGCTGAGGGCACCTACACGACAAGAGTAAGTCACAGCCTAAAAGCACAGCAACAGAGAACGACTCTTGTGGGATTTTTTTCTAGTAATAAAGACCAGACTGTTAATGGTATTTCACTCTCATGTGCCCAATCTAAAGTGTTGGTCTTTCAGCGCCTTCTGTTCCCACTCCCTTCACCCATTAAATATGATTTGTTGATGTTTCTCTTCTGTCAGGGAGGTAAAATCCCCATTCGCTGGACTGCCCCCGAGGCCATCGCATACAGGAAATTCACCTCAGCCAGCGACGTGTGGAGCTTCGGCATCGTCATGTGGGAAGTCATGGCATTTGGAGAACGGCCCTACTGGGACATGAGCAACCATGAGGTATGTTTCATCTGTCACAGTTGAGATGAAGGATTGTTTTGGCCTGTGTAGGTCAAACTTTAATGTGTATTACCACTGAGAGTCTGTGCCTGGTAGGTGGTGATAGAAAGTTGCCTGAAGTCCAGTGTAGTTTCCCACCATCCTCTTCCAATTAACTGCTTAAGTCAACATACGAACACAGACTGTTCATTCTCTTTGTCTGTCACTGCAGCCATAAATATACTTTAAGTCTAAGCACTGCCTTCACTCTTCCTCAGGTCATGAAGGCTATCAACGAGGCCTTCAGGCTTCCTGCTCCGATGGACTCCCCATCCGCTATCTATCAGCTCATGCTCCAGTGTTGGCAGCAGGACCGCGCCAAACGACCTCGCTTCTCGGACATCGTCAACATTTTGGACAAACTGCTCCGAAGCCCAGAGTCTTTGAAACCCATCGCAGACTTCGACCCACGGTATGAACATTACTTTGATTGCAGTTTGAAGTAAAAGTGACAAAATCAAAAGAGATGCTCACATAATAGTAATCGCATGCAATCAGTGTTCATAACGCAGCGGTAAATGATGACTAATCAAAATGTATGTTCCTCATAGCGTGTCCATCCGGCTGCCCAGCACCAGCGGCTGTGACGGCACCATGTTCAGATCGGTGCCCGAGTGGCTGGAGTCCATCAAAATGAGCCAGTACAACGAAAGCTTCGCTCGCGCCGGGATCACAACCATGGAGCAGGTGCTCGCCTTGAGGCATGAGTAAGTGCACACATGGCACAGGTGCAGCGCCGCCACACTGCGCTGATATATCTGGCACCGCGCCACATTTTGTAGCAACACAGAGAAAGTATTGAGCGCTCAGCTTGAACATTTGTTATCCAGTTTGTGAATGCAGAAATACTCCACGCCGCCTCTGCCCATGTCATTCCTCTCATTCTTTGCTGCCATAACTTCCACAGCAGTGGTCCCCTGCCTTATTAGTCTGATTTACCCCCACAGCCACATCAAGTCATCTTTCATCAGCGCCATCTGCCACGCACCAAATGTGTTCATTTGTAAAGTTATTTAAGACCATTAATGATATGTTTATATATATATAAAGTTTTCATACAATTTAATGGTCAATACACCGGTTTGGTCATTTGCACTATTACCATTTGGGAGACAGGAGGCAGACATTTTAACCATTTATCCTTTACTTTTACTTTCACTATGCAAACTATTTAAACCATTTATCCTTTACTTTTACTATTTAAACCATTTATCCTTTACTTACAGCCAGATAACTTTGATTTAACTATTTCAACCTTTTATCCATTACTTGTAGCTAACTGTTTTAACCATTAGCCCACTTTTGCATACTTTTAGGTAACTATTTCAATTGTTTATCAATTACATTTAGCTAACCATGTCAACCATTTACCTATTCTTGTATACCTGTTCTTTTAACTATTTTCAGCCTTTTATTCATTATTTTTTTAACTGTCTTAGCTCCAATATATGCTTATTGGTTTCCATTCAAAGTGTATTTTCTATTTTTTTCGAATTAGTTGAGCTACTCGACAATCTTTCCTGTGGTACAAGTTGGGGATCACTGCTCTACAAGTAGACCAGTGTGGTCTCTTTCTGTTAGACAGTCCATATTGTTTTTAGCACACTCTAAAACGGTCTCATGTATCTTTTCCTTTCAGAGACATCAGGAATATTGGAGTGCGGTTGCCCGGTCACATGAAGAGGATAGCATACAGCATCCTGGGTCTGAAAGATGAGACCAGCTCCCTCAGCGTGTTTGCAGTGTGATCTAAGCATTCCTCCAAATCAAAGTGCACTGACCGACCAAGCCATTTCACTCACGGACAAGGAGGACTGACGTGGGGGGTGAAACTGAGCTACGCTGCTGAGGGTTTTTTCTGTCTTTTCTGTGGGGCAGCGTGGCGCGACTGAAGAGGACCCTCCAAAACCACTCAGAGAGGACTGAGATTAAAAACACTTATGTACTTTATGATATGAACAGAAAAATGAATAATTTATCTTTATGTAAAAATGTTGTATATGTCGAACATAAACAAGTTAAGCGATAAAAGTGCAAAATGTGAGACAATGTTAGAGTGCTTGGCTTGTATTTACTGGATGACTGAAATATTTTATGCTCTATATGTTTAAGGGCTTTTTCTTCCAAGCACTCAGTTTATCCTGCCGGTGTGTCTGGATCCTTAAATCTGTTTGTTTTCCTACATTTTTGTGATCAATGAGACTTATTTTTAAATTTGGAAAGATTATTCCACTCAGGGCAAAGAATCACACATTCTTATGTTTTGTAGTTTGTCTCTGTATGACATATATTTTCCTCTCTATGTTTACATAATGTCTTAACACAACTGTTCATTTTTTATTTAATATTTATTTTATTGTGTATTTATGTTGTTTGTTACATGAGATATAACTCTGATCTGGCGCGTGTTTGCCAGGTGGTATATTTTTGTGTTTAAATAAAATCAGTGTTGTCTTTTGACTGAATCACTTTTTTGTATGTGTTTTTTAACTGCTTCAGGCTGATACATCTCAGCAACTGTTGGATGAATTGCCATGAACTTTTGAACAGACCCCAGAGGATGAACCTTACTGACTGGTGATAGTCTGAATTTTTGTTTATTTATTCACAGTCTTTGTGAACTTTGGGCAACATTTTGATTTGTCCCGTACTTTGTTAGCATACGATCATGGGAAGTGATCACAGTGATGGAATGTAACTTAGTACATCTACTTAAGTATTTTTGTTGTAAGTGAGTATTCACATTTTCTGCTACTTCATACTTCCAATCCACCACATTTTGGAGGCAAATATTGTACTTTTTATGCCACTACATTTTTACTTTGCAGATAACATACTGCATCAGATCCAAAGTAACACATTTTAAATTAATCTATTTTATCAGCGATTGGATAAAACAAACAAACAAAAAAACATTTCAATAATCAGAAAAATGCTGAATGTCAGACCTGATAATTGGCCAGGCAATCGACACACAGTGTACAATATACCTTTAAGATAAAAGCATAATTTACTTTCACCTCTACTTTTGATACTCAAGTACATTTACTGTCAGAAAACTATTTCTGAAACTTAAGTAGGCTGGAGACGTAGATACATATCAGATACTTCAAGACATTTACTGGAGTACTAGTCATATGTGTGACTTTTATTAAAATAATATTTGAGCACTCAAGTATGACTTTTGAGTACTACAACACTGATTAAAACACTATACATGACATATAAACATTTAGAGCCAAAGAAAACAAACAACCTATTCATTACATCTCTAGCTCACTTTTCACATCTTTGCTCACCCGACATTTGACATATCATAAAATCTCTAAAGTGACTGATGACCTTTCTTCTTACACCATCTTCACAAATGAACTATACTGACACACACACCTAACACCCTCACGCTCAAAGCATAATAAACTATTGTAATGTAGTTTGCCAAAGGCCTTTTTTTCTGACGTTTACTTCACCATGCCTGGTGAAAATCAGAAACAAATTCCTGACTTTAATTTATCTTTTCATTACATTTATTTGAACTCTCACTGTAGTCTCACAGAACTTGGTTTGGTGACGTCTGTCCTCCAGATGGAGTTGATCAACCTTTGCCAAGGTGGGGTAGAATGTCACACCTACGCACAACTGTGCTCCATCATATCACAGTCACTCAGCTATGTTAAATTGCCCCGCTGTAAAGTTTTCACCAGCACAGTGCATTTTACTGTGGCAAACCCTTAATTCTATAGCCGTACACTTGACCTACCTAAATGTGTTTTATTGTCACTGTGTGGGATTAAAGGTCTGAATGGCATTTCATTCAATATCACACCTGATGATTATAGGTTATTCCTTCTCACAGACACATCTCCACACCCTTTCTCACACAAACACAAAGACTCGTAGGCTCCAGCTCCGGGGTGTGGCAAGAAATTCTGTACCCCTTCGACAACAGTTCAACAACAGTTCTGACACATTGAATATCTACAATCCGTGTCATGTTCCACTGCAGCTGAGGCGCAAACACTCAGTGGACTATAAAAGAGTCATATATAGTGACACTTTGATCAGACACAAGGGAGAAGTCACTAGTTGAAAATGACCTCTGCTGGATCCGTCCAGTAGATACAGACGTCGAGAGGTAATCCACCCCCTCAGCCTGTATGGAGAAAGTTCAGGGTGTTTCCTCTGAGGATTCAAAACCTCAGAAGGCCAGCAGGGAAAACAAATTCACAGGTCAGACAACCAAAAATCAACAGACATACTCAGTTGTTCATGTCATTGTTTCACAGACTGTAAATGTCTGTTTCAGGCCATTCATACCCTACTGGGAAGATCCAGGTCATAGGAAACATTTTCCAGTTCACGGTCGATGTGAGTGAATTTTCTCCAGAGGATGTTGTCATCATATTCTCCAACAACCTGATGGAGGTGCATGCTGAGAAGGTGAGAGAAAGGAAAGAAAATATGTTATGGTAACTGCAAAAGTGTAAAGAGGCCTGATGTGTGGCTGCTCAGTTAAGCTTCAGACTTTAAGTATTTTGAATTTTAGTATTACAGAGTTACATTTAAGTACTCAAGGTATGGCTTGCATCCATTGGACAACTGGAGCTGCATTACAGAACATCTCAAAGTTTGAAATCCTATTTTTGTGATCATGTAAACATAAGTAAGGGCATAACATGTGAGTTATTGAATTGTGATTTAAAAGGACAGAAGGGTTAGGGATAGGGCTTGAAATGTGCGTAGGTCTATGTGTAAGTTTAACTTTCCACACGAGTAATTCTGCCTTCCTAATGTTCTCATACGCTCTTGTCCTGCAGCTGGGAGAAGATGGCAAAGTCACAAACACTTTTTTCCACAAATGCAAACTTCCAGCGAATGTGGACCCCTTATCTGTGACCATGGGCATTGACAGCAGTGGGTTCCTGACTATCAGAGCACACAGGGTCCTTTAATGCCTGATGCCTCTTCTCTGTATTTGACATCTCAACGCTGGACTTTAGCGACATCTGGCGGTGGGCGAAGGAATCGATCAATGCAGCCTTCATGTACTATCGGACAAGTCCCCTTCCAAACATTACAAATACTCTTCTGAAACGTGTGGTGAATGTGAATCCAATGAGGGTCCTGTTAACTTGCTAACAATTGTGGACGGCACAGAAACGGCAACTTCTGTCAATAAATTCACTGAAACGTTACCAGCACGACTGTGTACTCACTTTGTTACATGCAAGCTTTTTGTTTCCGTCCAGACATGACAGTTCAGTGCCATATAAAGCCGTAATTACCGTCTTTTTCAAGCACATGAAGGCAACTTTCTGAACCGCCTCTGGTGGCGGGGACGCATCATGGATCTATTAAACACCAGAGAAGAAGAAAAGGACGTGACGTCCTAGCGGTTGCTAAGTGATGTTTTACTTTACGGAAGTTTTTTGTCAGGCGTCTTCACTTTGAAACTTAAAAATGCAATATTCCGGCTAAAGTAGTTTTTATTAAAGTCCTTTATGGCTAGAAAAGGACTGTTTGCAGTATTTCCGTACTAACATCGCTGTATCAGTCTGCCTTTTTTGATTAAAAACTGACCTTAGCAGTGGGGTGCTAGTTAGCTAGCTAACTAAGCTAACGATAACAACATGGCACAAGTTCCTCCTCCCGGATCAGTCGTAGTGGCTGACTGGCATCGATGTAAAGACAGCAAAGAATATTTCAGCAAAATCCTGCACAAGAAGAGACGCAGAAACTTTGGTATGACAAATAAACCTTATCATTTTGGCTGAATTACGACGGTTTCCCTGTTTTCAAAAGCACCATATCAGTCATGTGTAGGCTGTCATGTGTAAATCAGTCTAACCAGATTTAGATTATACAACAAAGCATGTCAGTAAATTTACTCTTAGTAAAGGTTTGTTACCAGCTGCCACCGTATAGACCTAACCAGAGTCATATATTTTCATTTAATCCTAAACTGAACTGTCTGTGTTTCAGTGGCTGGGTGATGAATGTGGATCCCCCTATCATAAATCTTTACTATCACTGCCAAGGCCTCCTTAAAGTGAAGCTATCAGGTTATTATTTGTGGACCAGCAACATATTAGCTAAACATTTTGAAGACATGATGTTGGTTTTCTCATTATGACTTCTAGAGGAGGGGAGCTTTACAAATGTTGAATTACAGTGTAAAGAAAATGACATGTGACAGGCCTGATTCACTCTTAATGAGCAGATGTTGTGGGAGATTTTCCAAGAGGGACATAAAATAAAAATAAAGGAAATAAAGAGTTGAAATAATTCTGGGTGTCCTGAAAATTACACAGGCGTTATTTCCATGATGTCTTGTAGAAAACAAACATATTCAATACTCCAGTTCAGAATTTTAAGAGACCAGACTCCATTTTGACATTGGACTTAGGGCTTATTGGTTGAATGATTTATAAATGTGAAAGTTTTGGACATTAGCCTGCGATACAGCAACACAACTGTAGGTCTGTGCAGAAAGCATAGTACAATAGTGCAAAGTATGACTGTAAATTAAGGTACAAAATAACAAGCAGTACACAAAAGTAAATATTTCAATGGTATAACTAGGCCTGTTGGAGTCTCCAGTGATGCCTCCAAATGTCGCTGTGGACACAGTTCACTATAAGATCTTCATCTCTGGCAAGACTGGAGTCGGAAAAACTGCTCTTGCTGCGCGTCTGGCAGGCCTGAATATCCCTAACATGCACTATGAAACCACAGGTAGGTCACTACTGACCACTGACTGAAACTCTTCAATTTAAAAGGTTTATCAGGTCACACAAACGTTTGCTCAATGTGTCCATTTGTTTAAAGGTATTGAGACGACAGTGGTGTACTGGCCAGTGAAGCTGAGAGAGAGCGGCAGAGTGCTTTTCTTCCGTCTGCAGCTGTGGGACTGTGGAGAGAACGCCCTCCGTAGATTTGACCATTTGCTCCCAGTATGTATAAAATATAAATCATTTATCACACTTTGTATTGAGTTATGAACTAATGTGAGACAGCAAAAAGATATTATTCTACATCACCATCAGACCAGATGTATTAAGTCACTGCTCCCTGTCTCTTCCAGTCCTGTAAGGAGCAGGTGGACTCTGTGCTTTTCCTGTTCTCCTTCACTGACAGGACGTCCTTTGATGATCTGTCAAATCAGATTGCAAAGTGGACCGGGACATGTGCAAGCCGTGTAGCGAAATTGGTGGTTGGCACCAAGTATCCTCTTTTCAGTTGCATGTTGATTCTCTAAAGCAGTTTCAGTCCAAGACATATTAGAAAGTAACTCTTATGTTCATCAAATGTAAAAAGAGTAAGAAGCTAAAACATCCTCATCACTTCAATATTTTCTTGCTTGGTCAACACAGAGATGGATGTTGTCCTTAATGTTTCCTTCAGATTTGACCTTTTCATGCACTGTGATGTGGCAGAGAGAGATGTGAGGGACTTCCAGGAGACATGGGGTTTACCGGTGCTGCGTATGGGTGGGGAGGTCAGTGACGGGCTGGGTGACGTGGCTCCCCTCCTCAACTGTTTGGCAGAGAACTTGTGGCATCAGGACTGTGTTGCAGCCGGATCATCCAGCTACCATTCGCAGCAGGAGACAGGAACGCTAATTTAATACCGAACATGGACTTCAGGATCTGGATTTGAACTCTGGATTTCTGCCTTAGCAGCTGATCTGGTATAACCCCTCGAGATGGAGGAGGCTACTGTTGAGATAAATTGACTATTTTACAGAATCTAATGTCATAACCGATGTCAAGATGATTTTTTTATACTGAAATGCCTTAAATTCTCTCACGTCAGCAGGGTTTAATACATCGTCAGTGTGATGATATGAGACCAGATTCTTTGAGACTGGATGAAACTATAATGCTGCTTTTCTATCCAGAGTTTCCTGCTCTTAAAGATTGTGAGGTACAAAATATTCAGTATTTATTAGAATTATTTTGCTGTATAGAAAATCTTGTGTTAATATCTATAAAGCTATGGAGTGACTGTGTTTGAGCACATAATGTGCATTTTAAGTTTTCTCATTTATGTAGAAGAGAGCGCCGCACCTATTTTTTGTTTGCATCATTACTGAGCTGTTGGGGACATTTTTTTCTGCTGTTTTTCATGATCTGAAAGCACCAACGCTCAGTCATAACACTGTTCGTGTTAAACAACATGTCAGCATTTCACAGTAAGAAGATCAGGGACTGTTTTTTAAGTCGTCTTGTCACCATCTTTAATCAGTTTTGTTGCATTAGGCTGATCTTAGAGTACATCAAATGTTTACAATAAGAAAATATAAAAAAAATACACATTGCTTTAAAAGAGGCCAGTATTTTCATAAAAGTGAAGAAAAAAGAAAAAATCTATTCCTGTGAAAAATATCCCTTTACTCCCCTGTGTGTCTGCCAATTGTGACAAGTGCATGTTTGAATGAGTCGTGTTGTGAGTGATTTAATCAAGAACGTTGAAGTGCACTTTAAAGTTAAGATCCTAAGAGTGAGCTACAATTTCCCTAATTATCAGAATATACATAAGTAATGTGCAAGTTAAAATGCTAAAAGTTTGATGTATAAAAAGTAGCACAATCACATTTCCATCAATGTTTTGTCGACAGCGCCTTCATCCACTTCTCTTTATCTGCCCTGCAGTAAAAAGAGAAGATGAATTCGAGATGATGTGCTGCAAAAAGAGATTAATAAGTCACTTGAAACCTTCTAGAAAATGTCCACTCGTACCTCGTTTGTGGAACAAGTATCATGGCGGTGGGTTGTCCGGTGTAACATTGAGACAGATGTAACAGGAAGGAGTCTGGAGGGAGACCCAGGACCTCAGTCTTCAGATGCTCCAGGTGTACGTGTGTGGGGAACTTTGCATAATCCACGACGGTGAACCTCTGATCCCTGACACGATGCAGAGAGACTCAGTTAGATAATGTGGATCATAATTTTGATAAGTGACATTATTCTGTCTTGCAGCTGATCTTGGCTTTGTCTGCATGGCTTTTAATATGTCAAAGAAAGAAAAACGGATAGTAGTTGCACCATTTTTACAAAAACGAGTGCATGTCAGTTACTTCTTCAAGGAGATGATCAAAAGGTCGCTGAAGAGGTGGAGGTAGACGCTGATGAAGGACACCCTTGAGTTGTAAGCATCAGCCTCCACAGTCAGCTGCCTCACAGGACCCTGGTGCACCAGAAAACGCCCACTTACAACCAGAGGAACTGACTGGACGGAGGAAGAGGCAGCCAGTTAGAATTTATTGCCATCTGCAGGTTACATAACAGCTTCAAGTCTGTCAGAAAGACTGTTAGAAATCTTACAGCGAGAAAAATAAAGTCATTCAACACCTTTACTTTGCCAAAATCCATCAGCATTTCCAAGCAGACCAACTCCTCGATTTGTTTCATTTTTCGGACGCCGTTGTCACACTCTGTCACTACCTGGAAGGTTTTCAGAGTAATAAATAGCAATTACAGTTTTTTTGCTCATCTTTTAAGCGTAATTTAACACCACAACACTCCTTTCCAGTAACCAGCTCGTCCCCGTCACTTCTGTCTCAGCATGAATGTGCAGATCTTGAAGAAGGCCTGATAGTGAAACAGAATTACCTCGTGAATCGCTTTGATTGCCGTTTCGAGATTCAAAACTGAGTCAGAGCCCGGTTTAGTGAGTTTCAGGATGCCCTGAAACGAAAGAAAACAAAGCACAGAAGAAGCCTTGGTCGATCTTTCAAACGTGTCACGGCAAGTCACAAATATATATCCGTACAAATGTGATTCAGATCTCTACCTCAAGGATGAGTTTAATACGAGTTATTCTCTGAAAGGGAAGGACGAGGAATGACTTGAGCCTCTGTCTCTGACACACCGGGTCACTCTCAAGCTTCTCGATTGCACAGACAAAGTCTCGGTTCTGTTGCCTTGAAAAAGGGAGAAATGTGATTGAGTCAGCCTCGTGAAAAGTTGTGAAGTACCACTTGAGATATCAAGTACAGAACAGAGACTCACAGCAGCTGGTTGACAAGGGCCTCCTGGTACATCATGTTAGTCACATATGGCACGTAGAGTCTGTGAAAGTCAGGGCAGTGCTGAAGCACAATGTCTCCAACCTGGCATATCAACACGCTCTCTCCCAGTCGAATCTCCAGATCCATCAGAAACCTAGAAGAGAGGTGACACCGGCTCAGCATGAAACACCAGAACGTCTAGTGGAAATATGATAAAAAGGAGATCCTGCATGTGTCTCACTTTTCACTGGCTGCCATCACGCGACGAATATTGGAAAACAAAATGTGATGCTCCATTGCAGACAGGGTCTGTTTCAGCGCCTTTGACAGGTAGAAATACTTGACAGCAACTCCGAGGCTCCGCAGGTAGGACGCTTCAGAGCCGATCAACTCAAACATCCTCTTCAGGAAGAAAGTGAGGGAAGGAGGGTCATTAACAGTTTCAGAGATGAGGCTGATGATTGTGTCTCTTATTGTCAGCAAATCTCATCACTGAATTGATCCAACTACCAAGTGTTGTCTGTGTATTCAAAGCAAGACATATAGGTTAATCAGCTTATAGCTCATTATATATGAAAAACGCATGTTTATTATTCCACAGCTGAAAATTAACTAATGCAACATTAACTCCTGTTTGGGTACCACTTCCTTAAAACTAGTGGCCAGCTGTTTGAACTAAACTTTAAAAGGAGGGGATTTACAGTGCAGACACGGTTGCCAGGTCAGTGGTTATTCTGCAGAACTGGGCTACTTTTGAGGTGTTGCTGTGGGTTAGGCAAACCTGTTTTTCATGCAAATGGAGCACTTAAAATTACACAAACGCACAGACACACACTCTATGTGCTTATGCTCTCCGCTTGATGGCAACCGCCTCTCTCTCCCTACTCTGCTTGTTAGTGAAGCAAACAAGTTAACAACTAGCTAACTAGCAGTGAACCCTGGGAGAAATATAATGCTTGGAGAAAAGAGTGTCTTCTTTTTTTTTTTTTTTACTCCAAGGACGTTGGGCTGGTTTTGATTGGCCATTGGGAGTCGATATGGGGTTCGTTGACAATAAGATGATATTTAAAAAAACAGGGTTAGTCTTTAATCTCAAAGTACAGCCTACAAACTACTTTGAGATTAATGGGAACATTTTAAGCTAGCATGCTAAACGTTAATGCTACACCCTGCAAATTACATGCCAAATTTTGGGAACGTACCCATGTTCCCAGGGACATAGGACACATGGGACCCTTTTTTTAAGAAAAAGGGTCCTGTGTTCCCCGGTCGAATACAAAGCGGGGAACATAGGACCCGGGGATCCCCCAAATTTTACTGCAGCCCTTAAAATTAAACTACAAGTAGTTTTATAGCCTTCATATAAAACGTTTGCTGTTAACATGCGTGTTGTTAGCATATTTAACAAATAGCTTCAACACAATAACATGCTAAATTTCGTATGAACATTAGCAATGTAATCCAACAGAATAAATATCAACATGCTAAAAATGCTAACATGGTAAAGGTTAGCCTACATATGAATGTTTGATGTTACCATGCAAGATGTATGCAGATTTTACAGATAGCTAATCAAAATTACATGCTACATGCTGTATGAACATTAGCAATGTGAGTACTTGTCAGCATGCTATAAATGGTGCTGCTCAGGTTTAGCCATGTAGACTTCTACACTTCTGTCTTTTTCAGTGTCATTATATAATTTGATGGTGATTTAATGTCTCTTGGCTCCAAATGAGATAACACTGCTCCTGAATGCAGCGCCTTGTTTATCATATCTGAGGTGTAAAGCATGAATTATTAAACTTTTCACACCTCCTGAAGGCAAATCTCTCTGGTTGTCAAGCTGCTGAGCAGGCCAGATGCCTTCACCTCGTCTAGATCTTGCCAAAGGGTACATGGAGTCACCCTATGGACTGGGCGAGGGGAGGCAGAGGGTGGGGTCATAGCCTGAGAGTGGCAGCCATGGCTATAACGGGACTGCAGACCCTGCACATACTGGGGCGTTATCAGTTCAGACACAACACTCTTGTTCGGTCTGTGCAGATCCTCTTTCACCGGCTGCAGGTAGCAGTCCTGATACAGTGGGACTGCAGAGCAAAAGAAATGAAGACAAGGGCACTTGACATTGCTGAGACACTATTAAATGACTGACAACAGCCGAAGGAGAAAGGGAAACTTACAGAAATCAATGTACTTTGACTGAAATGACACACTCAGCACTTCCTCCTCGGCTGGCTCTGCTGCCCTGTGTCTTTATAAAGGAGGCCAGATTTAGTTACAAGTGTAGAAATTAGAGAGTATTCACACGTACAGCTTCTCTTACCCTTCTGTGCCTTCAACCTGATCATCTAATGAAGACAAAGTTGGATTTTCCTCCTCAAGCATGGTTATTGAGAACAGCTTTGATACATTTTTAAAATCCAGCATGTCTATGAAGGCCACAGACCTGAGAGGTGAAGATATGTTTAAAGGAGGACTTAAAAAAGGGACATTTCATCATGTTTGATGTTTGGTGAAGTTCATTGGACGCATGTTGTGGCCCTTACCTACAATCCTCCAGCTGGTTCAGGGAGTCACTGCTCTCTTCAAGGCAGTCTTCCAGAGAAAACTCTGGAGAAAGCTGCTCTCTAGTCCACATATTTTGTATTTGCGATATCAGATGATTCACTGGATTACCTAACCAGGAGTGTAGATCAGACATGATGCTTCCACTCAAACAGTGGTTGTTCTCATCTCTGTCATCTGATTGAGCCATAACGCTTTAGTCTGGATCTGTTCTGTCACACAACACAAGGCTGCGGCCTGAGCTTGAGGCAGCAATCACAAGAACTGGAGCCAGGTGTGGCTCTTTTAAAGCCTCTGGCAGACTGTGTGTGACTGTGAATGTTTTGAGTAAGGCACCATTTAACGCTCAGCAAAACACTAAACAGAAACCTTGTCGAGCCGGTCCTGTATAAAAGCACGCTCGCCAAAACTGACTAACTCCTGTGGCGAGACTTAGACATATACTAAGCGAGACGATGTACTTCACTGAGTGAGCTTTCACAAAATTAAATGGTACTTTGTATTTTACGACAAACTGCGACTTTCTTGGCTTGCAAAGTTATCTTTTGAATTGAAAGACATAAGTGTGATCCATGGCACAATTAAAACAGGATAAAAAAAATATTTGTGTCTCCCCATTGACTACTGTATTGATTTTTTACTGAAATAAGGTCCCATGGGGCACACCGGAGGGGCTGGACTTGGCCTCTCAAAACATTAGCTGCATTTTTTTTTCTTTTTACTTTTAATACACACTGCAGCAGCAGCACAGCGCGTACTGTTGCATGCAATATGCCCAGAATTGGGATGTACTACTTCGTCCTAAGATTGCGCCTTGAACTTTGAAACAGAAAACGTATACAATTTTGAATGCAGCTTCTGTTGGCGGCTTTCTCAATGTGACAAATCTACCACAGCGCAGAGGATCGTGGGTCTCAATAGCCAGAAATGCATGCTGGCTTTTATTGCAGAAAGAAGTAGGACAAACTGGTATTTTTGATATACCAAATCTTTTTCTGGCACACTAAAATAGTATGGTACTATGGGTGTTGGTACTTTTTGTATGCGTTGTCAGACATATTAGCACTTAGTATGGAACTGGGACACACTATGAGGCTCTCTGCTACTGTGTGTATATATAGTTTGAGTTGATTAGAGGATGGCTTACTTAATCACACCTCACTCATTTACAGGAAGCAATGAATGAATTCACAGTGTACAAATACTAGTTCCATTTTATTTGCAATTTAAAATTTCATACAAGATAAAAGTAGATAATTCAATCTGCCTGAACATTGTTGGTATATGACTCAAATAAAGCCATTTGAATACTTGATATATGATGTACTGACAAAACATTTGACAGGCACAAATGGCCATAATCTAACAGATAACAAAATTAAAATGGGTGTTTTTAAAAAGATATGAACATACACACTATGATGATTTGACACAGAACAAAAAGGACTTTCTGAACAGGAGCTACGAACAGATTTGTAATCTACACATGGCAGAGCTCTCAAACTTCGGAGAATGATACATACAGTACAAGATACCTTCTCCGGTTCACATACAGAACCCAAAAAACGCCATCTACGATCAGACATCAACAAACACACTCGCGGCTCACTTGGCAACGGCCGTGTACGTGAGGGCTTCCACTTATCTGGAGAAATTAATTGTAAACGTGATCAACCCTTCGAAACCGCAGCAATTCCCACAACGTAGCTTCTCCGACATTGGGTTGTGATTTTTAAACTGAAGGGACGAATCAATATAATGCTTTATTTATCAGCAAATTGCTTCAAATATCAATATTTGTGCTGAATCATCTAAAGCTCACCAGACAGTTGATCTGAGATGGAGAGGAGTAATGCTACTCCATTCTGAGTTTTTCATTTTTTTTTTATTTTATTGATGCTCCACAACTTAAACAACAATAATCTTATGACATATCAAAGGGCAAATTATATTTTTTTTAATGTTTCAAGAATCAATCATACATTGGGCATTTAATAATGTGTCAATGTTGGACGAAAAAACAAGAAAAAGAAACCAATCTACCAAATCTCTAAAAACCAATGAAATGGGTGGGCACCCAAAACATCTGCATGCAAACACACCTCACATATCTGCAATATCCAGAAAAGTATTACCAGTTGTCCTGTTTGTTCTTCCCTGTGTTTATACGTGCTCCCTGCTCAGGAGGGACTGAGACATCTGGATCAGTAACAAGGTATAAATAAGACAGATGCTGAGTTGGGAGGCTGGGGACTCGTATGACTGGTTATGAGTCTAGGTGGGCACAGTGATACTGCGGGCTAGAAGTGCCAGCAGAGCTAGCTCCACAACCCCATGGGCTCTTTCCAGTGCCTCGGCAGCCTCCATGGCAGAAAAGCCCGCTGCCTGGATTCTCTGGATGTGCTCGGCTGGAAATTGTTCTATAAAGGGATGCGGAGAAGGGAGAGGAGGGGCTGGAGATGTAAGCTGGGGAGCCTGAGCGAGAGGAGTGGAAGAGGGGGACGAGGTGCTAGAGACTTCCTCAGGTGAGCCCACTGCCATAGACAGAGGGCTGAGGAAAGTGTGCTCAGTCTGGAGGCCGAGAGTGTCTGGGGTGTTGGTGCCAGATGCTCGTCCATCTGCGATCCCTCTCCCCTGCTGCCCCTCAGGAGGTTCCCTGAACTCCAGGTCCCCTGCAGGATCAGGGGGAACCTCTGGCTCAGGCTGAAAAATGCTGATGTTATTGGCTTCATCTTCCCCTCGACTATCTGCCCTCCTCTCCCCGCAGCCTTCTGGACACTGCGGCGGTCCTTGTCCTTCCACAGTCTCTGCTGTATCTCCGTCCAGATGCTCATCTTGGCCAGAGACGTCAGGCGCAAGACACTTAGATGGGCCCTCATCAGACACAGCAGCAGCATGGTTGGCTTTGGCATCGCTTGGTTCTGCACCGGCTGTGACGACAGTAGAATGGATAGGATGGGTGTTTTCGGGCGTCGGAGTGCGCGGTTCGGGGGCCACTTCGTCTGTTTCCTGTTTGAATGGATGTGAGGGGGAGCAGGAGGAGCTGCGGTTCTGAGAGTGAGCTCGGTTGTTGGACACCAGCAGCTCGTGAAGCTCCTTTAGGGCGGCCGCCAGCGAGGGGATGCTGTCGGAGCTGGAGCTGTGCTCTCCTTCAGGCTGGTCCCTCTCGGAGGACACCACGCCCTGGGACGCAGTGGGGGACTCCATCTCAACGGAGTCGCACTGGCTAGGAGCGCTTGGACAGGCTTCAGCGGCATCAGCTGTGTCAGTCTCAGTCGCCTCCTGCTCCATGGGTTGAATGGGGGAAAGTTCCTCTGAGCTGTTCACCACCTCGTCTGATTCAGCGTCCCCCTCTGTGGCTCCGTGCTGTACCTCACACCCCTGATACTGGGATGCTCTAGTCCCGTCTACAGTAGGGGTACATGTTTGGAGGACGTCTGTTGAAGGACTGGGTACAGGGGGCACTTTGGAGTTGCTATGGCCAGGCAGAGGGTGAGGGTGGACCTGATGAGGTGTAGAACCAGCATCCTCTGCTGAGCATGAAGGCAGAGGAAGCTCCTGGAGGCCAGGGTGGTCATGGCACTGCCCTGGTGCTGAGGCCTGCTCCATGGCGGCCGGGGCAGACTGAGAGCGATCCAGGGTCTGGGGCTGGCCAGAGGAAGGGCTTTGGGAAGGGGAGGTGGATGAGGACATTTGGTCTAAGGTTCTGGGTAATGTAAATGGTTGGGGCTGCCGTGAGGTAGTTTGTCCATCTGCAGTGTCTAATTGTAACAGAAAATACAACTGAGAATTAAACAGCTGGAATTTGTGTGGACCCAGTCTGGAAGCATTACTTTGGATAATATACATTTTAATAGAGATGCACCGATCGACCGGCCAGTGAGCGGAATATGTGTTTTGTTGCACCCGTTTTGTTTTGCAAAAGTTAAAGGTTATGAAATGCGCATTTACTTTGAGGATAGAGATCCGTTGTCTGAACGAGAGCAACAACTTTTTATTCCACTCAAATGTCAACTGAGGCACATTACAGACAGACCCCTTTTGTTTTACCTTTCACAATAAGAGTCCCAGATATACCAGTATACAAAGCGTAAATGGTAATAAGAGGGGGCTAAAATTCACTTAAACATTTCAGTGACGGGCCATTCAAATAGCTTACAATGTCTAATATTTAATAGTTATTTCATAGTCTGTGTTTTATTACAAACATAAAATCGAATTCTCCATTAAAAAAAGGTTTGTGTATGCTGTTAATTGTAGTTCCTAGAAAGAAAGACAATCGGAATCGGCAGGTCAAAACTTTTGAAAAATCTAAAAATTGGCCAAGAAAATTGCAATCGGTGCATCTCTACACTTAAATAATACCTAAAGGAAACAAACCAAAACACCAATCTCCTCACTTGAATACCTGCTGCACATATAGTTTGTTACTTTTTCCTTTTATATGTATTCATAATAAATACATGTATAAGTAAAAACAAAAGTACAACATCAATTAACCGATCCAGCAGCAAAATAACAGCAAAATAAAAGACAGAAATAGCAATGGACTTAGCACTGGCAATGGACTTGTGAATTTGCAGTACCTGGTTGGTAGGGCCCTCTCCAGCTGTCTCCAAATGCATCAGTGCTGTCCTGCTCAGGGGTTAGGGCACACACCACACACATCATGCAAAGGGACGGAGAAAGTTAGCAGTCACACACAGAGCATGCACCAACTTATCAGCCTTTTCACACACACAGAGATGTGAAAAGTGTCATCCAAAAACAAAACCTGAACCTCAGAAGGTCACGTCAGTACTGCATTTGATCAGAACCCAAAACTATTTGATTGATTCCTCATTTCTGGTGGAGGATTGCCTTATTCAACAACATGGACCACAACACCAGCATGAGCCTGAATTTACTGCAACTCCAATGATGCTGCTTTATGTTGTAATTCCATTTGCAAAGTGCAGCCATTACCGGACATGACCAGCCAATGGAAACAATAACGACGACTAAGTGCATCAATGGCAGTAGCACCAATGGTTATGTGAGCCTTAAAAAGCATTAAAGGGAAACACTTTCATGATTATGTTTTGACAATCATTACAAAATGGATAAAGCGACCAGACAACAATGTCTGTGACGTATTAATCCAAAAAATGAAATACCTGATCGGTTAAGAAACTTCACGTGGATGCTCAAATCATTTAGACATCCATAAAGCACCGATTATCTCCTTATTATCTGATACAGCCTTAAATGCTGAAGGAAAGGAAAAAGCACTGTTTGTGCTGTTTTACGAGGTAAAAATAATATTAATATGTTGGATTATTTTCCATAATCAGAGCACCACAGGCAGAAAGTCAGTCAATTAAGGGAACTTCGGATCCTTGTACCATTTTGGACCTTAACTATAAATTACAAAAGGCCCACAATGAAGTTAAGTTGAAGGGAGAACGTTTAGTCACCTCTGGTATAAACAATATAACTGAGTCGTTGACAAATATACATCACCTCACAGTACGTGACATCATACGGCTCAAACACTGAGATGATATGAAACCATCCAGCTACAATCGACCACTGCTAGCAGTCCACCGTGCTAACGTTTGGGTAGGAGCAAGCAGTGTGAATGTCAACTGTGCAAAGACAATTGTATATAACCTGACAAAAAATTCTTGTCATCTCATAATCATCAGAAAGCTATCTCGCAAATCTGAGGACAAAAAAGTGACCATAACAGTGGTCGCCATTTGACTGATACGACTAATGCCAAGTCCTTGTTTTCAACACACTGGGGGATGTTAATTGCAATGTTGATGGTATTATCATTAGTATGTCAACACCGTGGAGGCATTTTTAGTCATTGTTCAAGCATATACGCAAAAAGCATACTTTTTACATGCTGTATTTTATTTCACAAATACAGGATGTTTAAATCATGACATCAAGAATAAGACAAGTGAGATAATCTTGCTCATTTAAATAATGTAACCACCTACGTTTCTGCTGGCACGACACGTCCCTTTCAGTTTGTCTATGTAGGTGGCTTAAAGTGCTGTTCTCACATTCCTTCAGAGATCCATCTGCACTGTTGTCCGACAAACAATCTGACAGCGTTTTTCAGTCCATGCCAGACTACAATAAGACTCACTCAGCACTGCCGATTAGCACTGATGGCTCCATTAAGTGCTAAACGGAGGCATTTTCTCCAAACTCTACTAAATGTAGGTGCTTAAAAAACACATTAAATTACAACATCACAGTCAGCAAGAGCAACTAGAGATGAAGGTTTTAGCTCATTAACTTCATATAGAAATAGAGTTTCAAATCATAATAATCATCAATCAACAAGCAAAGAGCTAATCATGAGTGTTTCCCTTTAAGCCTAAAAAGCTTGATCTTAGCCAATCTCTGTATTCTTCTCTTATAATTGCCTGACAAACGTCTCCATTTCCTGAGCTCATCTTATTCTAAAGCACATCTGATTTGCTGAGGTGATGACATGAAGTGATCATGTGACTGAAAATTCAGATGACTGCATAAATGGGGTTGAGAGTAAGAAGCTTTAAGTGGCACATGCAAATGTGGTTCTACCTGAGCTGAAAAAAAAAAAGCCCAATCAAAAACAGGCTGAAGTGCCGAGATGGGATCTTACCGCTTTCCTGTATGGACCTCTGAAGTGCCTCTGCTAGTTCTCTGTCAGCTATCTCATCTGGACGGGCGTCTTCGCGGCCCTCTGCGCCGTAAGCCAGGCGGGCACACTCTGGCAGCTCTGCCTCAGATAGGAAGCGCGTTTCAGTGCCCGTGGTGCCTATTAGCAGCAAGTTCTTCTTCAGGTCGATGGAACACTGCAAGAAAAAGAGAACAAATAAAGCTCCCAGATACCCATCAATTTATTTTGCATTCACTGCACTGAGAAAGAAATGTATTATCTTATTATTTCCAATTCATTACTGTCCACTGATCAAATGGAAGTGGCTCACACCTGATGCCTCTTCAGCATATCCAGGCCGAGCAGCATGTCCATCGGCTGGTCCTCCAAGATGGAGAAAGAACAGGGAAGGAAGTCCCCCTCTATCTGTACCTGAGCTACATGAGCACAAGACAACACAATTTCAATTCCACTGAGACTTGAATATGGATGCAGTTGAAGAAGGAGATCAAGTTTGGGAAAATGATTCCATCTACTCTGAGTCAGACAATCCCAGACAATATTTTATATGTGCAGCTTTCAAAGGTGTGGCGAATGGTACACTTAGCCTTGCATAGCTAGGTTGTGGGTATCTACAGGAAATTAGAAGACAACTTCTCTGCCAGTGGGTTTGTTAAACTAGTACTGAGGGCATTTGTTGAGCCCCTGTCACACATAGTTCCCGGTAAATTACTGGGATATCCTTTCAGATATCGCTAGGGATTTTCACTATTCACACATGCAGCTACATCCGGGAACATTTCCATCGTGCGCCTTTTCACACGTTCAATATGAACCTGTGATTGATTCTGTTACTTTCGAACGTAACTCTTGACTGCTCATGCCTGAAATGTTACTGCTTCAATGCACAATACAGCTGCACTAGCATTTTTGCTGAATTCTACCAGTTCTTGATTTGGGAAGTTGGTGGTACAGATGTCCCTGAATGTTCTCGAACATAGAAACTAGTGTGGACTTGTGTTGAAAAACAAAAAACAAAAGCCTGACACTCACCCAAATGAACTCTGCCTATGATCTTCTGTGTACCCACTCCCTTTGCAATCCCGGCCCAGCGACGGTCCACCAGCCGCATGATGTTACAGCGCTCAGCACACGCTTGGCTCATGATGGTCATCTGGGCACCTAAAGAACAAACAACACCAGGCTTTACAAAATCTGAAAATGCATGTGCAATGAAGACAGGAATACAATGCTGTGTAAATCCAAATAGTACAATAAGGACATCTTATTTCTGAGCTCTGGGAAGATGTGACTGTTCCAGATCTTGGCTGAGTCATACTGGTGTCATAAAGATTACAAGTGTAATGAGATCATGTTCAGACTTCAGATATCCAGGAAGAGCTTCTCTTCTGCTGTGTTGAAAGTACCTAACTGAGGTGGGTCTAGCATCTGATTAGGATGGCTACCTTCTACTGACTTATATGCAGTTTTACTGTAACTTGTATCTTATTGTAACAAAAACAAAACAACTATAAAGAGTCGATTAGAAGAATAAATGTTAGTCACATGCTTGTATTATATATATGTAAATACTGACAGATCCGCAAATCAGAGAACTAAACGTGTTGTTTATCTTTTTTTTTAATATGTTAAGCCGCAAATAATAACTAAACCAACATGTTGCACAGTGACATTTTTGTTGCACTTCTGTTAATGACCACAAAATTGAAACCAAGACAAGTGCCATCAGGATTTAATGCTCATTACCTGAGTCAACAAAAGCTTTCACAGGGTGCCCATTGACTTTGCAGTTAATGTAGAGCATGACCACCTGTCCAAAGCTTTCTGGGGCCTCCTCCATTGCAATGGTCATGTTTTCTTCCACATTGTGCTGCCTGAAATATGCACAAGCCCAACAGTAAAGGTGACAAAAATGAAACATACTGCTTAAGCTTGTTGGACAAGCTGCTATGCCTTGTCTTAGTGCTAAAGAGTAAAGTTGAATACATCACATTACATTATTATCTAACAAATTATTATACGACAATATCTGATTAAAACTGAAGCTGCACCATGCTGAAGATGGCAACTCAACGAAATCTATGGTCTACACACACCATACCTGATGTCCTCCTCAATCTTTGCTTGGGCGTCCAAATCAAAGGGATCAGCAGTCAGAAGTCTGATCCTCTCTTGCTCTCTCTTAGCTCGATCCTGCTGTTGCTCCAGCAGCACTTTGGTGAAACGCTCTGAGGAAAAATAGACGGTTACACTGACATGACACAGGAGATGATAAACATAACTCATGGCATCTCTTTTCTGTTTACCCAAGTCTCCGCTGAGCAGGGCCTCAGCAAGCGGCGGGTTTCTCTCCTTGAGGAGTGAAAGCTCGTGTGGATTGGATAATAGCATCTGCTGGAGTAAGGCAGGGTCATCCAGCCCCTGAGGAGAGGAGCCACGAAAGGCCGTTGGTGTGGAAGATTGGGCGGCACGCGGTTGCGGTTGCTGCTGCTGTTGCTGCTGCTGCTGCTGCTGCTGCTGCTGCGGTGGTGGCGGCTGCTGCTGCTGCTGCTGCTGCTGCTGAGGCGGCGGCTGCTGAGGCGACTGTGATGCCTGTTGCTGCGGCCTTATGGCACCACGTTGACTGGTTGAAGAAGAGGTGCCGGGGACCGTGATGGAACGAAAGTCAATATGGGGCAGACCTAAAGAAGACAGAGGACAAAGGGTGAGAGGTTTGCATTTACAATAGCTGATGCATACATAGTCTTTTTATAAATAATGCTGCCTTGTGTCCCTAAATATAGAACTCTGCTTTTTTAAGATCAACACTTTATACGTTTCACTTTGTGTAATTTGCACTTACTTTCTTCATACTTTCAAAGATTAAAATGCAACTGGCCAACCCCTCCCAACACTGGTCTACAAGGACCAGTAATACAGGTTTGATGAATGTATTTGGCTGTGAAACAACGTTGTGAATGTAAGCAGCAGCTCACTCTCAAAATGTGGAGTAATGAAATAAGCAGCAACTGTTACTTATCACTGGTGTGCCTCTTTTTGAGCTCAAGTCAAGTCAACTCATAACGTTCTTCTTGAGCAAACACGTGTGTTACCTGGGAAGGCTGGCTGAGTTGGTGGTGGCCTTCTGTCAGCTTGCCTGAGAACCACCACATCTCCATCCTTAACACCATAATTCCCCAAGGCACGAGTGGGGTCTTTTAGGGGCTGTTCTACATATGTGATCTGTTCATGGAAAAACAAAAGAGTTTGATTAAATGTCATCATACAGAAGATTTTCAGATTCTTGCTTCCATTGTATTTGGATATTAAGATTATCGAACCCACGTGACTGGATAAACAGAGCATGCTCAACACAGACAAGGTATTTCATTAGATCACAATATGCCGCAGTTGATAGGACTCTGCTTTTGTGCATGGTTGATAATATAAATCTGCTAATATCTGGCCAATATTTATCGTGCATCACTAATATTTGCCTCCAAATTGTAGCGGCGTGGAAGTACAAAGTATCAGAAAATGGAAATACTTACATGAAGTACAAGTTCCTCAAAATTACACTTAAGTACAGAACTTGAGTAAATTGTACATTTACATTTCATCACTGATTATTCTGAATTTTGAAACTTACATTTTTACCCGAAATGTATATCAGTTTCAAATAATGATTACTAGAGCCCGACCGATATGCCATTTTAGCCGGTATCAATATTAGGGAGGGGAAAAATAACTCAGATATCAATATATTGGCCAATATACACACATTTTTTGGGGGTGATAAAAATATGACCAATATTCATTTGTAGTAAAAATGAAACTCTTTGTGTGATGAGCGATGCAACTCGTAGTTGGAGTGAAGTACAATTTACTCGAAAATTGTTCTTAAGTAGAATGTTGAGGTACTTTACTTTTACTTTCTGCTACTTTAAACTTCCTCTCCACTACATTCACTAGAAAAATTTAGTTACTAGTTCCTTTGCAGATGCAGATTAGTCAGTGTTTATAGGATATTAATTGTGACGCGTTACCAATCAGATATTGTCGTGGGTAGGACATCGTGTGAGAGGATGCTGCATCAGAGGCAAAGCAGCACATTTTTAAATTGGTTTATCTTATTGGCAATCTGACAGAAAAAACACAGATACAGATGATTGGAAAATGCCTGATTTCGGCCCTGATAATCGGTCTACCGCTAATGCGTGATAGGCCAATATTGGCCGGTGATATGGCTCAGGCTCTGACGATTATCGTCTCCTTGATTACTAATAATTGGTATCTGTATTGGCCTGAAAAAACACATCAGCTGATCCCTATTAATTATCAGAATAGTTGCTTATTCATTTTATTAAATCGGTTGTCGACCAACAATCAATTGATTGATCAGCTTTACAGCTATACATAAATTATATAACATAAACTACTGTCCTGAAGGCTTTGACAGAGTTGGATGTAAGCCTGTCTGACATAACCAGAATAAACTACTATAATTAGAGGCTTTGCAGGGGGAGTATTAAATGCATGGCCACAGTCTGTGTGTTCGGGTTATTGCGTAACGTATTTGTGTTTTGGACTAGGAATTAAAACTTAAAAACTCTATCAACTCGTTAACGTGACAGTTTTGCTGTTTCTACTCTATTTCATCCAGTCACTGTTCAAACAGCGTGCAAAAGGTTGGGTTACATTAACATGTCATTGTGACCATAATTAGCTCGTGTCTCTGTCAAGAAAACGTCCCCCCATATCTTGAGATGACGTTAGAAAGCAGTTAGCGTTGGTTAATGTGAGTTATGAGGCAGACATGTAACATTAGGCCTTTTAAAGATGAGAATAATTCAGCTACTCGGGTTAACTTCATGTGACCGTTAGCCTGGATCGTTTCTGTGAACTAGTCAGACAACAGTTAGCTAGCTTCGTTAGTTTTCCATTGGGTTGACTTTCGGTCACGTTGATGCCACCCACGGATAGCGACGGCTGTTATTTACTTTCATTTACTGCTGGCGACACATGTCTGTTTGTCTGTTGGTGATAACCAAAGTTTCGCAACAACCCGTCCACGAAAACAGCAAAAGTACGATTCATGCTAGCAAGTCAGCTAGCTAGTTAGCTCCGTTAGCTCCCTGGCTACCACAGCTAGCCCTGCCTGGGGTCTTACCTGAATTTCCCCTGCTGGGATTCCTGATTCCAGTTCACAAAGTGCTACAAAGTCTCTCAGCTCCAGCTCCGGGGACACATCGAGGGCGAAGGTGGTTTCTGGGCGATCCCTCGGCGCGCAGAAAACGGTGACCAGCATCGCTTTTTTGGGGCAGGATCACTGGACAAACCCGCTGCAACAGAATGCGGTTAGTGTAGTTCCTTGTCTCACAGAGGAAAAGCCACTTATTCTTCGGATTTTCACAGTTTAAAGACGCGTTTCAGGGGGAAATACGTCAAAGAGTAAACTAGTATCACAACGAAAGACAGTGACTGCTTTGCACTTACTGGGTAAAAGCCTGATGTGACAGTTTCTCTTTTAACAACAACTAAACAACATCAAGTATTGCTCAGTAGTGCCGCATTTCATCCGGCTTGTTTTTCGACATGTCGCAGAATTTGCAGTCGTGAGTAGTTTCGTCTTCTAATTTTAAAAACTCATTACCACCACCTAGTGAAGAGTCTGGGAATCACACACAGCCGAGACAAGACAAGGCATAATGGCACTTGAAATAATTATTACAATGACCATATTTTTTATTTTACACTCACACAAAAGCCCACATGAATTATCCAGGATATATAAAGCTGCAACACTGGCCTTTAATGAAAATATTACTTTAAAAGATGTGTTATATATATATATATATATATATATATATATATATATATATATATATATATATATATATATAAATTAAATCAGCAAGTGTCAGCAGTGTCTTTGTGTAGCACATTTATAGCCTACACAAAATACTTAATGTAACTCATCATTCAGCAGGAAATACAACATAAAACAACATTGATCAGGACAAACATAAACTTAAGAGAAACAAAGAAATAAAAACCTTTAAATACTTAAAGCAACATTATGTAGAAATTGGCATTTTGTGCAGTTTGGCGCCCCCCACAGTTTCTGAGTGCGACACCACTGACTCATGACGTCATAACAATGTTATGTGTTGAAGTAAACATGTACGTAACTAAAAAGTTGCATAGTGCAGAAACAAGTGATAGGAGGGCGGAGTGGCTGATACAGAGACACCATTCACCCTATTACAAGACACTGTACCATCAAAAGGATTCTGAAGCTGATATTTTAAGGTAAAAAAGTTACATAATGTTGCTTTAAGATATGTATAGATACGAGTGCATGGTGGATAATAGTGAGCACAAATAGGTTCAATCAAAGGCAGTGGAGAACATTTTTAACTTTGATTTAAAGCAAACCTATTATGCTTTTTGTTTTTTTCCTTTCCTTTGGTGTGTTATATCTGTTCTCGTGCATGTAAAAGGTCTTAAAAGTTAAAAAGGTCAAAATCTGCAACCAACGGAAGCTCCTCTCTCCCACAGAAAACACTGCTCCTGAAACGCCTCGTCAGTAGTGCCGCCTTTAATTCCGTGACTTTGTGACATCACACCATATCGCAAATTTGTGTAATTAATGCCTCACAGCTAGTTTGGCCTGTATGACTTGATTTAGCAACGCTGCGCTGTTGTTGTTAGCAGTGCTGGGTCATGCATGTGTGAGCTGACCAATCAGAGGAGACTGGGTTTCGAGAGGGGGGCCTTAAAGAGACAGGAGCTAAAACAGAGCGTTTAAGACAGAGGGGGAATACAGAGGGGCAGCACTGGACAGTATGAGACAACTGATGGATTTTTTGAGCATTAAAGCATGTAAACCTATTCTAGTAGTAACCCAAAATAAAATGATGAACTTGAAAATAAGCATAATATGTCTCCTTTAATGGTAGAAGTCAGGGCATCCCTTACATCTTCTATAGGTTTGTTGATGCTCTGTTCTGTAGTGTAACTAAATGTTGCTTCTCCATGTTCAGTTTGGACTTGATTGTGGCTGTTACTATAAAGTTTAGCTCTCAGCCAGTACATGATTTTTTTTAACTTGTTTTTTGGTTTTCAGAGATAAGCACTGAATCCTAGCCTTTCTGCTCCAGTGACAATGATGAGACATGATGGGAGAATCAGTTAATGTAGTTTCTTGCTCTTCCATGATAAAAGTCTACGTATTTTATTGTTTTTTGATTATAAGGTTACTTACTTACTAAATAGGTTACTTTTGTAGTATTTCAGGTGAGTTCAATGTCTACCCGAGAGAATATGGGAGGTGCACATTCATAATCAAACACTGTCGCCTGCTGTCTGTTTCCCTGGATTCACTCAGTTTTAGTCTTTTGTCTGAACTTAACAACAGGAAGTGCAAAATGTCATACTAACCACATAGTAACCTAATTTACTCCATGCAAATGTCACTGCTACATGAAACATAAATCAGATCACATCCTCTGTTCAGAGGGTTTTTAATCTACTTGAAATCTGGTGCCAAAATAACAACAACAAATAAAACAGTGTCTTTAAATAGTGTTTTTAAATAGTGTCCGCCAGTGACAAATACTTTGTTTTTAATGGGAAGAATAAACTGCTCAAGTCCTGCAAACATTTTATGTTTTCAGAGTGGTGTAATTGACCATGATTGTCTTAATGAGAGTCTTAAAGTGTTTTTACATGACAACCATCCCTTAGCTGATAATGGTGACCTTCATACAGATTTCCAGAAATACACATTTAAAAAAAGACCACGCTAATACTTTCTCTTCTTGTAAGCATGACGCTTTCCACACACCCAGCTTTGAACACTTACCGGTCGAAGAGTAACACATTTTCATCCCAAAACAAATGATATTGCTTTCATCTGCTATATCCAGAGGTCTACTAGAAACATAACCTCGTGTTCACTCACCAAATGGTGTTGATCGCGCGCCTTACAGAAAGTTTGGGGCTGTGACCTAGAGAAGCTTAGAATTTTATTGTGAAAGTTGACGAAATCTACAAACTATTGTAGTTTAATACACAAGAGTACGATATCATCTTGTCTGACGCAACATCATTCTTAGCAGCAACTAAACAAACTGAGATGGCTGGTCAAATTACGTTTCAGCTGATAAGACATGAGGAAGAGAAGTGAATGTGAAGTGGCAGACTTGCATTTTTGCATATTTATCGGAAAACCAACCCTGATTGATAACTTTACACCAATTACTGTCTGTCCGAGGGTTTTTAGCTGCATGTCTATATTTTACTCACAACACCGAAACAGAAAAGGTGTAGTTTTCATCTCTGTATTAACTCAACCAGGGTGCAGTCCCATCAGCTGCACAGTTGGTTTTCGATGCTTTGGCAATGAGTGCGAGAGGAAGGCTGCCTCACCTGTCATGATATTGTGTCTAGATCTCGCGTAGGAAAGTCAATCTTAAGTTGTTCCTTCGGTTAAAATTTCAAGGACTCAGGATAAAAACTCATCGTGTGTCTGGTCCCAAAGAAACAAAATTCATTCAAAGTAAAACCCTCTTCTAAAAACTGTGTGTTTGATTGACATCTTCACCCTCCAGCTAGGTTTGCTGCCTCTTCATCATTCTTACAAGTCTTGGCTTTAGTGTGGTTTTGCAGGGTTTAAGAGAGAAATTAGTATGAATGAAACATCAAAGTACATTTGTGTGAGTGCATCACAGTTCACTGAACTGAACAGAATAATCGTAATTTTCACTTTGGTGTGCTACATCTACTCATTCAGAAAAACTAAGTAATGAACAAATGCCACAATTCTGTAGATACGTCACCATAGCACACACTTCAAGGGCGTTCTCCATGTGCCTCTCCCCGCATCAAAGGCTAGACAGTCTAGTATCTTTCTAACTCTAATTCATTATAATATCTTTGTGTACTCTGTCCCCTTTCCCCCATAGTCCTAATCCCCTGATCACCTTGCTCATAGTCACTGTAGCATTCACTGTACTGCACTTTATTCACTGGAAAGACTGACACTTTCTTTTTATGGCATTTTTCATGTCAAGTTTTATTGTACATTTGCGGATTGAGCCACTGTAAAGGCTGACTTGTGGTTTCACGGCCTAAGCTTTTATACATGTGCGCAGACGCGTCCGCAGCGGTGAGCGGTTTGCCAGGAATACTTTCCCTTTAAACACAACGACTCCTTCGGCCCACAGCTGTGTCTCTGGGCCAGAGCGAGCTGACAGGCAGACCGACTGCAGGGAGAGCCGTCTCTCCTTACAAACTCAGCTTGAACAACTTGGTTTTAGCAAGCCAGTGTTTGCCAAAGGGCTGCTCGTCTCGGGGCAGCTGTCCCTTCGGACATCCAGCCTGCCTGCTCTGTCTAGCCCAGAGACACTCTAGCAGTGAAAAGCGGCGCAGGAGAAGAAGTATAATCCAAGAAGAGCAGCAGCCAGCTGGTCAGCAGGGACTGAAACAGCTGAAGAGTGCAGTGTGATTATTGGGGAAACTACAGGTTACAATCCCCGTTATAGCAGCGCCACTAAGCACTGGAGGAGAAGCTGGAAAATGTGATGCTCCCAGTCATGCACCTACACAGAGGTGACGCCGTAGGTACGTTGTTGATTCACTGTAGAAGCTTAAAGGGCACGTTATCACATTTAATCTACCATAGGAGCATCTAAAAAGGTACTTTTGCTGTGTGTTTTGGAACATTCAGGCACCGGGGAGGGCGGCAGATCATACATGAACTTTTGCTGCAGTGGAAGTTTGCCAAACTTTAAAAGCAACACAGGAAGAGAGCATGCAATGTTAAGACACTTCAAGGACAGTATAAAGGTTCAGTGTGGGCCTTTTATACTGGAAAATATTGTTCATAATTATGTTTTCATTAGAGTATAATCACCAGAAACAAGAGACTCCAGAGTCCACCACACTGAAGCGCCATGTTTCAACAGTAGCCCAGAACGGACAAACCAGACACTGCCTCAAGAGAGTGTCTTTCGCATTTTATGTGTTTTTTTGTGGCCACCATAGGGGAGGGTGAGGTGAGGGGTGCCGCTAAATCCTACACACACTTTAAAGCTCTATTTCCCCCCGACATGCGGTGAAACTTGTCTGGGAGTTTTTTTTTTGCTTTTGAAGAATTGTCCCTGGAGAAAAATTGCTTTCTTGTACATTTTTTTTGATGACCTTGAGAAAAAGAAGCCCGATTAAAATCTTCTGTGGTGTCAGCAAGAGACAAACAAAGACCTCTCTTCTGATAAATTTGTGTTGACGGCTCAGTCTGACTCATCACTGATCATAAACTGCAAATCTTGAAGATCACTTTTCACCCTTTCAGCTTGCTAAATTAATAAAATGTTAATATGTCACTTGACTATGAACGTATTAATAATTTTGTGATGCTCTAATTAAAAATGTTTGAAGAACTTCAAGGAATGACAGTCAGCTTAAACTGGAGAGGGTTTTTGATGTTTTTTTAACATCCGTTTGCAAGAAGTGGTGCCTTTTGCATCTGTGTGGTTATATCTTGCAGTTAATCAGTATGTGGTTATTTCCATAGCTCTTTTAGTCCATATAAAGGTACAGGTCTTGTTCTGACTTGCAAAACAATATCAGGCTGCGCAAGTTTCCGATAGTCGAACCGCAGAGTTCTCACCTATTTTCCAAGAAAAAAGCCCAGACAAAATGTTACTTAACATGCTAGAATAGCTAAAAAGCTGCATTTAATTCTAGATGACAACATCTTGTTTCCTAAAAACTTTTTTAATGGAGTAGACTGACGGACAGATGGAAAGTCGCTGTCTGTGGCTGTAGTGATAGAGTGCACCTTCATATATAAAATACAGATGTGATTATTAATTTCCTACCAATCAAATGAACATTATATCATATGTACCATCATCAATATTTTAGTTAAAAGTTGAGTCAGAATTGTAAAGACAATTGTCTGTGAGGCACGTGCCTGTGAGAAAGAAACATTTGTACTTCTTCTTCAAGGCACGAAAGCAGTTAAGGGTTGTAGCGAAATACTGGCTTCAAGGCATACCGTGGTATGAAAGTTATACTGTGTACAATTTAATTCACATTTTTGTCTAATATTTTGGGAAACTATATCACAGTACTTTTTCAACCCCAAAACATCTAATCGTGATATTTTTAATCGTGATGGTTGTGTAAAAATCTCAAACAGTTGCAACCCTGTTCTTCACTTTGGACACAGTACATTGACAGAATAATAAGAAAAAATGGCTGTGCTCCAAGATTGAAGGGTTTGTGTATAAAAAGAAAGGATGTTCTGCTGATAAAAAAAAAAACCCAAATCCTGAAACAAACCACAAAGAGACTGCATAATGTAGAGTGCGAGCTTGCAAGCTGTAATTGATTATTATCCTTATTATTTTCCTTCTACCCATGCTTTCTAATCTTCATTACAAAGTATTGTACTGTTTGTTAGATATTACTATACATTTATGGTTTTCAGGTAAGGATATGTAAATACATGAATCATAACGTGGGTTCCTCATATATAAGGTGTTTCCCACTCAGCTTTGTCTCACACTCTGTGGTGTTTTGCATAAAGGAAACGTTCAGTGGCTTCTGTTCAATATGGTTCCGCTCAAACTGCTCGTAGTCGCTTTGGCTTTTTATGAACTTATTGTTAATTCGGTTGCTCAGACGCGTTGCCCGAAAGGTAAATAATGACTTACATATTTTTTTACGTATTTTTGTCTTCTCATTCAGAATAATCGCATATTTAGAACATAACATACTTCCGTTTTGCCTGTATAACTTCCTCTTTTTCTCCATGTGCTTAAAGTACTACTGGGATTTAAGTGTATTGTTTCTGCCGTCTCTGTGACATAAATCAAGGTCAAAAAGTCGTGGTCAAAGGGAGTTGGACTAGTTGTGGCCCCTGCAGCGGAAGAACCTACCAGCCTGAAGAGAATGAATCCCAAAGCTGCAAAGCGTGTACAAAGTGTGATAAACGTAAGTATTGATTTTTTATTATGTCACCACAACACTAGAAATGTTATAAATCCATAGTACATACAGGAAATTGTAACACAGGTAGTCATTGGTTGCGTCCATAATGTGAATATTAAAAGTTCATCTATAATTTTCTGTAGTGTTCTTAAAGTGTACTGAAGTACGATACCTGATGTGGTTAAACTACGTTTGAGTCAGAAAATGTTATGAATGCTGTTACAAGAACAATACTTTCCACTCGTATCTGTTTGAGTTGAAGGGAACATATTTGTATCCTTATTATCTATGAGCTCGCCAAGCTGTTTCCTTTTATTTCTATCTGTGGTCTAATTGCGGTCAAGTGTGTCAACCCAGCCACAACTCTGATACTGATATCACTGTGCAGGAAATGTGAGTGGTCAGAAAGGTCTTAAAGCAACCATTTCTCACATTCATGCCAAATAAAAACAACATTATAATACAAATCATACATTAAATAGGTCTTGTTGAATATGTTACGACACCCAACAAGTCCTGATACATTTTAGGTCCGCTGAGAAGTGCAGTGGATTTCTGCCTCATTATGACCATATGACATTTTGAGTAGCATCACTGTACTTTACATGGAGAGTCACATTTATTTTTGAGTTTTGCTAGAATTTCCAATGTAATCCTGTTCATGATGATCAAGTTAAAGAGAAGTCAGCTAGAATAACATCATAACAAATAAATATAATCTCATATTTGAATTTTTTTTTCTCTTATGATGGTTTGTTGACATTTGCAAATGAATCCTGCTTATTTGACCGTGTCTAGTTATTATACTGTACAGTCTTTGAGGAGATTAAATGTTAACTCAAGACAAATGATCATCATAACATTCATAATTTTCCTCATATTTAAAGTTGCACTGCAGTTTTAGGGAAGAAATTTTAATCAGAAGAGAAAAATCTTTTCGTGACTTCATAAACCTCAAAGGACAACACAGTTTCATACTTTGATTATATTTCCAGAACCGTTTTAAGAAGCGACCTCTTTAGTTTCAGACAGCGTTCTGGGAACCTTACTACCCGCTGAGGACAGCTTGTTTATTCAGTTATTGAAATACTGTACATCATGTAAATACGTTAACTTATTAAAATTGTAAATCTTTCTGAATTCAAAACTACATAGTACACCTTGATACTGTCTTAAAAACAAATCCTAAAGACGATTCTCTTGACCCGTGGTGTAACTTCATCAGTCAGTCTGTGACAGATACTCGCGTTTATAGCATTTTTCCCCGGCCCACTGATAAACCTACATGTTATTTCACACTCTCACATAATTTTTTTTAATGATTCTGAGCCCAAACTTTGATTAAAATGTGGTTCACTTTTTCTGTGCTGAAAAAAAAGGAAATCTATGAAATGAAGTGGCTGGTTCTCAAGTCTTAACCTGTCTTTAACAAAGATTTGTTATTTTTTTTTAGTGTCTGGGAGTGATGAATTGCAGGAGTGCACACGAGTGAGGAACACAAAATGTCACTGCCGTGGGAAATTTGTTCCCCTGGACAAGTCTGATAATTCCACTTGCAAATGTGACATTGGATTTGAACTAAAATCTCAAGGTACAGAGATGAATCACACAACACTGCATGCAATATAGGCTATTAAAGAAATTGTCCTTTTAATAAATCACTCTTATTCCTTGTCAGAATGCTCAGAGTGTGAAGCTGGATATTTCAGCACGTCGATAGACTCAACCTGTCGAAAATGGAGAGAGTATGTCCACTGCATTATAGCGTTTAAAGAAACATTTTTATAAAAAGAAAAATGTCTTTAATAGTTACCTGCTGTCTTTACATCCATATCTTTCATCCTTCATTTTAGATGTAAATCAGGAGTGCAAAAGAATGGAACCAGGATCTCAGACGTCATCTGTAAGGATGAATCGAAGAGTGACACTTCAGTCACTGCAACCCCCACACCACACAACATCGTTCCTGCAGTGAGACGCTTCACATCCAACCGTCCACATGAGGGGGCCCAAACTCAGAAGATATACACTACGACCACCACATCTGCTCCGAGACACATAACACCTGTTTATCTTCCAACCGCAGGCAGCCAAATCGGTAAAACATCTGCTGCCCTCTTTTTTTATGACTTAACCTCAGATCAAAAACGTGTATTAAATAACCTGTCTCTTGCTTGTCTTCTTCAGGTGTGTTCCTCATTATTGGAATGGGTTTGGTTTTACTGCTTGTGCTGACCGCTGTGGCCTGCAAGCAGCACGTCGTTCCCAGAGACAGAGAGAGACAGCAACCAGAACAGAGTATGTGGCAAAGACATTCTGCACTTAAAGGAATTGTACGGCATTTTGGAAAAATGTGTTGGAAAGCCTCTCACATGTCTGTAAAGCTACAGCCAGCAGTTGGTTAGCTTAGCTTAGCACAAAGACTGGAAGCAGAGGGAAACAGTTAGCCTGTGTTGGTCTGAAGATCACAAAAATCCATCCACTGTATCAGCAACTCTAAAGCTCACTTAATCTATTTCTTGGCCAGGCGCACTAACTTTCTTGTCTTGGCGTCGCTGTGACAACCAGCAGGGACTCCAGGAAGTTATTTGCCCTTGGCCAAGTGATGGTCCACTTCTTGTACATATTAAAGAAACAAGATCGAACACCTGAGCTTTAGATGTTCTGGTAGACACACTGTGTTTCTACAGACGCAAGCAAGCTGTCTCCCTGTTTACTGTCTTTTTGCTAAGCTAAGCTAACCAGCTGCCAGTGGTGGAAGTAACTGATTACATCTACTCAAATTACTTTAATGTACTTTTATGAATATTTATTCAAGTCTGTAATTTTACCCGTACTTAACTGTGCATTACACCATGTAATCTACTCAGTTACTTCCAAAGGGGCCAATGAAAACCCTGATATATGGACAAGAAAATACAAAGCAAAACTCTGCAGCAGGCACAGGTTCCCTTTGATTGAATGCCTGCTACTGATAATGCATTAAACATCAGCGGTTAAACAGTAAATAATACTCTTAAACTTTGTACTTTTACTTAAGTATTATTTTAATACCAGTAGTTTTACTTGCAATTGAGTACTGCTTCAGTTACGTAACTCTTCCACCACTGTCGGCTGCTGAATGAAGCTTTATATTTCATGCACAAACATGAAATAATTTTTTATCGTCTCATTTAAAGAAAGCAAATACGCCTTTTTCCCCATCGGTGTATTCTTTTGAACATTTCACAAGTGAAGGGTGTTTCTCTTGAATATGTGCCTGTGCTCCATCTCTTCAGGGATTGCCGTTTATGTGCCCATTATCTTTTAAATGGAACAAAAAAGGAAAATAATTTGAATGGAAATTGTGAATGTAAGTAGTGTTGAAAGTCTGACATTTTCATTAATTATGCTCTAATGTTTGTTTTCAGAGAGTGAGTCATTGTGTCGGAAGCCAGTCGAGGAGAGCGGCGATAGCAGCGAGGCCCTTTTCAAGCAGAATCCCTGAGGTGAAACGTTCAAATCTGTCAACTTGTGCTGTGAATTTTAAGATCACGTAATCATCATATGAATAACTTCAGACGGATCGAAAATATACCAGAAAAACTATTTACTCTGTATTATAGCAGAAGTATTCACAATCTATACAGTCAATATTTGACCTTTGTTTGTTCTGTTGTAATAGAATACTGGGTGGAAGATTTGTATGTATCATACCTCACATTTAGGTGTTTAACTGTAGATCAATGACTTCTTTAGTTAGATAATTTTATCAATAATTCACTATCTGTGTAACCTCAATATTTATTATAATTTTGGAAATACAGGTTTTTGCATAACCACCTCAGAGATGATGCCACTAAATGCCTGACGGCATTTCAAACAATCCTTGTTACTCTTGCTAAAATGCACATATATACATATTTTCTGCTGCTTTTTTAAAGCCATATGGTGTTATATAATGTGATTAAAGTGACTTTTTTCTGAGAAATATACAGTATGAACAATATTGTAGTAAAGGAAGTAACAATCAGTACCTTTCATTTAAACTCTGATGACCTGCTGGAGAGCCCTTAAAACATTTTTCTTTCCTCATGCCGTCTTTCTGTCTCTATTTTTGTCATGTTTTGTTTACTTCACTTTTTTCCACTGGTCTGCTGGGCTGAGAGCAGCACAAAAAAACATGCTTTCAGTTGTGTGTGGGGTTGGGGAAGGTCCCCTTGTGGATTTAAATGTGTCTCTTTTTTCCCACTGAGAGATACTTCCTCTCATGTTTTTCAGAGCCGTTGGAAAGATTGATGTTGTAAATGTGAGGGCTTTCATGTTGTTTGTACCTTGCTGCCGACTTTCCCCAGATCAGAACAGTCAGAGGAGTTATGAAAGCATGCCTCATTATTTTATCCATTTATGTTTTGCTAAGAAATCAGATACACAAGCCTTTAAATCACAGGTCACTTTATGTGTGTACCTGTCTGGCTCTGTCTGACTAGTACGGTTGGCTCAGTTGCATTGTGGGTAATGTAGGTACCAGGTTTTGAAAAGGATGGGTTAGGGTTAGGGTTATGTGTGGAATAAAAAGAGTGGAGGTGATATCTCTGCTGTTTTCTGTCTTGATCATTTGTTTTTAAACTTTTCATAATGAGTCCAACAGTGGACTGCTTTTCAAAACCTGGCTCCTACATTACCCACAATGCAATCCAGGCACAGAGTGATATCACTGGCGGTAATTTATCAGATTACACGCAGGTGGAGCTACAAAATGCTATACTATACTATACTACTAAACACACTTTAATGTGTAAAATTAGTGGAGTTACCCTTTAAGTAAAACAATATAAGAAAACTCAAGTTAAAGGTAAAAGTCCTGCGTTTAAAAGCCTTGAGTAAGAACACCCTTTGTCTCCTCCAAAGGGTCTCAAATCTGAAGGGCTGTGAGATGATTATGGGGTAGGAAATTAGAAATTGTTCTCAGTTTGTTTTTTTCTGTTTTTTTTGTGAAATATTTGCTCACCTGAACCATTCTTTAAATGAAATCTGAGAAGTTAAGAGGGGAAATGTCTCTGTTGGAACTGCTAACAAACTCACAGATATCTGAAATGTAGCCCGGACGAGACGCTGATGAGTTCACCAAGACAAAAAGGTTGGAAACAACTGGTTTAATGAAAATGTATTGTATTTTATAAGTTTAAGAAGTATAAAGTACTTCTATTGTACTCAAATATAGTGCAAATTCCTCAAAAATGTGCCAATGTACACAATTTGAGTAAATGTACTTAATTACTTTTCACAACTGTTTAAACAACAAACAAAATGATTTTGTCAACTATTTTGTCTCTGACATTTGTTCTCTGTTTTCAAAGTGCATGTGATCTGACCCTGAAAATGTGTGAATAAAGATTTTCTTAATAAACTTTTCATGCAAGTAAACTACCTGGGTAGGAGCGTGTGTTACTGACACGCACATACAGTGGAAACAGTCCCTGCAGATACTTTCAGTAAATGCCAGCGATCCAGGAAGTAGGTGTGTGGTTTCAAAGAAATACACAACACGTGAACAATAAATATCCTTCTTGTGAATTTACGGCAACTTTCCCATCGATTAACAAGAATAAACGCTAGAAACTGATAAAACATCATTTCAGGCAGTTTATCAGATTTCATGCAGCTCCCTCCTGAAGCAGAATAAACTTTTTTGTAGCTGTTCCTAACATATGCAGTAGCACTTGTCAAGACAGACTGTGATGCATTAAATCAGAGGAATTCCCCTTCAGGACAATAAAACATGAGGTAGAATACTGTTTAATGGTACTGTATTTTCCATAGCTCTGTGTTTGTCAGGTTTCAAAGCAGAAAAAAGATCTTAAGAGTTGAGCGATGTACTTCTGTATTGGGTGCCCTCAAATGTCATAGCTTAACCTTTAGTAAGCTTATTATCGTGTCGAAGGATCTGCTACGACAGGAGACAGAGCATGTCTTACACCCACCTCACCACAACGCCCACAGAGAGGATGCACTGCATTTCTAAAGAGTAATCTAGTTTTCTGCAGTATACATACTGCCCTTTGTGGCTATACTCAGTGATGATTAACAGGGAGTACTGCGTAGAACTATGCGTAAGTACGTCTGTGGAAACGTCACATCCTGAGGGAGGTTTCAGACATGCGACCATGTGGTTATGTGTGAGTCACAGACACATAAGTAAATGCCTTTGGTAGTTTGGTGGTACCACCACATGTGATGAGGTTTTGAAGGATTTAATTCAGCTGGTGGAAGTCACCAAAAGTGTTTGTGTTACTGTGCATCGGGCTGTAATGTAAGGTGGCAACTCACAAACTTCATTAAAATGCTTTCCAGAAGTCCTGTTTCTCAATGAACTCCAAGCAGAGACATCTGAGGGTAGAGAGAACAGATGCTCTGATATGCAATTCCTCTGTTTTTTGTCGTTGTTTTTGTTTTATTTTGTAAAATTCCTCATGTGGCTGCAGAGGGAGCTACATGAAATCTGATGAACTGCCTCAAGTGATGCTATTATCAGCAGTGTCATGTTCCCCGGTTTTGTATTTTATTTTCTTATTTCATGTCTTGTCTTCCTGTGTTTTGTGATCACTCACCTCTGTCTCTGTTTCAGGTTCCTGTCTGCCCTGCCCCCTCCTTGTCTGTGTGCACCTGATCCCTGATTGTGCCTCCCTCACCTGTGTCTCATCACTCCCAATCAACCCTGCATATATTCCCCCTTTGTGTCTCGTCTCGTTGCCAGTTCGTTGATTCTCTTCAGATCGCGTCCCAGCCTTTTTGCTCACAGTTAAATCATAGCTTTCTAGTGTTTTGAACCTTGCTTGTTTTTGACCTTGCCTTTTGCCTGACGTTCTCTGGATACCTCTGCCTGTCTGACTGCTTGCCCGTGTACCGAACCCTGCCCGTAATAAACCCTGCTTTTTTTTAACATTTAACCGTGCTGAGTCGTGCAATTGGGTCCTTGCCTTCCTGTGTCTAGTTCATGACAAGCAGTTGGCATTTATTCTTGTTATTCAGTGAGTAAAGTTGCTGTAACTTCACAAGGAAGATATTTTGGTTGTCTATTAATTTTGTGCTGATTGCTTTGTGGACATTTGTGATTATATTCATCAACTTAATTTGTAATCCATCAATTTTTAATCCATACCCCATACAATTGTGTTTAAACGATCTACAAGGAACTTTTAACTGGTTATGAAACGGTCTCAGTTTAATATTGATGCCTCTATATGACCTATTAAAGAAACAAGACCATCAGCAAGAAGATTGTCTATTTCTGTATAACTATTATAGTTATTCTTAAAGGATAAGTTCGCCCAAAAATGAAAATGTAATCATTATCGACTCACCCCTGCATGGATGGAAAGTCTGGGTGAAGTTTTGTAGTCCGGAGCTGGAGCTTCACACCAGAACAGTGTTGCAGCATTCTCGTAACAACTCAACTATATGGGCACTTGTTTTAAAATGTAAAAAAAAAACAACCAAATATAAAAATAAAATGGTGACAAAATGGTGCTTGTCTGGTGTAATTCAAGTCTCTGGATGCCCTGAGATCTGAAATTGATCTACATCCTCACCACTGGTCAATCCTGTGCACCTCCTTCAGACGGGTTGCGCTAACGCTTTTAGCTTAGCTGCTACAGTAAAGATTTTGGCTTAAAAGGGTGTAAATAGCATCTTTTCAAATAAATTTAGGTTCCCTCACATACTCGACTTACACTGGACAATCTGTGTGGAGCCATTTTGTGTTTTTTGGGGGGTTGATTTTTATGTTTAAAAAACAAGTCCCCATCTACTTCAGTTGTATAGAAGAATGCTGCAAAGCTGTTTTGCTGTAAAACTCCAGAAATGTTTTGTCGACCACGAAACCTCATCCGACTTTCCATTGCCATGATAGTAGCATGTAGATAATGAGTGAGTTTTTATTCTTGGATGATCCTTTAATGTCTGTCACTGAGTACTCAGATTTACATTTACATTTATAGGACCACAAGCCATGCGTCAGTATTGATCACTTAGTCAGGCAAGCTTTCAGAATGAGTCATGTGTGAATCATATTAGAAGGTGGGCTTGATTCAGCTTGTTTCCCTGGTACCCACAATATCTTTATTAGGCTCAACAACAACAGTAGAGGTGCAACCAATTATATTTTATTATAGATTTGTCTGTTGATTATTTTTTGATGAATTCATAAATATTGTGGCCTCCAAAAGGAAAAACGACAAAATCAGAATCAGTCGGCATTTTTGCTTGATAATAATATTATTTACGAATCAGTTCAGCTCTACTCAAGATTGTTTTGCTTTTCTCAGGAAACCCCCCCCAGCTGTTAACACCTGCAAAATATGAGCTGCTGTCTGTGCAAAATCTGAAAAAGCCCCAGTGCAAGCTTGACCATATTTCATACCTTTTACTGTACATAACACTGAGCCTTCAGTTAGCCCAGGGTAACAAACAAAATGTCAAACCTGTCCAGGGTTGACATTTTGAAAGGCATTTGACTCGCTTTGATTTGACTCAACCAGGAATACTCCATCTACTAGTATAACTCTTAATCACGCTGCTGATTCTGACCCTGTGGTTTTGGGGGTTGCAGCTGAAAAGTTGGGGAAAACTCCATGTAGTAGGGTTCAGTAGGCTAACATAAAGGTAGCATTAACTGCAGGAAGATGTTTTATTGGTGATATTACAGGTATTGCTCGGATGGTGTTCTCACGCTGCAGGCTATGGGTTTTCCAGGCACCCAACTGAGTCATACTCAGAGTATTTAATGGCTTCAGTTCATTGGCTTCTTAATGTCACTCTCACGTTTTAACTTATGTCGAATGATGAAGCAGACTTAGTGCTGTCACGATATCAGATTTTCACCGCACGAAACGAATTCATACAATGCAGCTGATTTTTTTTGTCGAGATCCGTGCATTATTAATGATTAATAATAAAATTAATGAAAATGTCGAAAAAACAGCCTTATCTCACAATATTAAAGAAAGTGAGAAAAAAAAGGATGGATCCTTCGTTTTATCTACACCAAAAGCTGATGGGATCTATTCTGGGATTCTGAATAACTTCCGATAACTTCCACCTCCATCAATTTCAATTTTCTTCAGAAGTTAAACTAGATAGAAGTAGAAGCTTATCTCCAGGTTCACAGAGCAGAGTTTCAGTCTCACAGTACGACAATGTTGAGTCTTTACTCTTGTTGGCTACCTTGGAAAGAAGCCTTACTGACCATATATGTGACCAGAGATGCAGAGATGAGTGGACCATATATGTGACCACCTAAACCTAAAACCCAAAGCTTTTTCTTGCTTCCAAAGATAGACAATAAATTAAGCAATAGATTACCTGCGTCTTAATCACGTGTATATAACAGCTACTTATCGTGGTTATAAGATGTGTTTCGGTGGTTAAACTTTAACTGCTTATTTGCAGGTTTCTGCAGAAGTGTTTAAAGCCTAACCTATAATGAGACTCGAAACAACACCTCAACACCAACACGTGTCACGATTTATGGGAAAACCTCTTGAAAAAAAAAAAATCCATCGTGAAAAACATGCTGATATCTCTGTTATGTCTTTATAAATCTATTCCACCTGTACACATCACCTATGCTGTCGGCTTATATGCATGATGACCAGGCTCTCCTCCTAAAGCCAAGCTAAATGTCTCCACTTTGGTTATGTTAGAAAATAAATTACAATTAAATAAAACCACAAGGGATGTGTAGTAAATTCAAATGGAATAGAAATGGAAAAATAGAAAGACAAGAACAAAAAACATAAATAAAATAGCTACTTTTCTCATCGAGCCTTTACTGCCTTTTAAGCGATCAACTGTTTCTGTAAGCACAATAGTACAAGTGGTCTTTCACTTCCTGAACAATTGTAAATGCCTCTCACAATGTTTCTCCACAAGCTAACCACATTCACATCTGACACTGACGTCAGCAGACAGAGAGAATAAAACCCTGAAGGCACCAGATGAGCGCTGGTCATAATGATTGCCTCGAGCTTCTCCCTGGCTGTCATATGGGTACTGAATATTTGGACTATACAGCATGTTGCAGGCTGTGGTAAACAACAGATGGAGGTAGAAGGACGATGCTGCAACATGTGTCCTCCAGGTAAAAGACATAATTGAGCTCTAAAATGATAGATAAAATATGTCAAATTGTTTCATCTAAACATTACTTTGTCTTTATCCTATAAGCTCAGAAAGTGATTTTATTTGTTTCTGGCTTCCAAGGTGAATTTGTGAAGGAGCTCTGCACAGAGCAACGTGAAACTGTCTGTAGCCACTGTGAAACGGGCTCCTACTCGAGCGAATATACCATGTTTGGCGAGTGTGAGAAATGCTTGTCATGCCAACAAGGTAAGACTTAAAATGATGAGAGGTGAGATGGCATCCCCTGCTTTCTGCCAGGGATGTTGACAGTGCATATTTACACAGTTGATAAAAAGATAAGAACACTGTAATCAGCTGGAAATCCTGTGGTTTAAATTCTTGTCTGTCTACAGAATATGCTGAGAAATGTACACCGACCGCAAATGTTAGATGTCAGTGTCGCTCTGGTTTCCTGTGCTCCAACAATGTCTGCTCAAGCTGTGAGGAAAACAGATGTGTCACAGGGGAGAGATGGAACAGGACGGTGATAGGTGAGAGTGGACATTTTTTTGTAAGGAAGCATGCATCTGGTTTGATTCAATCAACTACTGTTTTCTTTATATGTGGGTGTCATGCCATTTGTCATGGACAAAATACTAAATAAATCTGGGTTGTACATACTTGAAATGTGGGTTGGATTAATGCCACCAACCCACTTTTTCCTTTCAACCAAGACCACATTATTTTTGATTGATTCAAATAAAAGAAAAAAGATGTTTAACAACATGTTGTTGTCTAAATATCTAGGTAACACACACAATTTAAATTTGACAACTCAAATTGTTGTCAGATACTTCATTCAAACATTAAAGGTCGTATTTGTAAGAAAGTTGAACTCGTTGAATACCGACACTTTAGGATTGTAGGTCATCATCCCAAAGCATCAATATCGGACGAGTTTGGAAACACAAAAATCAACTTTCTTACAAATAGGACATTTAACACATAACTGGAAAGGAACGACCCTTCAAAATAAGTAGAAAAAGTACTTTGCACATCTATTTCTTGAACCAGGAGCACAGGAGAAGGACGAATAGGCCAAAAGTTGCAAGCAAACTCACGCACAATGTCTAACCTTTCCATTTATTTGCAACATTTTGGCACTAGACAAAAAAATTGTCTGCAACTTCAAAAACAAGTAAAAAAAACAAACATTGAACACTCGGCGTTATAACTGTAATAAAAAGAAAAAAAATGCCAATGGAACAAGTGAAAAAAAATCACTGGAGATGAGAGACAAATACACTTTTGAGTTTTTTGCAGTTGTGGTCCTTTATGACCACCAGAACTCAAAGTGAGGTGAGTAAAGTATAGAGCGGCTCATAATTGTCAAAGGTTTTTCATAGTGTATTTCAAGTGTTAGGAAATCCAAGGAGTGCTGACTGACATGTGTTTTTTATTCTGTGACCTGACATCAAACCTGATGCTGATCTTTTGGCGCATTTGAGGAACACAAACACACTAAATATCACAAGACTGTTAGACATGAGCCGTGGTTGAGAGCACACTGTGGTTTGACTTGAGCGTGACTAATGGTCTACAGCCATACTATAGCTGCTCTGTGAGGCTATACTTAGCCACAGCTGTGCTTGTGAGTTAAATGTTAATGTCAGCATGCTAACATGTTCACAAAAACAAAGCGCTGAAGCTTAGAAGGTACAATGTTTACCATGTTCACCGTCTTAGCAGAGGCAGACTCAGGATGTTCAAAGGGCAGGGGCGAAAAAATAAAAAGGACACCACATGTATACAGGGTGCACCAGCACACAGGAAGTAGTGATATATCTATAGTGAAGATAGGGCACTTCACCACATTATCTCCACTGGAAGGGCACCTTAAAGGCCACTTTATTACGTTTTCTCTATTTGAAAGGCACCCTTGAGGGCACTTATTACATCTTGTCCCCTGGAAGAGCACTCTAGAGGGACTTTATCATGTTGTATCTCCCATAGGGGCTTTCAAGAGGGAAATTTTTTGGCATTTCTATTGCTCCCCTACACCTGCACCCCTCGAGTCCACCAGTGTATCTTAGCTTAACATATTAGCATACCAACATTTGCTAATTAACACTAAACATAAGGTACAGCTTAAGCTGACGATATTTGGTCTAAAACCAAAGAAAATTGACATTTAGAGAGATAAGGTGATCACCAAAAAGATTGCAGTTCATCCTGAGCAGGATTGAAATGTGTGTACTGACTTTCATGGAAATCCATGCAGTAGTGTAATTGTTGAGACACTTGGGCTTCTCAAAACCGCAAATGTGAAAGACTTGATTTGGATTCGTCATTTAAGGACCATGAATTTCTGTGCAAAATATTGTCTAAATCCATTTTGTAAATTTTGATATATTTGACGGGATAGGTGAAGCATTTGACCTGCTGAGGGTGCTAGAAAAGAGTCAGGGGATCACCAGAGTCATTAAGATTCATCCTCTGGGAACCATGAATATCTGTACCAAATTCCACGTAAAACCTGCTGAACATTTTTCCAAAGATAGTCGTCATGATAACAATAAAGAAAAGATCTCCGAAGTCATTCCATCCTTTGTGATCATGAATGTCCCTACAAAACTTCATGGCAATCCAACCAAGTTGCTGAGGCGCAGAATTTCAGTCTGAACCAAATCTGGAAAAATATTTTGTTCTTTCTTTGCAGACAAATCTGGGCCTGAAGGGTTGGAAGAGTATTCATATCACTGTGAGCCCATCTGCTCCGATAATGCATATTATGAGGTGAAAGACAATTCCTGCAAGCCACGAACACAGTAAGATCCCAAGACTTCAGCTACAATAATATTTCCCCATAAAACACCAAATAACTGGAACTTACACAGTCTCTGGTCAACAGGTGCGCTATAATTGGACTTGCTGAGCTGTTTACGGGGAACAAAACCCACAACTCAGTTTGTGATGGAGGTAGTAAGTAAACATATTACTTAGCGATGTACTGTACACCATGACAATAATCTGAATTTGACTGTAATTTGATGTTTCACCAGAGAGACCAATAAATGACGGAGACATCATTCATTGGATCTTTGGCATCGGCTTTGTTTTGGTTTCTCTCACCCTCCTCGTGCTTCTGTCCTTTGCCTGTATAAAGAAACTAATGAAGCACAAACCAAGTAAGTGGGCCGCAATGGAAATACATAATGTGGTAAACTATCAACACATGTTGATTTCACTGATTAAAATACGGACATGATTTCAAGAAATCAGTTAGTCATCAAGCAGTAACAGTAATTGAGCGATGTGCGGCTTAGATAAAATGTCAGGGTTTGTACTCATAATGATCAATTTGTCATATTTTTCCACACAATAGTACAACGATTTTAAAAACTAGCAGATTTGTAAGTAGAGACTAACTGTTTTTCACTTGTAGAGATCATTTTAAAGTATTCAAGCCCTTGGAAGTTTTCATATTTTATTGTTAAAAAATCAAGGAGGTTTAAAGGGTAACTCCACAAATGTTACACATTAAAGTGTCTTAAGTGGTTCCAGAGCAAAGACATGTAATCTGATAAACTGCCTCCAGTAATGTCACTCAGTGGCTGCATTGTGGGTAATGTAGGCACCATTAGACACACTTCAATGTGGCAAACTCACCTCCATTCTGATCTGCAAAACTGCTTAAGCTCTGTCAGAATGCATCGTGGTCATGTACAGCTACTAATTCTGAGTTGGATTGAGTTCTGGACAGCTGTTTTCTTTTTCTGATCAGTGTAAAAAAAAAAGAAGTGAGTTTGCAAGTAGCTGTCATCAGGTTAGCGCCGACATCTACACGTTCATGCATCCAAATGCACACAATCCCACAAATACGGCAAAATGGTGTAAATGTGTATCTTTCTAAAAAGTCTGACCATGTTGCGTTACTCTGAACTATGTGGCTATTTGTTAAAGGTCACTCCCACTGCCTCAACCCCTTTTGTCTTTTTGGACCAACTGACTGGCAGCGAACTATAGAGCTGCAGGTCAAGACAATAAAGTAAAAACTTCTGAGAGGAGAGGAATACTTTCTATAGGCATTATGTTTTCACAATGTGCCCACGCATTGCTGAGAATTGTTGTTCCGTCTCGTGCAAGAAGAGATAATATTGCCTGATCAGATAAATATGTTTCCTGCTGATAGTGAGTGAAAAAAGAGAAATGGGTAGAAAACAAGATGGTAACTATGGCTCAGTCTACTTAAGCACTTTTTAAAAAAGCAACTAATCAGCTTTTTACTTATATCTTTGCATTATTTGTTTTTTCATACAAAATATAGATAAATATAGCATTTTTTTTACGACAAAAATGTAAGGAAATAACTTTTCATTTGTCTCAAATTGTTTTAGATAAGTTAAAATAACAACCAGCACTGAGTGCCTGCAGTAAAACATTAGACATTAAGTACACATTCACACGCCACATACACATTTGTAAACAAACAGCATCAGAAACTGAGGGACATCAGTGGAGATCAATAACTTAAAATTCATGAAATCACAGTCTAGTTCAAATTGAGAGAAAAATGAGAATGAAGTGCAAGAATCTGAATGTAGGTGATGTGAATATGAATATGAAGAATATGACATGAAAATACTTTGTCTGTACTACTCTCTGCTTCAGACAATAACCCCGTCAACGTCGTAGCGGTTTCTGCCAATACCAGTGAATATCACCTGTCAAAGGAGGAGAGTGGGTGTCAGCTCATCATCCAGGACGAATTCAAGCACAGCGACAGTTTGAATCACCTGCATCTGGAAAATGTCAGCCCGCTTTGCTAACAAATATAAGACGACACGAACAGTCTATATTATTGATGTAATGGGATGAATAGTCTCAGTATCAACACATGTGAATATAGAGATGTCTGTTGAGGTTAAGATGTTTGTGAATGAAAAGTAACTGGTTCCAGATGTCCAGGTTTGAATGTGTGAGTGTGAAAGGTAGTTGAAATATTCAATAGTTAGTTATTTCTGACTGTAAAGATTATTTTGTAAATCTTCTGAAGAATAAATATCTATTTTTTAATTCTCCAAAGATTCAAATCTCTTTTTTTTTTTGGTCACCTGATAATGATGATTAGGGGCAGCTGTCGGTGGTGGTGGTCCATTCCACCCGCCTGCCACACACATCCTCCTGATGTGAGTTCTGCTGCCATCTAAAAAAACCATCCTCCATGTATTTATTGAAATATTTCACTGCATGGGTTTGAAAAATAAACAAAAACTGTGCTTTTTAACCAAGAAATTGATACAAACTCAAAGAAAGTAAAAAAAACAAAACTTCCCCCTCCTCTTTATACTCACTGATTATAAACCTGAACTAATCCTGTCCTGTCATGACCATGAGAAAGAATCTGCTCAGCTGATCTTTAAACTGATTTCTATGAATACAACTGTGACATCAAAAGAACATGTTACATCCTCCTTTCTTTACCTCTGATTGGATATCTTTTTATTATTACATTAAAGCTGCTGTAAGCGTTGTTGTCATTTTAGCTAACATCCTGATCGGTTTGCAGCAGCAGTCTCCTCCCTCCTCTTTACGTCACCACATGAATGCGCAGTGGTAATCGCCAGGCGTAGCAGCAAATAGGATGATCCTGCTCTCTGCCTGTTCAGTGAGCAGACAGGACCGCCTCTTTATAGAGTTCTCTGTCCTGATTGGATAAAGTGAGCTGGGATATTTCTAGATATTTCTTAAAAAGTGAATCTAAATATTGCAAAAATACATGCATTAAAATAATGTATTATAGTGGTCAATGTTTTGATAATCTTAGCTAAATGTTTTATTCATAAGGCTAAATGTATTAAACCCCCGCCCATCTCCATGCGCTATTATAATAAAATCCCACTTTATAGGTCCCTGAAACATGCCAAAGATCTCTATGTATTATTAGAAAATTATCTATTTTGATAAATCTTTTTATATTCTTATTTTTAGTAATGATAATTTTGTTTTAGCCTTTTACCCTGTGTTTACCATATTTTATTGTCTCTATGTTAATGTTTGTTAAGTTTTCATTCACTCTCAGTTTTTTTGTACTGATATTAGTTGTTACCTTACAGTTTGTAAATCTGATCTGATCTTCTGATCTTTGTAAATAAAATAAAATAAAATAAAATAATAAAATAAAATAAAATAAAATAAAATAAAACAAAATAAAAATAAAAATAAATAAAATAAATAAATAAAAATACAAAATAAAAATACAAAATAAATAAAAATAAAAATAAAAATAAAAATAAACATTGAAATAAATAAAATAAAAACAAAAGGTGTTGTATGAGACTGGGTGTATTTCCACCATCTGCCGGTGGGGGCGCTGTCGGGCGCACTTTAGCACGCTGATCATATGACAGCCGCCTGCGTCCCACTTCCCCTCTTCCCCACTGGAAACGCCACATCTGACGGGGAGGGAGAAACAGACACAACCACAAGGGAGTTTAAACACCGACCTCAAGATGCTGGCACTAATCAACCGGCTGCTGGACTGGTTCAGGTCTCTGTTTTGGAAGGAGGAGATGGAGCTGACCCTGGTCGGCCTCCAGTACTCGGGAAAAACAACATTTGTAAACGTGATCGCTGTAAGTCTTCAGCTGCTAACTTAGCCACCTTGCTAGTGTTGTGCTAATACCATTAGCGCTAATAATGGGATAACAGTTACCGAGCTGGGTCTGTGCGGCACTGTTTGGTGTTCGTGTCAGAAATAATGTCATTTTACTCTGCTGGGACAAGCTGAAACTGAGACAGGTGGTTGTTTCTGTGTCAGCAAGTCAGCTGAGGTGACTAGTCTGGTGCTGGAGGATCCTTATCGGCTAGCTGCTTCATGTGTTGTGATTGTTTAGCATGCTAAACCCAAACGAAGCACACACAAGTTTGCTTTGTTGTGACTTAGATTCAGTCTCTTTAAAACTCTGGGGGCATTTTACACTGAGTTCAAGGCTGTCAGCGTTTTTCAGCCACCAGGAAGTCAACCTAAAAACATGTTGACCATGACAACATGACTCATGACAACACAGTGAGTCAGTTTGTGAAGCTACCTGCAACAAGTGGAAACAGACCTCCACTACAAGGCACCACTTCTTAGGGATGCACGAGATGTGGGGGATGCATATTATCAGCTGTTTACTGTCAACACATTTCTTTTGATTGACTTGACAGGAGCAGCTTTTACTGTACAGACTCACAGTGGGTGGCTGTTTGTGCTAGGGCTCGACCAATATGGCTTTTTCAGGCCTTATATCGATTATTAGAAATCAAGGAGACTGTAAACTGATATTTGGGGCTGATATTTTCTTGCAGTAAAAATGAAATTCTTTGTGTCAAAATTTCAAGCATCCAGTGATGTAATAAAGTACAATTTAAGTACAGTTCTGAAGTACGATTTTCAGGTACTTTACTCGAGTATTTCCATTTTCTGCTACTTTATACTTCCTCTCCGCTCCGTTTATTTGATATATGTAGTTACTAGTTACTTTGCAGATTCAGATTAATCAGTGTTTCTGGGCTATTAATTGTGATGTGTTACTGATCAGGTGTTGTTGTAGGCGAACATTGTGTGAGAGGATGTTGCATCAGAGCCAGAGTAGCACATTTTTAAATTGGTTTATTGTATTTGACAACCTGACAGAAAAACACAGATAATCTGTAAATGCTGAATATCGGCCCGATAGTCGACCTGGGCAGATGATCGGTCTACTCCTAGTTTGTGCCTTGAAAGTTGGTTGACAATCCACCAATAACCACTTTGCTGACCACATCTGTACCGTTCTTATCCTCAGGTGTGCATAAACTACAGGTTAGGAACTTCTTTTTGAAATACATAAATGCAACATTATCTGTTATCTTATGTGTTTATACAAAAAAAAAAACAATCATAGAGTGCATCCCTAAAAAAACGTACTCACAAAGAGGTGAAACTGGAGGTGACTCAGGAAAAATAAATAGACACTGGGTCTGCTGGTTTTTGTTACCTTGTACATTTATATTTTTCTTTAATAATTGGAAAAATATCAGTTTCTTAGTTGTTGCTGGGGTTGGTGCCTGAATGCAGGTCTCCAGCAGCATAAAACCAGACAGAAGGACAGATTTCTTCAGCACACCAACAAAAATAACTAAGCATTGTTTGCATACATGCAGCATACAATTGAGTCATTCTGTTATAACTATCTGACTCTTTCTGCTGTAGCTTTTGTTGCAAGTTTTGCTAAAAAGTGCACAAACATTGTATCTTGTGCTGTGAGTCATGCTTAGGAGAGTGTCAGTTTCTTTGGCAGGCTGTTTCTCTTGTGCAACTTTTGCTGGGTTGTGAAGCAATTTGTCATTGGCTAATTACCACATCAGATAGTAACTGAACTTTTTGCAGCATATTGTTAAAAGTGTGAGAAGTTTCATGACTTTGTTCGGAGTAGTTTGCCCTCACAACATTTTGCACACATGCTTTTTACTCCGTCTGCTCTCCCTGACGACCGATCAGGTTTTAGTGTACATCCCGTGGTGGACAGTGAAGAATATACATCCTTGAATCCTAATATTGACCACTAATATACTTTCAACTCAATCTGTGTGATTGAAAACCCTTTCAACCGGACTGACAGGTTTAATTTGATACCTGTAGCAGCACCTCTCCACCAGACCTGAAACAATGAATTGATTTGTCAACCGATAGAAAAATAGTTACTGCAATTATTAATTTGTTATGTTTTCTATCAGAAATGCCAAACATTCAATCATCCCAGCTTCTCCCTTGAGAAGATTTTCTGCTTTCCTGTGTTTTATATCAACGTAAATGTAATTACAGTTCACAGTTTGTCAAATAAGATTTCAGTAGGTGCTCGTCACATTAACCTGATGCAACAGAGCTGGTGTGTGAGGAGGAAGTTGGGTTTGGGGTTGGAACATTACCCCGGTCCTTCCTTCACTATAAAGACATGAAAAAATGCCCTGGCTGTCAGCCAGTATAACAGCCAGTGAATGGATGTAGTGGGGGTGGTTCCTCCTTCCTCAGTCATAAGACCACTGCACTCATTTCCACTTAGCTGCATCAGGTGATTCTGGATAGTCATGTGCTGTGAAATGTGCGTAAAGCAGAGAGTGCATGCTGAACATAGGGCGGAGAGCAAGAATATAAACAGCTTGTGAGTTTTGATGGAGATGGTGAAGGGGAATGCCGCTAATGGTGCATGCAGATTGTTCTTCCTACATCAGTTCTGCAATAATGAGAATTCACTTAAAGCCTGAACATGCAGACATTTTCTGCTGTAGAACGATTTAGTCTGTGTCTGTTTTTGCCTTATAAGAATACATTTCCACAGATTTGGACATAGTTTAAGATGAGCTAGATTTTTGCAGGCATTACTGCAGCATGTTGTTTTTATTTACTAGTTTTTAGACTATTTAAACCTTAAATACTGCATAATCAGCAGCTGTAATAGACTTCATTCCAAGCTACTGCACAGCCTATTTATTCTTTTAATCTCAATAAAAGTATGTAAAAGTGTCAAAGTACACAAGATCCCTTGGAGCATGTCATAGTTTTATTAAATTGTCGCTATTATAGCAACATTATGTCACTTTTTTAACCTTAAACTAACAGCTTAAAAGTAATTTTGATGTACAGCACAAAATGTCAATTTTTAGATAATGTTGCTTTAGATACAGAATAATCAGCATCATTAGTAGACTTCTAAGCTACTGCACAGCCACTTCATTTATGAAATTGCAGCAAAAGTATGTCAAAGTGTCACAGTGCACTATGAAGCATGTCATAGTTGACATGTGACTCCTACTGTCTACTAATTGGAAGCTTCATCTTCAAACGTGAATGTATGATACAGTTGAGTGATCACACCATTACACTTGGTTCTCTCTTCTCTTATTGGGCTGAAACGTAGCTAATTATGGAGTATGGATATTTCAAAGCATGTGTGTGAAATGGCAATATGCTGCTTTATTATACTGTACTGTTTGTGAGCCTAATTAATTAAATGTGCAAGTATGCATATATGCCCATCCAAACTAGTACTGCAACTAACGATTTTTCTGTATTATCATCATCTTAAAATTGCTTCTTTTCTTTTGAAACCTAAAGACTCTTCATTTTCTCTCGTAACAAACAAAGAAAAGCAGAACATCATTTCACAGTCATCACATTTATGAATCTGGAACCAGCAAATGCTTGACATTTTTGCTTGAAAAATGACTGAAACAATTAATCGACTAGTTGTTGCACATCTGATCCCAATACACACATGTTCTCAAGGTTACACAGTTTAATAAAAAATGACCTCTACTTGTATCTTTCCTTCCAGTCTGGGCATTTCAGTGAAGACATGATCCCTACAGTCGGGTTCAATATGAGGAAGGTCACCAAAGGAAACGTCACCATCAAGGTATTTTAATTGTGACCACTAATTAGTGAAATGAAACCAGCACTCTGGTTGCGCAGGGAGGTAATAATTGCGTTGTTAATGACATTTGAAATAGGAATATCACGTGATGATGTGTCTTTAATTCTGTAGATCTGGGACATAGGAGGGCAGCCGAGGTTCAGGAGCATGTGGGAGCGCTACTGTCGGGGAGTCAATGCAATTGTGTGAGTGTTCAAGTTTCGGTTTAAGTTTTTTTTTTAAGTTTGTCTGAAAAACAAATGAGAGGAAATGCAACAATACCGCAAGCGTTTACACACATTTTACTAATTGTTTCTGTTTTCATGTTTAGGTACATGGTTGATGCGGCAGATCGAGAAAAGGTGGAGGCATCTAGAAACGAGCTTCATAATTTATTAGACAAACCTCAGTTGCAAGGAATTCCTGTGAGTATTCTCCTGAAACCAGTTTGGTTTCTGCAGCAGTCATGCAAAACGATTACTTGCAGAAGTTGCGGATTTCAGTTCGTAATGTGTTTTTTTCAGGTTTTGGTTCTCGGTAACAAAAGGGATCTCCCCACTGCTCTAGATGAAAAGCAGCTCATTGAGAAAATGTAAGTACTAAAACAAACTGGTGCAAATACCATAATGAGCTGCATATTCTTTCTGTAATTAAAACTACTCTATTTATTCTTGTAAAGGGTTTTAGTGGAAGAACTATTGAGGATAAAATATTTGAATAGTATTATTTTAAAATGTCCTTAGATATTAAATCAGGGCCATTTCCTCTTTCATGTCCTTGTTAACACTGTAGTTGTATTAAGTTGTGGTTGACTATAAAGACCTGGCTCCCCCTGCTGTTAGAAAGTTAGCAAGTTAGAAACCTGCTGAGAGTTGAGCTCATACCTTAAACTGTGTCCCATGAGCTGCAAATGTATGAGACTGATGATCTGTTTGAATGCATACTTGTATATATTTATTAATTCATTCATGTACCTTTGTCCCTTCAAAGGAATCTTGCGGCTATTCAGGACAGAGAGATATGTTGCTACTCGATTTCCTGCAAAGAGAAAGACAACATTGGTGAGTTGCAGTCAATGACCAGGTTATCATTTTGTGTCGACTCATTGGCCCAGATTTCCACTGAGGATGTTTCAAAAATCCTGTTTTTGTATCTCTCTAAACAGTTTTATCTTAATGTCCAGCCCCAAAAATTCAAATGAGAGAGGAGATGAGCTCATAAAATGTTGATCAATTAATCTGAATCTCCCTCGATTATTAACAACATGCTCACAATTATAAGTTTAAAGGGCTACTGCACAGATTTTACACAAGAGGTTCAGTTTAATCGTCATGAGGAGTACCGCTCACTCTGGGAATACATGTGTATAATGTCTTCTGTGGCTAAGGGGAGGCTTTCCAAAGTCAAAAAATTAACCGTATTGAAAAATGCTGTTGTATTATGGGACTTGTAGGATTCAGTGTCTTTTTGGGTTTCACCCATACTGGAGACTTAAAGTCAAGATATCTCGGCATGTGTTGCTTAGGCTTGTCTCTTGTGATTACCCTAACTTCATGAAGGTACAATACTAAATCACAAAGTGACCCTTTTTTTAACGAGCAACAGCAAGTGATGTTACGTGTTTTTAGCCCTGGGTTTTGCCTCTCAGGCAACATACAGGTTTGGGCAGTATGCGAGACATAAATTGCTTGTTGTTAATGAGTTAGAAACACCTGGATTGAAAAGCTTTTTGTTGGACTGACTCGACCTGTTTCTTTGATTCCAGATATCACACTTCAGTGGCTCATCCAGCACTCGAAATCCAGGAGGAGCTGAAAACGCAGGAGTGGTTCTCCAGCTGTGTTTGCCATGTTACTGTCATGCCACATCCCCATCACTCTGCGATGATGTACAGTCTCCAACTCACATGCTGCACTGTCCTGCTCATGTCACACAGTTTTGTTTTCCCCTTTTCACATTGTGATTTTGTCACAAACCCTGAGAATGCACTACTAAAAATGTGATTCCAAATTTAAGGAATGCAATTGGCATTATACGTCCTGTAAAGCTGTACTTTCCTTTAACTTGGAGTAAGAAACTGCTTCCGGATTTACCTTGTTTCATTCAGGCATTACCCAGTTAATCATACCCAGTGGTTTATAACACTAATCTTGGGTATACAACAACAGCAACAACAACAACAACACAGTTCTTGAGGGAGGGCTGATTCTGTCAAACAGGCCTTGCATAAAGAAAAGATGTTCTTCACACATCGGTTATGATGCCAGGAGATGCCTGATGTGGACGTGCAGGTTTTCCCATTGTGTTGAGCTCTACTCTGATTGTCTTTGACCGTCACCTTTCGCTTGATCAGGTCTTCTTTTTTCCAGGAAACGTCAGTTATTTTAGAAAAATTGTGCAATTAAGCAAGTCAATTTAAGCAGGTCTGTACAAAAATATCAAGCTGGTATGATTTTTACTGATGTGAGATGTGCGTGTATGAATATATGATTCTATTTAAAGTCTGAATGTACTAAAAAGTAAAGGTGTACTGGATCGTGTGGTTCATACTGGCCTCTGTTTGTAAGCAGCCTCGGTGGAACGATGTCCGTTGTGCTGCCTCGAGGCTGAGAGAGCGGCAGAACTCAAAGTGCCTTGTGCAATGTCTCTCACCTCTGAAGCAAAGCAGTGTGCAAGGTGTGCCTACCTGGGTAGAGTCAAAAAAAACACCACTTCAATATATTCAAGAAATAAAAAGGCATGCTTTTTAATTTAGACATTGTCCTGTTATTTGTGCTATATCATTCTACACTGAGGTGTGGAGAGAAAGGATTGGCGTGGGGTTTCACAATTCATTGAAATGCAATCTAGTCAGTTTTTAACAAGTTCAAGAAAAAGATGTAAAATGTATTTATGCACAGAAAAGTATTATTTCTCAAGAGATTTGAGCACAAATTAATTAAAATTGCTCACTGTCTAATAAGCCATTGATTCTGCAGTGACATCGCAAAGATGTGCGTGACTGTTTTAACGTTCTTCTGCTGAGGGAGGAAAAGTTTCTCTGTTCACCTGGAACCTGAGTTGAAGGCATGCGTGAATGAGATAATTCTTTGAAGCACTTGGTTACATTAACACAAGTGAGACGTGAAAACTTGTTACTCGAAACCTTCAGCCCACGTACACTGAGAATGGACTTCAAGGAAGTAGGAAACGTTTTGTGACCAACTGTTCAACACTTTACAATAACCATCATTAATGAATGGGAAATTCATAGTTGATTAAACTTTAATGAATTATTATTTAACTATTAAACAATGAAAACATGTATAAACCACTTATTCAGCAATTGTTAATTGTAAAGTTGCAACTGATGTTTATTAACCTAAACCATTTTTTGTTAACAGTGAAATAACTATTAACTAAAATTGAATTAACAATAAACTTACCATTTTGTTAATAAATAGTATACAAGTATAAGTATAACCAACTTGTGAAATGACAAATATTTGCATATTCATATAGCCTAGATTTTTTTTAAACAAAACTAAATATGTAATAAGTTGCTAATATATGTAATAATGCAGCTGGTGCTGCTCCTTTGCTTGAGGTGTGAAGAAGGTCACACCATCTGATTTTTCACAACCACGCCCAATCTTTTTCATTAATGGTTTATACCTGTTCTATGCAGCTTTAGTACATTATTTATTAGCCAGCTCTGAAACTCCAGGAATCTTATTATAAAATGTCCCCAATAATTTTAATTATGCAGATCAAAATATCTATTTAATTGCCTCCATTTTCTTTGCATTTGCCTGGCCGCCTCTTGCTCTGACTCTGTTGAGATTTAAACCTAACCTCATCATGTTTTAGTTTTGAAGACCAGCACCTCTGAACGTTTCACTCCTGTGGCTGTTTCCTATTGGTCCAGAAGTTAAAGAGAGACACGTCAGAAATGCCACGAAACGCGACCCGGAGATTGACAGCTCCGCGGCCAATCACAGGACGAAACCGCTTCGCTCATTTGATGACGACACACGGGGATACCCAATCAGACTTCAGGTTCTCAGAGGGGCTGGTCTGTTGACAGGAAGCGTGTGAAGCGGAATCACTACAACCACTCTTTGCTTGTAGTTTAGCCTGACAAGCTGGATTTTTACGTTCATTCACCCCCTCGGAGGTGTGTGGACTTAAATTATGCGTTTTAACATCGACCCGGATCAAAGATGCAATGGAGGTCGATAGTAGTTGGTCTGGTCGTACTGAGACTGTCCCTCAGCTGTGTGCTGTGGCTAGCCTTCGGGCTCGGACCTAACGTTAGCTGGGGGTTCAACTTCCCTCTCACTTTCAGTTTGCACAAATTGGACTTATTATTCAGGGAGGAAAAAGGGACACACTCGAGGGATAACTCGTGGTCTCAACGAATACACGGCCAGAGGTATGAAGAGGCGGCGAGCACCTGTGGGAAGGTGGGAGAGGAGTCCCTCAAGAGATCCTACCTGAGCTTCTTCGATGGCAACAGGGACGAGTACGTCCGGAGATACAGCTCCTTCCCGGACACGCTGAAGGCGAAAATGAAGGACATGGCCAAGGAAATGTTTTATTTCGGATATGACAATTATATGAAATATGCATTTCCCGAGGACGAGCTGAACCCCATTGACTGTGAGGGGAGGGGACCAGACGTGCTCAACCCGTGAGTCATTCAAAGCTGTGCTGCCTGCCTGAGCTGGCAGGCACCTGCTGGTCATTTACATGCTAACTGTCCTCTGCAAACTGTGATATTTGCATGTAGTTTGTCATCGTAACAGCTTGTGGTGTAATCCTGCTGCTCAGCAATGAACAGGTAGAGTGGACACCTTTTGCTTTGGACAGTACAGAAGTCCAACAGTGGGGTCCAGGTATCATGTCAAGGGACTGCATGGGGCTCCAGGGGGGTCTGTCACATTAAGGATGTGTTTAATTACTTCATCACGTCCTTCAATTGAAATTAGGAGAGTGAAACAATAGCTGCAATGGTCAATCAATAAGTTGTCATTTATGTAGTTAATCGCAAACTGTATTGCTAATTGATTAATCGATTTCTCTACTCTATGACAGTAACTGAATATCTTTGGGTTGTGGACAAAACAAGACATTCGAGAATGTCATCTGGGGCTTTGGGAAACCCTGATCGACACTTTTCACCACACCAACAAACAACTAATCGATCAAGCTTGGAAATAGTCGACAGATCAATGGACAAAATAATCGTTAGTTGCAGTGGGGCCTCATGCAAATATGCAATCTAACAAGAGTAGAGAAAAACAACATTGGGACTGCAACTAATGATTATTTTATTATCATTTAATCCGCTTTTTATTTATTTAGTTTATTGTTAGGTCTATTAAATGGCAGAAAATAGTGAAACATTCCCCTCACATTTTCCAAAGCTCTACGTGACATCTTCAAATTACGTGTTTGGTACTAACAATTGTCGAACAATCTAAAAATAGTTGGTGTATAATCATACAAGACCGAGAAAACTAGCAATTATTCAAACTTGACTGCCTCAAACCAGTAAATATTTGGCAATTTTGTCAAAAAACAATGACTTAAATTGACTTAATGATTATCAAAATCATTACCGATAAATTCTGTGATGATCAACTTAGCTAGTGGTTAATTAAGTAGCTAATTTACTTACTGTCCTCTCTTGAGCTCTTAAAAACATCACACTCAACCAAAGACAAAAACAGAGAGACGTAGTGCAAGTAATCATAATGAAAGTCCAGCAAACATGAAAAGTGTTTACATACCAAATCAATCAGGATGTTTTTGTATTCATAGTCTTGCAGTTTTCTGGGACATTCAGCCCTTTTCACTGTGTAAAAGTTACACTGAATCACCTGTGTATCATGTTTCCTTTTGCTGAACATTAAAACCGAAAGACTTTGAATTCCACTTCAATATATCATCTAATCAAAAGTTTCACTCCCTGTAGTGTAATACTAGACTTTCAGATCAACTGTCTAGTTTGTATTCAAAACAATACTAATGCGGTCACTCTATAGAGTGTGTGATCGGCAAAACATAAAAGACAACTGAGATTAAGATGTTAAACAGACTAACGTACTCACAGAAGCAAATTTGGCATGAGAGACAAATTCACTGCAATAACAAATGTTTTTGTCAGCCACAGTGACATCTAGCCATGCAGGTAGTTTTGCTTTTTTTGTGTCAAGATTTTGAGAGATAACTCATTTGTGCTCTCTGCTGCAGTCTGAATACAATGGGGGGGTGTACATGCTTTATCATCTGCAGCTGTGGAGTCAACGATGTTATCCATCAACATTCCTTGTAGTCACACAGTGAGACAAGAACTTCTGAAATGAGTTTTGTCCCCACATCTTAGACATTAACCTTTGTTATGGTTCATAAATCCTAAAGTCCGTTTTCAAAAAAAAGTTTCCAAATGTTAAGTTTGATAACAAATTTAATAGTTGCTTAAACAACATAAGTCACCTTGGACTTCTTGATGGACAGTTTTTACTATTTTAGAGACAAATGATGAAAATAGTTTAGCTGCAGTCCTATCTTGTGCTGATAATAACTATGTCATCAGGGAAAACCACCACACTGTTTTAATATTCACAGGAGTCCTGTTTGCGGTGTGATGTCAGACATTTCAAGAAGAGCAAAGTGGGGGGTTTCTGTTTCTCTGTCCATCCTGTCTGCTGAGAAAAAAACTTGCACTCACATCCAAAGTCTTTAAAAAAATGTTTTGTGTTTTATAATCTGATCATAATTCCTCCCTCTTCTGCACAACAGCACTGAGTCTGTTTCACTGATGTCATTTCAGGTCGAACATCAACATAAATGACGTTTTGGGGAACTATTCACTCACACTGATTGACACCTTAGACACCTTACTGGTAAGTTATATTCCCGCATGTGTCTTTATTTTACACAATGTCCTGCAGAGTTGAAAATGCAAAAATAGTCAGGGCAGGTTGATTACAGCATTTTACCTACCGATTAATATCGACATTTGGCAATATTTGAGCTTTAAATATGAGATTGGAAAGCAGCTTAATCCATTTTGTGAGGCTGAAAGACTTTCTAGGTTTTTACAAGATCTTAACATTGCGTTTGTCCATTGTAGCATGGCTAGCTTTTCCTGTATTCTAAATTGTGCATTTCCTACCAAAACCCCAAAAAACCACAAAACCCTTACACAGAGTCATGGGGAGCAGAGTCTCTGAAATCGCTAAAATCAACAGTCCAAGGTTTCTTCTTTGCCCTGTGCTCAGCTCCAGGATCCATGATCCTAAAAAAAGATTCTGGATTAGAAAAGTTAAGGCACCAAAACACTTTCTGTACAGTTATTTAATGCACTGGACTCTTTCATGAAGGTATAACTGGATGGCTGAGAGCATCTTTACAAAAGTTGTTGTCTGACTAGAATTTGAGCGTAATACCTGGAAGCCACTCAGTAGTAATGCAAACAAAAAAGCATAATGATACAGTATACTGTGGTTATATAACGTGGTGTTTCTCCACAGGTGCTCGGCAATGTGACAGAGTTCCAGAGAGCCGTCAAGCTGGTTATAGATAATGTGTCTTTTGACAAGGACTCGACTGTGCAGGTTTTTGAGGCAAACATCAGGTAAAAATGTTGCTATTGTTTTTAGAGTCACACAAGAATAAACTGGCTGTAGACGCAGCAACTGATCAGGCTAAAATCTGAAGTTAAATTTAGTGTCAGCGTAAGCAATATTTCCTTTAAATGTCTTTGATATGCTTTTCAGTTGAAACTCTCTCAAAAATGTAAACAAGTTTCAAGATTTCAGTCTTTTAAGACTCTTAAACACTAATTGAGTCCAGTAAACTGCTTCATCTGTTTTTTATCCATCTTTTACTGAAACTCACGACTTAATCTTACTTTATATTCAACTACACTAATACACTAATTTCATAGTCCGTTTCTGTGTGGAACCTTTGTGTAATATCTTTCTTTTCTCTGAAGAATCTTGGGAAGCCTCATCTCATCTCACATCCTGCTGACGGACCCAAAACATCCTTTCGGCGAGGTGGGCTTGGAAGGTTACGATAATGAGCTGCTTCACTTGGCTCATGACTTGGCTGTCCGCTTACTGCCGGCCTTCGAGAACACCAGCACGGGCATTCCTTATCCAAGGGTGAGTAAGACTGTTGTAGCAGATACATTTTATACTTTCCAGATTGAAAAGTCACTCAGCATCTATTTTGACTTGTTGCAGGTTAACCTGAAGACGGGAGTCCCCCCTGATAGCATCAATGAGACTTGCACTGCAGGAGCTGGGTCACTGCTGGTGGAGTTTGGCATTTTGAGCCGCTTGATTGGAGATTCCACGTTTGAGTGGGTTGCCAGACGAGCAGTCAGAGCTCTCTGGAGCCTGAGAAGCAATGAAACTGGTCTGTTGGGTAAATACAGCTTTTAATTTAAGCTTCAACCCAGCATTGTTAAGGGGGAATTCCAGTATTTTTAAACCTGGACCCGGTGTTTACATATTTTGCGACAGGGGCTGCACATGAGTTTTATTTTGTTCGTGTCGAACTTATATTAAATGTGTTTTACAATGATAAAATTACTGTTTCTGTAAGTGAAGTCTGGTAGATTTGGCAAGAGCGACATACAGTAGCAGCTTCTTCTTGGTTAAACAAAAAGGATTTCACTCTTAAACAAAAAGCTACATCTCTGCAGGGATCCTTTTTGTAATGTTAGCAAACATTTAGAATAACAATGCGAGTCTGTCAGTGGCAAAAACAAGCACCTTGAGTGGACTTACTTTCACGGTTGAAGGTACCCACAAGGATTACATTGCACAGCTGCCAGCTATTCAACATTTTCCAAAACTTTTTGTATTAGTCATTTACGTACCAAAATATTTAAACGGAGTGCAGAGGTTTGAAAATACCCTAATTCCCTGATGGAACATATAAATATGATGCCTTCAATTATCATAAGATTTAAAGCAACTTTCTTTCTGTTTTTCTTTAGGGAATGTAGTAAATATCCAAACAGGCCAGTGGGTTGGCAAACAGAGCGGTCTGGGAGCTGGTATGGACTCCTTCTACGAGTATTTGCTCAAATCATACATCCTATTCGGTGAAAAAGAGGACTACGGGATGTTCCAGGCTGCTTATGAGAGCATTCAGAATCACATGAGGAGAGGGTGAGTCACACAGTGAAAGAATGTGACGCGGCAGCTTGTGTGAAAGTAACTGGGCGTGTTGGTGGCGCTCGGGATCTTGATACGAGTCTGCCTCTGTAACTGTTATGTAAATGAGCGTCTGTCTGGGATAGGCCAACACAGGAGGAAATGAAACTGCTTACGGTTTCCAGTCTTTTTTTTTCGTACTGGAGGATGTGGAAAGTTGAGTTCTGAGACTTGAGGCTGTCACAAGATGTCTGATGGGATGTCTTTCTTCCTCCTCAGCAACCACTGATACTAACAAAGGGACATAACCTTCACTATCTGATTGACTGAGTGTTGTGACATATTGTGAAACCTCCTCTGCCTCTGTGTTTTTCCAGGAGAGAGTCATGTAATGAAGGAGAGGGTGACCCACCTCTCTACGTTAATGTGAACATGGCCAGCGGGGAGATAATGAACACCTGGATTGACTCCCTTCAGGCCTTCTTTCCTGGGCTGCAGGTTAGATTATCCACTCTGAGCTTTGGATGAGGTAAAATATGAGTTGTGGTGTTCAACTAAAGATTTCCGCTCTGTGTTCTAGGTGCTGAATGGTGATGTTGATAACGCTATTTGCCTGCACGCCTTCTACTATGCCATCTGGAAGCGCTTCGGGGCTTTGCCGGAGAGATACAACTGGCAGCTGCAGGCTCCTGATGTGCTCTTCTACCCTTTAAGACCAGAGCTGGTGGAGTCGACCTATCTGCTGTACCAGGTAACACCTACAGTCCTGCACAGTCATAACACAGCGTAGTGTTGATGGTTTGTTGAATTTGATTAACTCTCGCTCACTTCACTTCCCCGCAGGCGACCAAAAACCCTTTCTATTTGCACGTTGGAATGGATATTCTTCAGAGCCTTGAGAAAAATGCCAAAGTCAGGTGTGGATAGAAATATATTCACCTTTTCTGAGAGTGGCACAATACTTTGATACGTCTACTTAAAGCTGAGCTGTGTCGTTTGCAGATGTGGGTACGCCACTCTCCACCACGTCGTGGACAAATCCAAAGAGGATCGAATGGAGAGCTTCTTCCTCAGCGAGACATGCAAATACTTATACTTGGTAAGATGCAGCCCGAGCATGTCAGATATAGAGTTGTAGGGTTGTAGGGATCGGCCGATATGTTTGTGTCATGGCTGATACGATACAAATTATTAATAAGCAAGATATTCGGAAACAGATGTACTTTTGCAGTAAAAATGAAAATCTCAGTGATTGAAAGAACAAGTGTTGGAATGTAGCCAAGTACAATTTATTCAAGTACTGTTCTGAACTTATTACTCACTACATTTATTTGATAACTTTAGACCTATTGGTTACTTTGCAGATTGATGGGCTATCACTCATAATGTGTAACATTGAGTGAGAGCACAGTGGTGACAACAGACAGCCAACATTGATCTTTATTAAATTATTTTATTTTATCAGCAATCGGACTAAAAAAACATTAGAAAATTGCTGACTATCAGATCCGATAATCGGCCAGGATAATAATCAGTTGCTCCCTGCTATGATATACGGATGTGACAGCATGATATGAGAGCATAATATGATACTAGATATGTTGTAACGTTTTGATCAATGTGATACAAACTATTGCAATTGGCTAAATGTTTTGTTTTCCTGGATTTAAAGACTGGAGTGCAGCTAAATGGTAGAGTTTTTTGGTAGAAATGGAGCAATTTGTTCATTATAACCACAGTTTTTATATTATTTACATTTTTACTTACTGTTGCAATTTATGTTCATATATATTTAATAGATTAACTCAAATGTTTTCTTTAACTGTTAAAACAGGTCAGAAAACTGTATAAAATGCCATCACGATTTCCCAGAACTCCAGGTAGCATCTTCTCATTGCTTGTTTTGTTCAAATGCGCAGCTGAAAACTCAGATATTTAATGTTACGATGATATAAAACAGATCAAAGAAGCAAACTACTCAGAAAATATTTTGCTAAATTACTTTTTTTGTTAGACATCCTCTAAATGTTTTCACAATATTAAATATTGAATTAAAACTTAACTCTCTCACACTGTTGTGTAAAACAAGAATGTGTCCCTTGCGTTGCAGCTGTTTGATGAGGACAACCCACTTCACAAATCCGATAACAAGTACATCTTCACCACAGAGGGCCATGTTGTGCCTATAGACAAGCGCTTCAGGGAGAAACAGTGGAGCGACCTGTTTCCTTGTGAAGACGGAGTGCTGAAAGAAAGCGAGCCAAACCACCGGCCACCACCGAGCAACATCAGCAATGTAAGTCCCACGATATCTCAGTGTTGTATGTAACCGTAACATATCTCACTCCCAAAAGATATATACTTTTAGAAGACACACAATGTAATTATTCATTCTGTCTTCCCTTTTCTCTCACTCTGCAGTGCAACAGGATCCCAGAGGAGCGACGGTACACGCTGCCTTTAAAGAGTGTCTACATGAGGCAGATCGATCACATGGTGGGACTGTTCTGAGTCAGAGGATGCGCGTGGTGACATCGGCATTAGCCTTCAGCACACACCCCGTCAGGTGCAGTGGGTCAAAACTCGCCCCGTCTGTTCTGCTGCTCCGGATCGAGACAGAAAACTGAGAAATCAGCTTCATCACGTGCTGTATTAAGTTAAAGCTGAACCGACTTGTCTCCTGGAAAATGAGGAGTGTGTAAGTGATTTTAGAAAAACTCTGTGGAGCAAAAAATGTCTGTCGAGGTGCAGTTATGAGTGTGTGTGAATGTGTGTGTACGCATATCAGAAATTACAGCTGAGCTGTGTTTATGGGAACAGTGCCATCTAGCCACACATATGTAAAATGCATATAGCCTATAAAAACACTCACCTCCGAAAACTTTCTCTCTGAACATGATGATCAGTGCCTCTTTGCAGTTGATTCTCTTGACTTGATCAGTGCTTTTATAACAATAAGGGCTGCACATTCACAGAAATCGACAGTGAGTGAGAGGTCCAGGATGACTCTTGCTGTTTTAAAGTGCCTTCAGTTTTTTCTTGGTCTGTCTGGATGCTGTACAGTGCATATAAGTTGTCAAGTATTTTTGGAGGCCATCGTTGATATTGCACAATAGGTATCATTCCATGTACAGTTTTACACTGACTGTGACATCCGTGTAAAGCACCTTTTTCTTAGACATGAAACAAGCCATAAAATGTGTTTTTTTTTTATTTTTATTTTTACGTTAAAGGTCCAGTGTGTAGGATTTAGGGGCAGAAATGTAATATAATATTAATAATAATGTTTTCATTAGTGTATAATCACCTGAATGAGCCTTTTATATCTACAGAGGGAGCAGGTACTCTTCCACGGAGTCAGCCATGTTTCTACGGTAGCCCAAAACGGACAAAACAAACACTGGCTCTAAAGAGGGCTTTTGTTATTTTTCTTGTTATTAGCAGTCACCGTAGGAGAGGCTGAAACAAAGAGTATTCAGTTGGTTGCAATCTGCAACCACGCCGATAGATGCCAATGAATCCTGCACACTGAACCTGAAGTGAGTGAAAACATGTTTGTTTTCCATCATTTTTCCGTCAGCTGTATTCAGTATAGGTGGTTTCTTCTTGTTGAAATTTGGTCGAAGTTGCCATTTGCTGTCTCTCTCTTTGTTTCTCTTAATTGCACATCTTCAAACCTGTTAACTTTTCATGTGGTGAGAACTCAGGGTTTAAAGGAAAAACGAAAATCAATGAATGCTTTCATAAGAAAATAAAACTTAAAAATGTTGTTGCCTACAATGTCTTAGGATAGTCTTAGGTATTTATTGCAAATTTTACATCTTGGTTATCAAAGAAATAACTGCACTGAACTGAAGTACAGTTGTACTGTGAATATTCATTATTGTTCCACGCCGTCAGAGAAAGTGAATGACGTCTCCTTAACTGTGATGTTTTGAGAGAGGAATATTTTCTTGGCTGGTTCATCTCTTACCAAACATCCTGAGTGTGTGTAAAGCTCAGTAAAGCTTCAGGCTGCACGGCTCGGTGAGATCACATCTACATTTTCTTTGGCTTTGGGAGACAGCTGCTTGATTCTCAAGTGTTGTCTAAACTGCCCGAGGCCATGGGAATGATATTTCTGACTTTTTGAAGTCAGAAACCCTAACTAACATCACCCTAACTGCTTTATCTCAGATTGTATTTAAAAGAATAGTTTGACATTTTGGGAAATATGATAGAGGATTGATACCACTTGAAAAGCAGTCTGGGGCGTTATGAAACGTTTTGAAAGCATGGAGACCTGCAGGAATCTCGCATGCTCACGTATGGGTCCAAAGTATGGTGTTAAGTTTGATTAGTTGACCACATCAAAATGAATTGGACAGGAATTTATCTGATCGTGCAACTGTGGTGAAATGGGCCCATGTATGGTAAATAGGAAGCTAGTACCAGAAGCTGGTTAGGTTAGCCTAGCTTAGCACAAAACCAGGAAACCAAGAGGAATTAGCTAGCTTGGCTCTGCCCGAGGGCAACAAAATCCTCCTTAGATTAACAAGATATATTATGTTAATTAGTTAGCTTTAGAGGTTCTTGTAAGCAGAAGGCTTTGGTATTCAGCCTTCGTGCTAAGCTAAACTCTGATATTTACCATACAGACAGTAAAGTGGTATCGATCTTCTCATCTAACTTCCAGTAAGAAAGTGAATCAGTGTATTTCCCGAAATGTTCTTTTATTCTGACTGAAATTAGAGGTTAAGGCAGTTCAATCCTAAACTTTAGGGGACCGAAACTGCCAAAATAAAAAATAAATGGATCAATAATTAAATTATTCGTGACCGTAGCCATCGGTGTGGGAGCAGGGCATGTATAGTCGATCTATGTACTCGAATGTCTATCGAGCAGAAATGCAAATAAAAATTAAACTAAAAAGAGAAAACGAAATACATTTGGGAAAATAAATATAATATTAATTAAATTGGGGAATTAATGCAAATATAAATAAATGTAGAAGCAAATTTAAAAAAGAAATATCAATTTATGCCACATATTATATATTAAATAATGCCTAAATATATTTGTAAGATGATTTCTGGTGCTTTTATTGGCATATTAATGTATCTATTGAGTCATTAATTGATTCATTTATTGATTAATTTTGATTTTGTCAGTTTTGGTCCTTCACACTAAACATGACTGGTCTCATAATTCTAGAAAAGGAAACTGAAACATCCTGTGAAATTAATAAATGACACAATATGAACAATGAACAACTGCTGTGTTAGTTTTTATTTGTGAAAAATCGAAAACCACTCTACAGAAGCTTTAATACGTTTAGTCAAGGTTTACAATTATTGATGTCTGTACAGGATTGTTGCCTCAAAGGCCTGTAGATCCACAAGGACTTTTAAGTTGAAGTATCTTACATCTACCGCTCATCAGTGTTACAGATCCACATGGTATCACCACACTTAATGAACTGTCCAATAGAAAACAGTTTAAATATATATATACACGGCCCTTTTCAACTATTGCAAAAAGTTACACTTTCTAAAACTCTCTTTAAAAATTCAATTGTGTTTGAATTGTCCCAAACTGTGCTGTAGAGTATCTGTATGTAAAAGCCATCTAGTGACAAGTTCTTCTTAAATTTAACTAACAAAAGTTGAAGTGCGTCTGCAGGTGGTGAGGCCCTCTCGTTTTGCTTTTTGGCTCAATATTGACCAGTTACTGGAGCATAGAGACGATGTGTAATAAGCCTGACATCTATTCACATTAGTACATGTCAGAAGAAAATGCTTTATGCTGACAGAAGCGTTTGATGTCTTAACTACAGATTGCATAGCCCCCCGAAGACAAGTTCACGAGACTCGAGAGAGAAGTTACTAAAATTCAACTCATCTGAAATCTGCACAGGATTTTCTGACTCAAGAGCTGTCTTGCGGTCTTAGTTGACCTGAAGTCTTTGGTCAGAACTACAACTTGAACACAACCAATTTGATCTTTATTTCTTTGCGTTCGCTGGTTTGAGGGGAAAGTTTTCATCTTCATTCATCCTCAGTTTGAATCAAGAAGGGATTTGTGGGAGGTGACGGGGCTACAACATCACCCTGTAGAAAGAACAGAAAGTCACACTGCTTAATCAGCTGGTCGAAGGGTTTTAAATCTGAATCATCGTTGTAGAAAACTTTGCGAACTTTGCTCACCTTCAGTGGGCGTCTCAGCATGGCTCTTAGAAGAGACCACAATCTTTCAGGTTTTCTTTGATGATGATGTCGGTTACGGCGTCGAACACAAACTTGACGTTCTCTGTGTCTGTGGCGCAGGTCATGTGAGAGTAGATTTCTTTGATGTCTCGGCGCATGTTCAGGTCCAAGAACTGAATTTTGATGTAGTTACCAGCATCCTCATAAGTATTAGGACCTTAATGAATGAGACAACAAAACAAAGGGACACTTGTTAATATCCCTAAAGGAGTGATGTGTGGGATTTAGTGGCATCTAGGTGATGTTACAGATTGCAACCAACTGAATACCACTTGTTTCAGCCTCCCCTACGGTGGCAACTAAAAATTGCCAGTGTTTGGTTTGTCCATTCTGGGCTACTGTAGAAACATGGTCGAGCAACGTGGCATAGGAACATAAAGGATTCATTCGAAGCTAACAAAAACACAACAATCCATAGTTTCAGGTGATTATACACAATGAAAAAATAATTCCTTCTCTGCGAATAGATCCCCCTAAATCTTACACACTGGACTTTGTGTGTTGTGATCACCTCACCATCGTAATCGGGGAAGCACATGCTGAGATGAGCTTTCTTGATCTTCTCAATGAACACGTCTTTCTTGTTGAGGAAGAGTACGATGGAGGTGGCGATGAAGTAGCGGTGGTTGCAGATACTGTTGAACAAGTGCAGACTTTCGTGCATTCGGTTCTGAAAGAAAAAATGTGTCCCGGTGAGGAGCCTCCTCTAATCAATGAACTGCTGGTTGGCAGAAAAGGATTAGACACAAATAATCTTACCACTTCATCGTCCTCCACCAGCACCATGTCGTAGGCGCTCAAAGCAGCAATGAAGATGATACAGGTCACACCTTCGAAACAATGGATCCACTTCTTCCTCTCTGACCTCTGGCCACCCACGTCGAACATTCTGCACGGAAACAGAAACACGCCATCTTTATGATTGTGATCTATCGCAGTGGGAGCACTGATGATGAGTTATTGGTGCTCGCCTCTTCAGAAACACTGCGCTGAATCACCTGAAATGGAGATCTTTGAAGGAGAACTGGGTCTCGATGATACCAGTGGTCTTCACTCTTGATCGCAGCACATCCTGCTCAGTGGGCACGTAGCCTGGTTGGACCAGTCGCTCCAAGTCATTCAGGTAGCTGAGGGAAGGGAAACATTCATTCAATAACAAACACAAATGAGAGATATTGTAGCAATTTTAAATCTCAGGTAATTTCTTACTATCCAGCGGAGTCGTTGAGTTGGTACTCGGAGGCCCTGTCAAAGCACGCCTGTATGCCAGTGTCCTTCCACAGGCGCAGGATGATGTCCGCCAGCTCTTTAGGCATGGAGCCTTCCTCAATGGTGTCTGCAAGATGCATGAGCTTCCTGGCGTCATCCTGGACAGAGACACATTCAAGTTATGCTTAGTGCTCTGCAATTAACAGTTTATGTGAAACACACCGAAGTCTTTCTCAGCTGTCATTACCTGCTGGTCAGCGTGGCCGTAGCCGATGTTGAGTGTGTTCATGGCCTTCACAATGGCCATGATTGACTGCAGGGTGTTGCTGTAGATGATGACGATGAACTCCAAGCATTCTTCAAGTGAGTAACCATCTTTGTGGATAATTCTGATGAGAGGATACAGTGTTAGTGTGTGACTTACAGTCAGTTAGAGAAGAAACGAGTCATCGTGTAAGTGCAAAGTCAAATGATCTCACTTCATCTGTTTGACGATTGTGCTCTTTCCTGATTCTCCAGCACCTATGTGAAAGAAGAAAAACAAATTGAATGTAGTTATGGTTTAAAAATAAATCATTTTTAATGGTTTCCGGGAAATAACTTTTTTGTAACAGTAGTTTTTTTGACGTTTTGAGTTTATTTTCAAGGGGCTCTGTGGTGCGTCTGTGTCTGTACTGTAGTACAGTACAAAACTAACGTTAGCTACCTTTGCTCTCTGTTAGTGTCCACGCGTCACGTTACAATCTGCTCACATATGGCCAATAAAAAAAATTGTAAATACATGTAAATTGCTATAAATCTTTACAAAGAGCCCCTTTAAAATGAGAGGAGAATGATAATAACTGCAGGTGGCCTAGTGGGATTCATCAGACAGGAGGATGAAAATAATTCTTACTTTAGGTCTAATCTTGTTCAAAGCTGATGTCAGGGGCAACTTTTCCTGCCCCTGACCTACATCGTTATGAGGAATGATAAAGCCGAGTGTGAAACAGTGTCTTTAAAACCCAGACAGACTACTCCCAACTGTACTTTGATTTTAAATCCAACACTGTTATATACCATATAAACATATTTTAGTGCCTGAAATTTGATGGTTGTTTGGTTAAAAAAAAATGCTAACCCAACAAAAAACCCTTACTTCCCTCCCATTAATAAGCTTATTCCATCTGATGTATTTAGGTTATTGTATTTGAACGGTACATCCCTGTTTGGGATGAGCGGTGAGGTATCTGTGTCCTTCAGGGTTAAGCCCTTTGTGCTGCACAACCTGTTGTTTCAGGATTAACAAGGGATTGGCTTGAGTGATTATCGAGGTGTCTCAGCAATTCAATGACACAGGTTATTAAGCATTGACTCAAACATGTTGCTTGTTTTCATCACAGTTAATATAAAGGTAAGGTAAGGTTATTCAGATCTCAACAAACTTCCAAATGAAGTTTATGAAAGACTAAACCAAACTTTACAAGAATCAGCTAAAATTACATCCCATAGACAGATTAGACAGGTTAGCTATTTCTCTTGTAGCCTCACCATGGGGCCTAATGGGGCCCTTAAATATGTGTAACCATGACGATGAGGTTTCCTCTCATTGCAAGCTGTCTTTACCTAGCAGCAGCAGCTTGACAGTCCTTGCATCCTTGTCGGCATCCTCCTTCAGCTTCTTCTCCAGCTCTCTGGAGTGTTTCTCCTCGGCGCTCGCTCCAGCCCCCATCCTACTTTTCCCTGTTTGAGGCCCCTCTGCTCAAAAGCCAAGTGTCGGGAAAAAAATGGAAGTAGGGTGTGATCGCCTACTCTCCGACCGGTGCCGTCAACTGCGCAGCTGGTGCGTCAACCGCCTGCAGCAAACACTGGAGAATGTGTGAGCATTTTCCTGTCTTAGGAGAGGATTTCGGGCATCCTCTGCCCACCTGACCCAGGAGGGCCAATGGAGAGCAAGGACGAGGGGTGTTTTAGGGCAGGGTGAAAGGTGTGAGGAGAAGCAGACATACACCAGTGGAGGAGTGATCTAACCTTTAGGGGGACTTTGCTGTGCTCAGCGGAAGATGAACATCGGCTCAAGTGCTTATCTCTCTATGCCGTTCTTAGGTGCCTTTAAAAGAGAGGCGTGTGTAGCTAAATAACTTGGTGCTGATTGTTGCACCTCTGGCCGGAAACTAGATTCATCTGACATCGAGACCAAAATGAAAATAAAAATTAAACCAGATGTGGGTGCAGGTAGGCCTAAATGTGGCCTTAAATGTAGGGCATATGGTGTTTGCAACATGTTGATTAAAAGAGCCAGTTTCCTCTTCACACAATACAACAATCACAGCAAAGGGGGGCTCACTGAGCTAAATAAGCAGACCCCTCCAAACATGGAGACAGACACGCTGACATTTCTTGTAGGATCCATGCAGACTGAAGGGTGAGCTCTGAAGTGCTTAAAGAGCTTTGCGGTTTCACCTGACAGATCTCATTGACCTCAATCTGAAGCTGGTTAAGGATCCTAATCTACTCACTTTCAATTATGTGTATCTGTGTGCAAGCACAGTGTGTGTGTGTGTGTGTGTGTGTGAGCATGCAGTGCATTTCCTTACACACGATAACTTGTCGTTTCTTTTTCTGTTTTTTGTTGTGAATAAAGTTGATTATCATCGCTTTAACTTTTGTGCTTCGTGCTCTTTTGTGGAGTCATCGTTGGTTAAGTTACCGATTCTACAATCTACAAATAACTTAAACTAAAAAGCTACCTAAAGCAACATTATGTAGAAATTGGCATTTTGTGCAATTTGGCGCCCCCCGCAGTTTCTGAGTGCAACACCGCTGTCGTAAATACAATCCCAGGTCTGTAACAATTTGTCAGACATAATGTAGGTGTTAACTACAAACAAAACTCATTATGACATAACAACGTTATGTGTTGAAAACTACTTCAAGTAAACATGTAACGCTGTGATCCTGCCCTCTCACTGAAGTTACATGGTGCAGACACAAGTGACAGAGACACCATTCACCCGATTACAAGACACTGTACCAGCAACATGATTTTGAGGATGTTATTTAAAGTAAAAGAAAAAGTTACATAATGTTGCTTTAAGTAAAACATCTGTAGACCTCCCTGCAGTCGTTCTCCGTTGGCAAACAGAACAGAACCTTTGTTATTATAAAATATAGAGCTTTAATTTATTAGTCAGCAACATTGATGAGGAAGAAAAAGATAGTAATTTTTTACAAGTCATTACAATAACATCAACTGTGCATTATATCATACATTACTTTACCTCAAGGACCCAGAGCAGAGTCTGCCAACAGAGAAAATAAAATAGATGCACGTGTTTGAAATATATGCAAATTTGTTTTGCAAAGTATTGAGAACGAGAGAGAGAGAGAGAGAGAGAGAGACATACAGAGAGAGAGGAGAGAGAGAGATAAAATCACAATCTGACCTTCTTGTACTTTCAGCATTTCCCACCATGAAAAGGTTCGAGCACATCTTTCCTGCACTGATAGTATTTCCATATTCCCACGACAAGAAAGACATTCACTGACATCCACAGCAACAGAGCATTTTAGACAAATACCATATACATACACTGTACATGCCATGCACAATGAAAAGCCACCTTCTGAAGATTTTGGTACATGTTTCTCTTCAGGTTTGGTGGTGATCGGCTTGTTAGTGGTTGTACTTGTGACAATTTTCTTTTACTGTATGGAAGCTGCTCGGTATAAACAGTTTATACGAAGTCTGTGGCATGTATGATGGCACTGCAGTAGCGCTCTGTTGTCAACCAGCTAATACAGAAAATACAGCACCAGTTAAAATAGTTAATTCCCAATCAAAGCTAATCTATGTGTAGACTTATTAGTGAAACCGATATTTAGCATGAAACTGGCAGGAATGCAAACGTTGGAGAGCTCGGGACACACAAGCTGCTCTGCCTTATATGAACATACTGCAGATGCCACAGATACATGTGAAGTATTTACCAATTTGGCAACAGAAGGTGCTTCGTCTCTAATATTTTTTATTTATCACAAACTGTCACAAACTCACATTTAGCTGCCTGCTGGAATTTCTCATCTCCAAAAGAGAAAAGAGAAGGCAATGTTATATTTTCAGCTTTTGTGTCGTTAAAACACCCTTTAACCCCCCAAAAAACAGCTTATCACAAAGATCACGTTTGTTAAGGATACAACATTGAGATGTGATATTCACATATAAACAAAACAAACACTTGGCAGCAACTGATTTTTGGAAGAATTTGGGCGGGTGATGCAACATCGTTACGTGAGGTCAGGCTGGACCACAGCATGAGAGGAGAGACGTCTCACTGCACCTGCCACAAAGGGCCTTCTTTCATCAACGTGACCGCGTGAGAGCGCGACGCGTCGTCACAGCTGCAGTCGGCGGGCATTTCTTGTCATCCGTTCATGTCCCAAGAAATGCCGTCATCATTCTGTCAACAGCTCGCAGTAAAAAAAAAAAACAAAAACAGAAAAACTGCCTGCTTTAGTTCGAGGAGTCCGAGAATTACGACTCGACTTCCAGCGCAGACACTGAATACTGCCAGCAGTCAAGTGATCCAACACGGTCACCTTAACAGTCTGTGAATCCATGTGTGGATAACTCCCAATGTCCTCGGTTACTGTTGCTGTTTCTCAAAAACACCAAACATAAAGATATTCTCAACGTAATAACACATCGTAATAAACAATAACACTAACAATAATATTATAATAACAACAATATTTGCACAGATTTACCTATTCACAAAAAAAACATGTTTTCTAGATAGGTACAAAGAATTACTTTTTACAACCTACAATAAATATTGTGTATTTTTTCCAACAGTTACATAGAGACTGTTTGATGCTGTTGCTTTTGGTTGCAGTGTCTGTCTTGTCTGTTGATTTTTCTAACTGGAGTCATTTCCCTAGGGGGCGGTGTGAAAAGGTAGACAGGTAGGACTGGGGGGTGTTTGATAAGGTGTAAATCCAGCTCCTCATGTCTCAGCCGGAGTCGTTTGCTCATCATGATGCCGACGGTTGCGAGGCTTCTTCTGCTCTTTCAGCTCCTTCAGGCTTTTGGCTTTGTTGTCCCCGAGGGTGCCCTCTCCGAGCTGCCAGTAATCCTGGCAGTACTGGTTGATCAGGCCCATCTCCGGTTGGCTCAGGATGGTCAGCAGGTCCTTATACTGACCGGCGCTCGGAGTCCAGGTGCTGGACTGCAGCGGAGGGAGGGCCGGGCTTCCCGTTTCCACCAACACGTTGTTGACCGTGCGACTGGAAAGCACCACGAGCTGCAGTTTGACGAGCGTGTGCTTGAAGTTTTTCTCTGTGGAGGTGCACTGGTAGATGCCGCCGTCAGACGACTGCAGAGAGCGGATCAGGAGACCTTGTTCTGTTTTCAGGGTGCGGCCCTCTGAGCGAATCTGGAAGGAGGGACAGTAAAGATGTTAAATGTAAAATTTAAACACTAATGTCAGGATGGGGGACAAATTAAAGGACTCGTCTCTGTTTTTATTTATTTCTATCAGCTGTATTCAGGTCTCTCTTGCAAGAGAGATGTTGCTCTCAATGAGAATACCTGATAAAAACAAGTCATATGTAAAAATGACGCAATATTTTGTGGAGAAATGGCGTTCATAGACTTGGAAAGGGGCCTTGAAGCCATTTGTGGTGGCCTGAATCCATACGAAGACACTTCATGTTGGTTTTTCCTTTAACTTGTCACATATCTTTAGATTCACACACCAGAACTGCAGTAATGTGCTCTGATTACACAGTGAGCTTCAAACCACGTTACAGTGAAGGCTTTGCTCACCTCTTTTCTTCTGTCGCTGTTTTCCTTTTGCAGGTGCCACTTGAGAGACATGTGAGGAGACCTGGCCTGGCACTCCAGGAACGTGGTGCTGCCCTCCACCCCATACTGAACCGTCTCCAGAGTGTTCTTATTGGCTAGAAAACAATATGATGTATTATTCATGAGAAAATGTATAAAATATACAAACTAGATAGATAGATAGAGCGCACTCAAAGAGGTAGGTAGGTATCCAGATACTCACTGTTAGAGTTATAACCTCTGCACTGGCGGATTGGGTTGCCATACTTTACATCCTGCCGACGGCTCCGTCTAGAGGGGTCAGATCAACAGAACAAAATAAAAAGCTTAACTTCAACATATTTCAAAATTACCTCCTTATCAAGTAAAACACAAACACATGCAAACAAGTGCTGTACATACTGTCTATACAATCTTAATCCTCACCTCTTCTGTGAGGACGAGTATCTGGAGCAGGATTTGCCGTCCCAGGCGCAGTACGGGTCTCTGGCCAGACAGCAGTCAGCGCAGGCCTCCCCGTACACATCACAGCGATGGAGAGCCAGGTGGGTCACCCCCAACACCGATCCTACATAGAGTTGTTGCTATTGGGAAAAAAAAAAGATAAACAGAGGTAAACATCAGAAAATAAAATAATCAGAGACAAACATTTTCAGTACCACTTTTATTTTACAGGTCTGAGAAAGTTAGTAGTTGTGTTGAGTTTATAATCAGTTGCTGTTTTCCTGAAGGATTTCCTTTTACTCCATTTAAAGCCAAACAGTATTCTCCAGGTACGTATGTGTGTATGTATATATGTACAATATGCTTGGCTGCAGCCAAATTCCACTTTTTCTCCAGTTCAGCTCTCAAGGTTAGAAAATAACTGCAGTGATTAACTGCAAATCCACCATTTGAACACTGTGTCTCTTTCCCATTTAATAAGCAACAAAATTACACGGTTCTTTCCAGGAACCTTCCCATGAATGTACAGTTACACACTGTACTAACTCCTTTCAGAGAAACTGTAGAAACTATGGTAACTGTGGTACAACACATACTTATATTGTTATTTGTTTTTTTTATTCTAGAATGTAAAATGTAATGATGATTTTGATTGTTTGTATTTTGCCATTTGTATGTTATTTGTTATGTTCTTTACTTTTTTATATGTTTTGATTCCCCCTTGTGTTTTGTATGTTTGTACATAAAGCTTACGTAATTTTCTCATTTAGAATAACGACTGTACGCACATATTTTATCTGACGTCTGACTGCTGTGCTACAATTTACTTATCTGCTTAACTATGTGGTCTGAGCCACTTCAAAGTAACTTACCCTTTTGGATGAAATCTTCATGGTGGTAATTGATGTGGGAACCTGCAGTGACAAAGTTAACGACAGCTTTAAACGAGCAGAAAACAAATATTCAGTGTTATTTTTTTGTCGCAGATAACAAACATGATATACTGTAGGAGATTGATAAGAGAATAAGGTTCCTACCTTGAAGACCTCCACTTCCTCTAAGACCAGCTCCTCTGTCTGCAGGTCGTCTCTGGGCAGGACAATCACTTTCTGGACTGACCCGCGATCTGTAAAACAGGAGAGAATTCCCTAAATATAACCCATCTGGACAGAGCCAAGGCCAGAGGACATTATCTCACTGTACAATAATCATATAATGTCTTGTGCTGACCTGTGCCCAGGAAGAGCACCTCGTAGTTCCCATCCGCAGCTGCCACTTGGTCCACTGCAATTGTGGTGAACTCGTAGTCCACGTTGGTTCTGACCACCAGGGGGCGCTTGTGCACTGGGTATACCGCATTGTACATGGTGGGGTGGTTTCTCATGAAGTTGATCACCTCATCTGGGTAATCCTTTGTGGATTTCATGTTGGGGGTGAAAGTGCCTCCAGGACACTATTGAAAAAGAAAAGCATATAACTATCAAACCTGCAATTAAGCAAATTCCTTATGCAGTGAAAACAAGTTATATAAAAGATCTTTATTGTTCATAACTCACAGTGCCAGGTCGTGGGTAGGGGATCTTCCCAGTGTACGCCACCCACTGGTAGTTTGGCCCCTCCTTGTGGGCAAAAGGCCCGTTGAAGACCATGCGGATGTCGGCCATGGAGTAGACGCACACCGCCGAGCCTTTAAACACAGACCTGGAGGAGGGCGGGAGATAAAGGATGAGCACACAGAGACAACAGCGGCAGCAGCAGCAGCAGCAGCTCGAGGATACAGATTAACTCACTCCCTGAGATAATTACTACGGGTGTTCTCTGCGGCTGGTACAATCTACTTCCTTCCCACGTACTCAGCCAGGCCTCTTACAGGAACACACTGAAACATTATGACGCACAAACACACACTCAACCAGAGTCAAGCTGTCTGACACACTGACATACAAACACCCACGTACTGCAGAGAATCGCCAGAGCTCGGGCTCTCGCTGCTGTGTGGTGGGTGTACTATGTTTGTAACTCCTGTCATGGGCCTCTATCATTAGCACCGCGTGTGTTTTTATCAGCTGGGTTTAAATGTGCCTGATGCCTAAGAAGAGGATGGAAACAATAACAGTATTTGTTTCTCAAATACATTAATCAAGACGCGTTTATTATGACTCTGCGCGCGCCTCTCCCTGCAGTCAGAATCTAAATTTCCATGTCTGGTTGGTTCCCTTGAATTTTAATGCCGTGCCGTTGAATGACAACTTGCTATCAAACCTGACCTATAAGGAACTATAGGCTCAGTCAGTCTCTCAGAGGAGCACGACTCCCTCTGGGCTCCACATTCACAGCCCTGTTTTTGTCTTTGTAGCCTGAATCTGACAGGCCATACACAACACAGCATTTCAATATCAGAGAGAGCCGACGCCTTCAGGCTGAGTGAAAATGAACACAAACAAAAGCAGGAAACCAAAATACACCTTCTCTCCAAACTGCATGAAAGTTAGAGAGTCGGAGGAAGCTGTCAGTCACTCACCCTGAAACTGAGAAGACTCCGTAGATGACGGGGTTCTTGGTGTCTTGAGTCGGCTGGATATACACATCCCCTGATAGATAAAGACAGTCAAGTTTAGAGTCATTAGTCACAGTGTTACAGCATGAAAAGCAGTGAAAGAAGAAGTACTGAGACCATTCAAGTCATTCTACGCAGGATTTATCAGTTGCTGTCGGTGAAAAAGTAATTTGTTGAGTCTCATTCCTCAAATAGAAACGCTTTGAGCTGGAAGTAAAAGCACATTGACTACAACTTAGCAGTTACTACAGCAGTTTAAAGAAATGCAGTGGAAGTACAACATCTCCTCTGAAATGTAGTGGAGTAGAAGTATAAAGTAGCAGCAAATGGAAATACATACAAGTACCTAAAATGGTATTTCAGTAATTGAGAGAATATTTGCAGTTACATTCTGCCACTGATGAAAAAGGAAGCCTTTCTACAGAAGCACAACTGTCATGATGAACGGTCAGACAGAGAAATCACGGCTCATTAAGTAAATATTAGTGTCTGTGTCTTGCATCAAATCGTCCAAAGCTTTCCAGATTTGCCCTGGTTCCAACCCAAAGTAATTGTAATTGTGACATATGGAGATTTTTTGCTTCCTAGGAAGGGGAGTTTAAAGGAGAGTTCCTCATGATTTGTGGTTACCGGAGCCTAAGTGAGATCCTGAATCCAAACTCTTCCAATGTTGAAACTACAGTTCCCGAGTCCCAGCGGGGAATACGAGTGAAACAGAGATCTCGGCTGAAACATAACTTTAATAGGAGCCATATGCATCCAATGACTGCGGGGTTGAAGCGATTGTGAACCCTGCGTCTCCTCTGATGGCTTAATGAGAGAAAAGTGCAAGGAAAAGCAATGAGGAAGAAAAATGGAATAAATTTAAAGTAGACAGGTTGAGTAGAATAACACTTCACCACAACACACAGAACACATAGGTCCATTTAATGCTGTGCATCAGCGGGAAACCGGTGAAAAGGGCTCGGATCGCTTGTTTTAAATGGCCTCGAAAAGACATGGACAACAATTATCTAGAGTCAAGTCTTTGGAAAACACCAATTACAATAATGAGGCTTGAAATCCTACCCATACCTTTTAACCTGATATCTTTTTCATGGTTATCTGTGAAGCTTGAAGCAAGACAGTAAGAACGTGGAGCCATCCACTCAGATTTATCTCTCATGTTTCACCTGAATGAAGTTACAATTATTCATTGAAGGTGCAATGTAATGACACATGATTTGATCCTTGTGCCCTCGGCGTTATCAAGATAAACAAGCTTAAATTCACATGGCTTTCATTTCATTTCTGACTCTGCAAAATCAACAAACTCTCCTTTGATCGGGAGCTCGAAATCATTTCAGTAAAAACGATCTCCTCACGTGCCAAGGTATGAAAATGACAGGTAATGGCTGCGCACTAAAGCAAAAATTAACTTTTGGCAAACAAAGGAGAAATTCATAACCCTATCTGACGCCAGTTTGACAGGCCTCCTGGCTACAGAGGGAGCGCAGCGAAAGAAAAAAAAGAAATAAATCAGCAGAGAAATGGAACGAGTTGCGTCACCGCAACTTGCGTTTCTGATGTGTCAGATCAGACGGAGCCTTTGAGGCACTTTCAGCATTACATTAGCAGAGAAACATCTCTGATTGCTGTGAGCGCAGAAAGAACACAGAGAGAGGCGATAAATAAGGTGTTTTTGTAAAGTGAAAACAAGAGAAAGTGAGCGATACACCCACCGAATAGTCACTGGGTGGAAGAGTGACTGCAAATCATACCTACTCTAAAGGATGTGCACGGAAAATATGTTGATGAAATGTCCACTTGGAATAACATTGGAGAAAATTAAAAAAAACAAACAAAGCAACAACAAACAGGACCCTTGTCTTCATATACAGTTAAGAGGTTTTGGGATTTGTGGTCTACAGCGACATAAAAATAACTCAATGAAAAAACAATTTTTCACTCCATAATTACATTTCAGAAAAGGCAATAAAACTTTATCGCCCACACATTCATTCTCATTTTTGTCTGGCAGACATTTTCAGCTCTCTCACGTCTGCGTGTCTCTCTTTATATTCCTCTTCTCCCTCGGTGCTGCACTGAACGCTTTCTCTTCTGTTAGCCTCTGCCTCACCATCTGAATCTACTCCACTCTCTCCCCCGAGTCCTCGTGCAACCACTCTGATGCCTCTGCTGGGCTCCGTCAGGACCAGCAGGACTGGAGACAGAATACATTTCGACCAGTCTGCTTGTGGTTGTGGGAAGGACGACCACAGAGCGGTGGGACCTCGCTGCACCTCAGGACTCGCAATGACCTCACCGCGAGTGCTCATCCGCACTCAAACTACAACTGACCTGCTGCGCTGTGGATAGACTGCTGAAAGTGCAGCAACGCTGACAGAAGAGCGCTCTTCTGTCACTGACAGAGTGCTCTTAATGCATCACATACATTTGCATCTGGCAAAGCCTCATCACAGCAGGAATAAGAGCTGCTGCTATACGTGGAGCTCATAGCGCTGCTGGATGCAGCGTTACTGGGTGAATTATTTAACTTCACAATGCATCTGAATGGAAACACTTATGACTGAGAGATAATCTTATGTGCATGTGTGGTGCGTTCAAGTGCAGCTTTTAACAGGAAACACCCTACAGGTCACATGCTGCATTCATTATGTTAATTTGGGATCATTTATAGACTGTTATAGTATAATAATGACATTAGTTTCCAATGCTTTCAATGCAATGCAATTTTCTTCCATTTGGACATTTGGTGCCACAAAATTACATTTTGTACAAGATTTAGGTTTAACGACCCAAAACTCTCAGAAAAGTGCTCTGCTTGGTAGTTATTCAAAGGTTATTTTTTGCATTATGTGACCTAGAACGTATTCACAGGGCAGCCATTTTCCTCCAACGTCATGCTCAGGGTGGGAAATTTAAATGCTAGGATAATGTAACGCTGCTGTGTTCCAAGTCGCAAGACGTTTAAACGTAGATAATCTGACAAACTATCATTTTACAGCTTGCCAATTAATCAGCAACTGAAAAGATCTCGTCATCTCGTCAGCTGGACTCAAGTAAAATTTTAGCTTGCAGTTGAAATCACAACAAATCGTAAAGTCTATCTATCATTTTAACCTTGCTTGAGATGAATTTTATTCCCAGTGATGGCACATATTCAAACTTACGTGGAGCAAAAACCAGTGGAAACTAGTGAAAGATTTGCCGCTCATACCACCAGTCACTATAATTTCAGGGATACTACAAATCCCTCCTTAATCCTGTCAGTCATGTGAGTGACGGACAGGCCGGGATGATCCACAGGGGTCGGACTGATCCCAGCCGCTCATTACTTTGATTACTCTGTACGCGTGTGTGTTTGCTTTTCTATCTCTAGTCTTTTTTAAGTACAAATTCTCTGCAAAACGTGTTGCTGGTGCTTGAAACGATCACAGTCTTAGGGTAAGGATGTTACCTTTAAGGATGTTACCTGCAGGAGTCATGTTGATGTTCAAAGGAACTGACGTGTCAAGCTTAACATGCAAGAGTCAGTGACACCTTAATCTAAAGCTGCAGCTTCTCTGGGATTCTTCTCAGCATTGCTGCTCATAAGCAGACACATGCTGCTGTAAATGCTGCTTTGCAGGGTGTGTGTGTGTGTGTGTGTGTGTGTCCGTCCCTCCAGTACATTCAGCTTCTGCTCACACACTGCAGCAAAATTTGAGTAGATGTTAATGCTAAAAGCCTTAACATCATGGTGAAAGTATGCAAAGCAAATGGAGGTCAAAATGTGAGAACTCTACAAATGAGTAAGTTGTTGATACTGAATCTGTCAACATGGAGTCCATCTGGAGATCTTTGTTTTGAAATGGAGTTACACGCTCATGTAAAAAGTCTCATTTTACATCTGCCAGTTTTTTTTTTTTCCTGTCAGGTCATGCTTGTACTCATTATGTGCTTCACACTAAGCACTTTAAGCTGGTGCATTATGTTCTCTGAGTTGTGTATTAAGATTTGTAAAATCATCACATTGAAGGAGTGGTCTGTCAGGGAAGTTTTTGACAAATTCAACAAATATCTCCTTCAGGTTTGCAAGCTGTGTGTTCATTGTGCACGCTGAGTTCATACAAAGCCCTGGCTATGTAATGAGGAAACAACACCACACAACACTATTCCAGCAAATCAGCAACAGGTGGCGTTCAAGCTTGTGCACAGTAAGGGGAGGGTCGATATGGGGAAAGAGCGGGACAGTAAATTGAGAGGTTATGTAATCATGTGATATTGCAAATTAATGTCCGCGCTTTTGGCTGAACACACAAACCAGTCAGAATCCCATGACGAACTATTGGCAGCTAAGGGTGTGGTTTACGTGTGGCATCCGGGAAGAGCAGCGATCACCTGCAAAGTATTTTTTGGAAATTGCCTGTTATTTTCCAAACAGTTTCTAGCAGCGCCTTTCCAGATGTTTGTGTGGAACAAACCAACTGGTGCCTCAGGCTCAAATTTGGCACACGCTAACGTAGGAGATGGCTGAGAAACAGCTTTAACATTGGTGCGGCTTGAAGGCATGAAGATGAATGCAGAAGTTGCTTTGTCTCTGCTTGATACGTAAGGTACGGTAACTTTAGTGTTGCTATGTCTTGCCAATTTAATGTTTGTGATTTTTTTTGTTTGCCAAGATATGCTGACGTTGTGACGTTACTATAAAAGCGGGAAAGTCGTGAGTATCACTGTCTGGAGTGTGCTGGCTATGGAAAACATTCTCGTCTTAGCATGTTAGCTTGCATGAATTTAGGGGAATTAGCTTCTGAAGGAGCACTGAAGGGTAGGGAGTATTTGTTTGGGTGTTGAGTTCAAATATCAACTATATTTCTCTAGAATAACACCCCGCTTTTAAGTCTCTTATTATATATTTGGTTTTGAAGTTAAGTTTAGGATGATGGATACAAGCCTGGTGAGGAGATGGGGTGTGTAATGTCCGGAGATGAAAGAACAAAGTACCATAAACGCTCTAAAAGGGTCAGCGATGGTGGGAGAATCTCAAACAAGGAAATAATCATTCAAACTCACTCAGTTCATCAAAGTGCGTCTCGATGCCGTCAGCTCCGGGCACTGAGCAGATGAGTCGAGCTTTCAGAAACGTGCTCCACTTGTTGACCAGACAGCAGTGTCCGCCGTCATCGTTCTGCGGGGAGAAGATTCACAGTAGTCATCAATCCAGCTGTAAGGGAACGTCTGACTAACAGCTGTTTGAAACAACCGTCCAAACTAACTGCACCGGCTCTGTTGTTATTGGGCCTGTATGAATCAAGAGCAGCTCTGTGCTTCAGCTTGGCCCATCTGTACAGGAGGTCAGCCAACTTCTGCTGCTGAGGTAAAGATTCAAGCCTTGGGAAAATCATTCATGAGCTGCAGCTCAACACATTTTATGGAGTCCTGATGATTTGCAGAGCTGGAAGACGTACATTTGCTATCTATCTTTATCTACCGTGACATTGAGTGGGGAACAAGTCTGTTTTTCAAGTTTCTTGTGGTGGGTGACATGTTTTAAACAGATAGCCATGTTTAAAACCACATGGCTTTAGTAATGGTCACTGGATCCACCACTTTAGTCCAGGCTAAAATATCTCAATGACTATCAGATGGATTGTCAAGACATTTTGTAGAAACATTCATGCTCCCCAGATGAAGCCAACGGACTCTGGACTTTTCTTCTAGCACCACCAGCAGGTACAGGTACAGTATGTCTTTTAATTCAAACACTCTGACAGCCGCTGGATTCAACGCCAAATTTGCGCAAACATATTCAGGTTCCCTCGAGGATCAACTTTAAAGAAGTTGGTGATCCTGTAGCTCCAACATCAGGTCAAACCTTTCACTTGAAATATCCGTCAGTGTCGGTGAAATATCTCAACATCTACACGACGTACTGGCACCAAAGTCTTGTTTCATTGATTTCTTGTAAACTACATACTTTAGGAATGCATCTTGCGAACATAGGAGCATCTTGAGAGACATTTTCTGAAGTCCGTGTGCAGATGGTTGGAAAGTTTGAGACCCTGTGTCATTGTTTGTCTGTCTTCAATGGAAAACAACACTCCAGGCCGCAGCAATACATGCCTGCATAAATTCAGCCCTGACTTAGTGTGTGATGTCCATGCATGTATACAGATGTGGACCAAAGTAAACTCTGCCGCTCAAACATTTCATCCAGAGGAACAAAAATAACAGAATGTTTTTCCAAACTTAGCTGTTGAGGCAAACAGCAGAGATTTTGTTTTCCGACTGGTAATTGGTGTGCGTTACTGTTGCACGCTCAGCAATTACTGATGATCATGGGGAACTTCCTTTCTGGGCCTCTCAGAGATGAAGAAACAGGGAACAGACTATAACTAACCACTGTGGAGACATATAAACCTTTCAGCTGTGATGATCAACATGAGGTTTGTTGACTGGTGTGATAACTCACCAGGCAGATCCGCCCTATCCTGGACTGGGTCATGGGACTCTGGCCCATCTCAGAGGCTTTCTCGCGGAAGAAGAAGTAGAGCTTGTCATCATTCTTCTCAGCGCTGTCTGGGATGAGGTGTGCATGGATGAATGTGGGATCTGTGAAGAAGGAAGAAGAGAAGGAGAGACCATTAGCAGCTTTTCACTTCAAAATGTCCGGACTTTACTGCACTTAGAGGGCGTGTACCCGGGAAAGCCACAAGTGCCGAAGCCTGTTCAAATCAAACCATCAAATCAAACCTGAAGTGGACTTTCTGTGGAGTCCACTTGTGGTGCAGATGGCTCTGACAAAGTTAAAGAAAGGAATGCCATCCATACATATAGTATGCATACATATCCATTCAAAAAACAAAAAAATAATTGTCTTTCTGTGAGTCAGGTTACATTTTTACCCTGTCCATCTGTAGTGATTCCACCGAGGCGCTTTCCTTACATGCTTCCAATGTTAATTATGTAGTGTTCAGTGTTCAGAGCAGAAATCACCATGAAGTTTAGCTGAGGTTAATAACAGGCTGCAGCAGTCCGATTCAGACGTGATGTCTTCCAAAGTTTCTTTTTTAGTTTGACATTTTCTCTGTATTTCCCAAGTCTTTGTTCCTCTGCAAGTGGAGCGATAGTAACCGGGAATTTTTCACTAAAAAGACTCGATTTGGAACAGAATGGAATGGAAATTTGGAAGATATGTGATTAGTCTGGCTAAGTCTCAGACTGCTGTAGCCTTACGTTGGGTTCGGATGTGTATTTTTGCACAAAACTAGGTCTGCAGATTTTGTCCCCCAGCACTTACATTAATAGCAAGTATATGAATGAACAGGAGAAATGATAATAGTAACCTCACTTATTGTTTTAAGACAGACATGAAAAAAAAATGTGAACCTGTTGTTGACAGCTGAAGAAAAATACTTTGAGATGGGTTACACAGTCGGGAACTTTAAGTCACCTCCATGGAGACAAGTGAGATCTTATGTCCTCTTACACCCTCGCAAACGTCACGTGACGACAGTGAACATGTCGCAGTTTGTATGATTCTCGTCTAAGAGGTCTCAGTCGAAAAGTCTAAACGGTGAAGATTTGTATTCAGCCACAGACATCATTCAAACTCTGAGGCGGAGGAAGAGGTCTATTGAGAACGATCCCTGCTGTAACATAAATAATAGTAGCCCGGGGCCCAGAACAGCACTTTAACTAACCCCAACCCATCCCTTCATTTCTTCCCAGTAACAATGCTCAATATGGCATCACCGCGCGTTCCCACTGGCTGACTTACTGGGTCATCGCTGGGCATACAACACAGGGTGCCCCTCCCCGTTGTGACAGACCAGGGTCCCAAATGAGGACAAACCAAAATCAGGAGAAGGGGGGTAACCAGGAACCATGTAATTGGGGGAGGGGATTCCACATGGCTGATTAGCAGGACTCAGGTGTCCCGATTCAGTGCACCACTACCAGGGGACTGTTGTCAGGGCAACAGGGTCAGAGGAAAATCTGGGAGCCAGCAACACTGGGGGAGGCCGTGATTGGTTTGGCAACATCAACCGAAAGCCCCCGACCAGCATTTATATCGCTGTGACAATCATGGTTCATTAGAGCGGAGGCTAATCTGAGTCATTATTGACATTCAGTCATTTCCCCCCGTTACTACACTACTACTGACCTCGCTGTCAGGCTCCGCAGGCATGCAGTCAACAATTTGCGTAGTGCACTTTATGCTCCGACTCAATTGATCATGTGGTCATGCGGAGCAGGGTGGAAAGATCAACAATCTCATTCCTAGAGGACGAGGCTTGAGGAAAGGACAGTGCTGAAGCAACATATGGGAAGTTACCGCAGGTGAAACATTGCAGCAATGCTCTTCAGGAGCCGAGGAATAAATTAAAACTGGCCTGGAAAGAGATGAGTAGAAGAAATAATGCTGGCTGGAGAACAAGCCGTGAATTGAGACATTACCGTTTAACCATCTGGAGTTGTACTGATCAGTCCTCATGGCTGTCTGCTTCCCCAGCGTACGGAAGATAGCCGAGTCTGTTCCCATGAAATCAATGTAGACTCCTGCATACAGCTCTCCATCTGTCGGAGAAACAAAGGAGGGTGAAGTCATCATGGGCGAAACATTTTCAGGTTAAAGCACAGTACACGTTTGATTTAAAACTTCATTAGAAAGTTGCATCGTCCCTCCAGATTTAATCAAAATCAGACTGGTGGCACGCACAGCAGCTGCGTGAGGATTATAATTTCTTTGTATTTTAAAAAAACAAGCGCACAGTGCCAAAATACATCCTACTTGAAAAATCTGATGAAACCTGGTCCAGGAAAAATGTCATGTTTGGTTTGAAATTGACCTTTCAATTGTAATGCAATCATATCACATTCATAAGGCCAGTCAGCGTAATTTCGTCTGACAGCTGGATTTACACAGTTTCACTGAACAGCTGGATTTTTGGTGTTGAGGTTACGGGTCAATCACAGATTGATATTTTAGCCCTTCAGTATCACCTCCCTGTCAGTGCGATGTTTTGACAAAATTAGGCCCTGACACATCAGAAAAGGTCATTTTCCGTGCCTGAAAAAGGTTCAATTTAAGAGTCTTTACTGGCTACAGTATCTACTGTAGTGCTATTTTAAGGGGGTAAACTAGAGTTGACAAGAAGTAGGTGTCAAAAAATAACTCCCAGCGTCTAAACCAGGGGAAGTCCAGCTTCCTCTGTTGTTCTCAGTGTGGTGCGTCGCTGCCCTGTCAGTTACTTAAGACGACCTGTAGCTGATTCTCTGTAGGTTACAGTTTTGTTCAGGTCAGCTGGAAGTGAGCTGACATAGCAAAACAGAGGGTCTCTCTATTTTTCTCTCTCTCTACCTCACACACACAAACACACACACACGCAGGGCAGGAGGTCACTGATGATCAACAGCCACGTCTGACCACCTGTAAGCTGCTGACAACAACAGACCACCCACTGACAGGTGAGAGCACACATCAGTCTGACAAAACAACATACTGATAAAACTAGAACTATATAATGTACTCAAGCTGAAATGATCAGCATAAAATGCCCAAATTCTTTGGTTGCATCTTTCCAAATGTGATTTTTTGCTGATTTTCTCTCTCTCATATGATCGTGTTGTTCAGATCATCAAGCAATTTAAAAACTTGATCGAGAAAATGACGCGCAAATCAGTTGAAAATGAAAATAATCATTAGTTGCAGCCCTCGACTGTGAATTATGAGAGGAGCAGCTATTGTAACAACCTTTAAAAGGGACAGTTCACCAAAAAAAAAAACCCAGACATAGATTTTTCTCTTACCTGAAGGGCTTTTTATCCATCTAGATCGTTTTGGTGTAACTGTGATTTTGGTCTAACCCTAACCCTGCTCATATTTTTTGCCGCTTTGAGCACCACAAGCTGAGCTAGTTCCATTATATTTGAGATAAGGCAGACATCCCTGTGGCTGATATCTCTAAAACTCAGCAACTCGCATCAAACCAATCGAGATGTTTAAATAGCACTACAGGTGAGAGATAGTTAAAAAACATGTGTCTTTGATTTTGGGGTGAACTTTAGGCAAACACTGGCAAAAAAATGACAGAATTAATGTGGTTACATACAATCCCTTTAAAGGCGTGCACAGAATCTGACCAGCCTAAAACCCAACAACTACTTCAGAACTTCTTTGTTTTCCACACGTATCTATTTAAAGCTGTCTGTACACAATGTAAGAAGAAAGAAAACAAGCAGGGACTTACTGATCAAAGCAGAGACGCTGTTAAGTTTGGGGTCATAAGGACATTTTCCTTTCCCGGAATCCACTTTACCAGGTTCGAGCCGGAAAATGTATTCCTGTAAGGATCAGGACAAACGTCATCAATAATTGTCTCGTTCTTGCTCCCATTTGGTCACAGACTTATCGTGTTCAAGGAACTGTGTTGTATGTGAGGGACGGTTGTTCTCAGAATGCAGCGTGTACAAGGCACTTTGAGTAAACTCGGATGTTAACAGCAGCAGCATCAAACTAATAACGTGATCAGTTTAGAGGCAGAGTAACAATGAAGAGGAGCGAGCTGTGACCCCACAACCGCTGAAAAACAGACTCTCTCACAGCACTATCGGATCTGCTGAGGGGAACAAAAAGCACACAAAGCCAGTTATCTGTGAGATGGAGAGGTGGAGGAAAATGCTGAGAGCAATCCAAAACTCATCCACCATGCTTCTGATGTTAGTGGCTCAAACAAGAATTCATTATTCCACAGTGCAAGAGGACATCTTGAACATCTGTGTCAACACTGGGTATGTGTCTACATGGAGGTTTGTCGGGCACTTCAAAGCAGGCTGATGGTGTCTGACAGGTAGGAAAATATGCGAGGGGAGAGCAGAATAATGTCAACGCTGCATTTGTCAGCTCCTTTTGGATCATTTTTTCAGGAACAGCATAAAATTTAGCAAAAAAATATGTGTGTGTATCGAATCTCCATGTGGAACGACCCTTAAATCAACCTCTCGGTTATGAGGCCTCTACCAAAAGGTTTTTTTTTTTAACTTTCAAAACTTCTATTGAGGTTTTGGCAATGACGCTTTGAATGTGTGTCGTTAAAGTTTGTAACATCATCACAAAAAAAATCCTCAAGTTGAATAAAGTGATTAATAATCAGCAGTTTGAAAATGTCTCGCAAGAGATATGTGACATCAACCTTTAGCTACTAGGCTCCGTCCGTGTTAACGAGTGAGGAAGGCATAAACAAAAAGAAAAAGGAAAACAAAAAAAACAAAGGATGTCATCGGAAAAACCGTTCTGACTTTAGCAGAAAATTTTGTTCATAGTAAGAATCTGATGGAGAAAATTTGAAAGGAGTTCAGCGAGCTGATCTATGAAAGCCTGAAACTCTAAAGGTACTCCAGGTGGGCACCAAAAAGCCTTTCCAAAACTCCCTTCAGCCCACCTTCGCCTCCAAAGGCTCTGACGTAGCGCCGTAGTCTGCTGCCCGACTCGTTCTCCCTCCAGATTGGGGTGCCTGTAGGTAGTGGGAGCCCTAAAACATACACAGACACGGCACAGTGGGCCACCTCATTACGACATTCAACAGCCCAGAACAAAGTGAATTTAACCTGATGGTGACCAGGACGTAAACAGAAGAGGGGAGAAGGAAAGTGCAAAAATGAAGGACCGGAAAAAAAAACAGACAGACTTAACGGGGATGAACAAATCTAAAAAAATGGAGAGAAAAATGTCAAAGTGGGAGTCAGAGTAGAGTGAAGACAGCCCGGCGGGCGACATTCATCATTTAGTAACCATGTTGGATTAGACTCAGTGTCATGCAAACACAGCTGCAAACTCCATGCATAAACCATGAAACAGGAGAGGAAAAGCAACGAAATGAAACTGGCAACAAATGAAGAAATGCATTACATCCAGCAGAATCAAATGAAGTGAAGGATAAAACAGCTGAGGAGACACGACAGGTGAACAGTCCATAGCCCCAGTTACACATTTAGAAAGCTTGTAATGCAAATTTGTGCAGATGGGGTTGTTCATACATTCATAGCCTGATTAATATAACATTTTAATCCTAAAAACATATCCATAATGTCTTTTCATGGTTGTTGACATTTTGCAAACTAGTGAATAATTAATAGGATAATGCATCATTTGCATATAAAAAATCAAATTTCAGAAGACTTAAGAAAAAGAAACCTATCTTAGTCTAAGTAAACACAAGGGAGGTTTCATGGTGATATGTTTTATTTAAAAATGTTCCCCTCTTCACCTGCTCGACAGGTTGACAAAAAAAATCTGCAATCTGAAACCTGAAGCAGCACCCGTAAAAACAGGAAAACCAAGGCAGTTAAAGAAAACGAGCTGAGAATTAATGCGGGACTAAAAATGTGTGAAGGCCTCCGTGTACGAAGCGGAACAATTTCCGAACAATCGGTCTCTGTTTACATCTGAGGAAAATCTTTACAGTGTGAAGCAACATTACATTTGGGCCTTCGGGGAGAAGCTGAATGACAAGAGGCGGACTGACCTTTACAAATGAAATCTGAACCCTCCATTTCAACAGTGAGACTAAACAGGCAGCGTGGTGAATGCAAGTGTGTGGACTGTAGCCGGGCCGGCAGCTGCTGCAGCTCTGCGTGGCCGGTCGTGCTGTTGCGAGGAAGGGATGGACGGAGGGAGGGAGGGGAGAGCTACAAGGCTGATGATGGATGAGAGGCTCCATCAGTAATGATGGCCTTTCAGAGGCTCTCAGCCAGAGAGGAAGACAGGCCACAGGCTCTGCTGTGTGTAAACAGGTGAGGGGGGACTACTAGGTATTTGCTACAGATATACTGTCAACGTGCTATTCCCAGCGGTAGGAGAAGATTGGTGCCTCAACAGGCTCTAAGCGGTGGCAGTTAGGTACCTCACCAACAGCAATTTTGCAATAATAATAGAGATCTAGAGGCGACTGGCCGTTAGCTTTTTTCTTTGAGTCTCCCAGACCGTGAAACAAATCGATGAAAGGCAAGAGGCAGAAATGATGGAAGAGAAGCCATGAAAGTGAGGAGCAGGAGCAGAAGGAGAGTCTCTGACCCGAGATTGATTGACAGATACGGTTCTTTAAAGAAGCGGAGAGTGAAGGTCAAAATGTCTCCATGGCTGCCCGGCTGCGTCTTTGGTTACCTGTGACCTGCGTCCTCGGTCCACGTAGGTGCAGATGGGGTTGTACGCGCCTGTTCCACACACATACAGGTGGGTCCGGTTCCACGGCTCGATCAGACGGATGAAGTTTCCACATTCCCCCTGAGGGAGAACAAAACAAAACCCGACAGGATTAAAAAAAAAGAAAAAAAAAGGATTCTGATCATGAAAATGCAGCGGAAAAAAAAGGGTTACATAATACATAATGCCCCACTGGTGGTTAATAACCCCTCTGCCTGGCTTTAAACCCTCCCATCTATCATTTCCGCCGTTGGCTGCCTTGTGTTTGGCAGCTCCGTTCTCTGGCTCTGTGTGTCGGCCTGGCCCGGGCTTCACATCAGACCACACTGTCAGAGGGAAAAATGTTTCCAAACACCATATAACTGTGCGGCAGAGACCAAGAAAAGCAGAGCATCTGAGCTGTGAAGTGTGTTTGCTGTTGGGGCTTGAGGGTAAAACCAATCCACCGTTCTGTTCGACTTAACGAGTTAAAAAACATTTTGGTTTACCAAACATGACTGCTGAGTGAAAATGTTGGTTTCTAAGGAAGGAGAAATTTAAAATCCAATTAGGGTTTTTTTTAGAGGAAGACATAAAGACATGCTTGTTGCTGTGAGCTTTTTTAAAACGTCGCCATCGATGTGGTTTATTTGGAATTTGTGAGAATTCAGACGAGAACAACACTTTTTCTTTTGGAGCGCAGACAAAGAGGTGCTGCTGCTAAAAAACAGCTCTGCGCTTTCGAGGTCTGCAGCTTTCTAATCTCTATTTTTTTTCTGACCAGCTGTCTGCCTTCCCGGTCTCAATCCACCCAAATCAAAACTACAGAAATGTACAGGCCGACCGTATCTGCTCAGATTTGTCTGTCAAGTCGGCAGCTAGTGACAGCTGGCGAAAAAGAAAGGATGTACCGAGCATAACAAAAAGATTGTATGCAGGATGGGGGATGAGCCATTTTGGCAGATCTTAGCAACACGACAGATGCACAAGTCAGAGGTTTGAGAGGATGTGTTTTTGTGCGTGTGTGTGTGTTTGTTTACGCGCGTGTGTCTGCGTGTGTTATTCAGCGCACAGTGGTGCTCCCCCACGGAGAGCACAGTGGGGATGATTGCCTTTGACCTCCCGCCTGAACCGACATCCCCTCTGAATTGCTTTTGAATTGTCATCATCTGTCATTCCCTAAAGAGCGGCCCGCGATTGCCAAGACGTCTCCCCCGGTAGCCAATTTTATTTCTTATTTTAGTGATGAAATTTCAAACCCACCTCCGACACACACACACGGAGGCTCATGCGCGCACACACAAACACACAGAGGCCGATACGATACGATGTAGCCAGAGGCGTTGAGAGGCGCGGGTCACTGAGCACGCATAAATGAACATTCCAGTTGGATAAACAGCAGCCTGCGCTCTCTACCAGCAGGGGAGAGTGGGGTTATTAGCCAGAGTCTCATCACCCCTAACATGGGTGAGATGTGTGTGTGTGTGTGTGTGTGTGTGTGTTTCAGGGGGGTCAGAATGTGTGAACAAAATCAAAAGCGAAGGATCTGGTATTTGTATGAATTTCAATGATGAGTCTCCTTGCGGGGGCTGCGCCGGCGGTGGCTGCGTTTGAACGTCTGAATCGTATTAACACTTCAGACAGGCGGCCTGTAGCTTCCAGTGGCTAATTCATCTCGTCTGCCCGCCTGGAGAACACAGGGAAAAATAATTATTGTGCAAAAAAGAAAACGAGATTAAAAATAAATAGAATTATCAGTTAATGCGTGTGAGACATGTAGGCTAGCGAGTGTGTTTTCGGCTCTCGCTGAAGACGGCCGAGCGTCGCACGTTCCAAGTTCCTGCTGGAGCTTAATTGGTGGCAGCTGTACGCAATCAGCAATCAGGGACCCAGAGACAGTAAATAAGAGCTTCACAGCAAGTCACACATTGGAAGGAGCTTTAAAACGTCCTCCACTGACCCCGGTGCCAGATTCAAATGAAAAGTGTCGTTAAAAAGACAGATTGAAAACACACTCGTGATTTTTACACCAGAGTATCGCCAAATAAAATGGCGCTTTAACGTGCCGGACAAAGGTTTACAGATGTGCTTTTATCAGCTGGTGCATTAGGGAACCTGTTACTCCTGCAGCACTTGGGTTGCGGTCGAGTAGTCTTTGTTTGCCATGGAAGGTTCCTAACAGAGTGAAACAACCTGGAGGTTAGTGGCAGCCGTGATAAAACCTGGTTGAGTTGTCTAAATGCTCAGGAAAGATGCTTCAGTGCTTCCTTTCTTATCTTCGTTGGCATAAGATACACTGGACCATCCTTTATGAAAGGAAACAAGATTACGCTGTCCCACAATTCCTGGTGGCAGCAACATTTAAAATGACGCACCAATCAGCAGCTGTTTGCATGATTATGTAGCCGAGAGTGTAATGCTGCGTTCACGTGCTCCTCGGATGGAGCAAAGGAAACGATACAATGACTATGCAACACATGATTTGGTAATACATGACCGACATGTTTCAGCGTCACATGACGTCAGCTCTCCAACTCATGTACCAAAATTTTCTACAACTTCTTGAGTGACAGAGAGGGCATTCACGTGAATTTTCCCAGTCGGATCGGATAATTTTCGTTCACTGTACAGAGGCAATGTGATTGTGATTTGGGGTTATATAAATCAAATTGATTTGATTTGATTTGAAAACCCATCAATCAGGATCCCCTAGAGCCTAATCATTATAAAACCTCAACTATTATCAATTTGCAATAATAAAAAACAGACAGGCAGGGAGTCCTTATATATAAGCAGCAGGCACCAGAAAATAATTTTGCCTAATAATGGCTGAAATGATTACCAAATTATTAAAATTGATGGTAATTAATTTTCCGAATTGTTTCAGCCCTGCTCAGTTTACATCACTCTGTTTGAATACTCACATTGGTGTCTTTCCCTGACAGGACACACTCAGTCTTCCTCTGCTGGGCGACAGGCCAGTGGATCTGACAGAGAAAGATCAACAAGCTGGTTAGATGGAAACTTGTGTGGGGTTCAATCAAGATTATTGTTTGTGTGGGACGTATTCTTACTATGAGCGGCTCCTTGTTGATGTCGTGCAGATCCAGAGAGAGGATGTAATCTTTGCTGCCCACATACATGCGGTCGTGGTCTTCATCCATGCGAAGGATCCGATAGTCGGTCGAGTTCAGCAGAAAGGAGAAGTGGTGAGCGGTGCCGGTGGACTTTAACTCTGTGAGGAGGCGAAAAGAGAGGAGAAATAAATGGTTTGCTTCAAGCTGTGCCTGTAATAGTGTAGCAGGAAAACACACAATAAAACTGGGAAACGCAAATCACAGACGTGGTCACAAGAGATGAGTGTAGGCTGCTTATTTTTGGCACCGAGACGCTCTTTCATTCTTTCCGCACGAGAGGTGATTTTCTCTCTGTTTACTTTTCAAATCTAAACCACACACGCAAACACACGTTCCTCTTGCATTACTTGTGAGGGCCGCCAAAAACTTAAAGGTGCAATATGTAAGAATTGGCCACCTGTTAGATTCACACTCAAAGCAAACAGGGGGCAGCATCACCAGAGTAGCCGCTAATTGTTGTTAACTGTGGCTGCTGTTAGCTAGTTAGCTCAGTTAGCCCTGCAGCTAGCGGTCTGGACCGCAAGCTTGGAGCACTGAGGTAGTGTAGTAGTGGAGATTTGGAACGCGACAGACTGAGGCTAGCTGGTTAGCATGTTAGCAACAGAAGATATCTATTTAGCATGATACATTATTATTTCTTCAAATTTTGTGGATAATCTTACAAAATTCTTACATATTCTTACCTTTTTCATCATAACTTAATACTGAACCCCAGCCGTTAGCCCTGTCCTTAGCCTAACTCCAACCTAACCTTCAAACCAAGTATTATCCCTTCAAACAGCCCTTTGAATGTATGAGAATCGGCCAAAATGTCCTTAGAAAGCAGAAATGTCCTCACAGTGCGGTTGTAAAGCAACAATTTGTCCACACAAAGGCAGCAATACAAGCACAACACACACACATACACACACACACACACACACACACACACACAGTATGCTAATGTTGGTGCCATGATAGTATGCTAATGATGCGCCAAATCTTCCCTCAGACTCTCCTTAAATTCATTTACAGAAGCCGCTTGTTCTTTCTTCTTTTTTTTTTTCTTCTTCTGCACTACAATTACATCCTGCCATTATGGGGTTCTGGAGAGGCTAAATCTGGTTATGACAGGTTTGACAAAAGCAAGGAGGCATACAGTAAATCTCACCAGAGTCAGAACTGAACGGCAACAGACAAGCAATAAATCACTCTGTGCTGTGTGCCAACAGAAAAGTGTCAGGATAACTCTAAATGACCATTAATTCTGGCCTGTTTTTCCACACTGCTTTGCTGTTGGTATACTGAGCTACAGTCACGTAACATGGCTTCCCTTACAAAGAGCCAAACGGCAGATAATGTTCAGGTTCTGGCAGCCTCAGTCCTATCGAGCTGCTGTGGAGACGATGTTCTTCACTGTAATCTCCTCTCGTGAATTCTCCATTTCAGCTGCAGCACAGGAGATGCCGACCACTCCCAGGCTTATTAGTCTCACATCATATCACGCATGCATAACACGGCCATATCCTTCCCTCCATATCGCTGTTGAAACTATAAAACTTCTCTCAAATGGCTCACATACTGCTCAGGGCAGATCGCTGCCGTGTGTGAGCGTGAGTTTAAGTTACACTCTGGGTGTGAGGGGAGATAAGTGGAGATCTGGTGAACGGAAAGCAGCTTTTTCTCCCGGTCCTCCCATTACCTCCCAAGCTGTTAGAGAATCTGATAGGAGGTCTCTCTCTTTCTCTTGCTCTCTTTCAAACTCTCCGCTTGGGAAAGTGGAGCTTGAGAAAGTTGAGCCTGCACTTGTGCTGCTTCTATTTGCAGAGAAAACTAGAGGACCAGATCGAGGACCTGTTCACGTTCCACTTCAACGGGACCAGACAAACAACCCTACTGTTCACATCAGCCAAGTCTGAGACGCACTGAAAGTGAGAGAGACTCCCTGAAACAGCTTTCCTTGACCAAGAGGAATCAAAATGTCTTGTTACTTTAGAGGAAATAAAAGACAGCATGATGTTCTCCACCTGCACAGGACATCTTGAAAAACTGACATGAATCCTCTGTTAGAAAGCTCCTCAGCTGCCTGTGCGCTGAGCTCCTTCAGGAACTGTGAAATACTGCCGTCACGGTGCAGCATCACGGCGAGCAGTGGGCTGGATAAGGTAGTAAATAGGAATAGACATGGCTGTCACCCGTGTAATTCTCATAAGTTGCCTCCAAACACAGCTTTACTATTTGTTCGCACTCTCCTGGATGGAGAATTGCAGAAGGCCTGAGCGTTTGTGGACTTTCAGTGGAAACATATTGTGGTTGTATGATTTTATTGGGGTATTATTTTATAAAATTCTGAACAGATCTATTAAAATTAACGATTCAAAGCCAATTTAAAATTAAGTGCTAAGAAAATTAGATACTGAAGTTTAAATGAGTTTTTTTCTTTGTTAAATCGAGCTGAACATCAATTTTAAGTTGTTTTCACCTGTGTCCATTTGTTGGTTGGTTTGTCAGCAGGATCACACAAAAACTACAGAATGGGTTTTCAGGATTTTTTTTCTCACTTTCTTTAACATTGCAAGACTTTTTGCAGATTTTTGCACATTTTCCTCAATATCTCTGGGAATATAACATGGATCTTGAAAAAAAAGAAAGAATTGAAAACACAAATTGGGCTTCAGCGGAGGTACAGTATGCGCTCTACTGAGGGCGATTCTAATTAGAGCTGCAATCCTGAATGTCTTTATGAACTTCATTTTTGATGCCATTTCTGGCGAGCATTTTTCTCCAATACCCATCTTTTACGAACCCCAGGTGTGTTCATCTCTCTCTCTCACTCTGTGCTGCCTGTATGTGATGGGCTGCAGGCGAGCAGGTGAGAGTGAATGAGCTAGACTGCTAAAGAAAATGTTTCTGTTTGAAATGTATTTTAAATAAACCTTTAAACAGCCAACGATTCTTTGTTGCTGGTCGTTCCTGGGAGCTGAGAAGTTGCACCAGGGTGTCCCATATATTTAAATTCTGTTATTACCTCTCTTTATAGTGGTTTTCATTGTTCATGGCAGAGTCTGCCATTCCTACGCAGGATTCATATTGCCTACAGGGAGAGACGCATGCAGCATTACTGTCTGTAATTTAATCTCATTCATATCAGCCTCACTGTTTACGGTGTCTGAGCTGTTTTAGGTTATTGCTAATGTGAACCAAACAGAACGTGAGGTGACTTTTATTGTGTGGCAGTCAGAAATGCCATTTATTGTCATGGTGGTTAAAACAGACAACGAACCGTTCATCAAAGATTCATCTACAGAATATGACGTGGACATTTTCAACATGTCCTGCATGCTTCAAACTTCTCAGCAAGGTAACCATCTCATCCAACTCAACTCCTTTTTCTATCCTTGTCAGCCACACACTCAGCCAGCTAGATGCCCTGTCAGGCCCAGCGGTCGAACGATACTGTAGCTTCAGGGACACCAGCTGACATCCCACATTTATCACCTCTGCGCTCAGATTCACACTCAGGGGCATCTGAACAGCGGTGACTGGCTGTCACAAGTCCGACAGCGGCTGTAGGTCACAGAGAGCGGACAAACGGACGGACCAGACAGGCAGACAGACAGATAACCTACTATGTTACAAATAAACATTCATCAAAACAGATTATCAGTTAACACCGACTGGCTGTGAGTTTCTGACGGCCTGTCATCTCCGTCTTCAATTCAGGGATCACTGGATCAATAACTATCTTGTAGCCGACCTAATTTCATCCTGACGAAAATGACCTGAATGACCCGCAAAAAAACTAGCAGCAAGTGAGCTCCAAAGTCAACTCTTAATCAAAACTGAGTGCTAAAAAAAACCAAAAGATAACATTTCATTTGGGAGGATTATTTTGCAGCCATGACATCACTGATAAAAGCCTTTTTTGGCAGTTAAAATACACAAATCAGATTCTAAATTATATCCAAATAAACTGAGTGAAACACTTTCAAAACAGAGTAATTATCTTGTTTCTGAAAATGCACGGGCTGCAAATTAGATCCAATTTTGGTTTGGACTACTTCATTCAACAACCGTATTAAAAAGCCTCATTTTTCCAAAGCTAACTGATATTGAGAGTCCGCTGACACATAATGGAAAAAGATGTCTGGCTGTGTTTGATGAAAATGATATCGCGTCTTTAATCTTTTCATGGAGGTCTGCATATTTCTGATAACTAATTGTACTGCGCTGGCAACATAAGAAGCGAGGCCTGTGTGCACATGCGTAGCCTCATCGCAGCAGCTTTTGCAGCCCTGAAGTGTATGAAACTGCAGTGAAGGAGATAATGTATGTGACATAATGGGAGGAATAACCAGGGCCGCTACGGCACGCGGGACCCATTCCAAAGCACGTTTAAAGCCTACATAAAGACTACACATCCCTTCAGCTAAAGTACAATGACTCTATTATAGTCCTACTCTCCATTAACTCTATTCATCTTGCCATTTTAATCTTTCAAAATGAAGTGGCAATCTTGCACTCAGGAGAAATATTACATCTGTGCGAGACGAGACATGCTAAAACACATTTTCTTTGAAATAATGCCTGGGGCGTGTTGAGATAAGGAGTCAGGTATGATAACAGTCCACCTCAAAGTGCTCACATTGCGCTCTATTGTCAGCGCAAATTCATTTTCTCAGACGCATTCTTGTGTGTTGCAGCTCAGCCTTAAATGGCCGTGCCTCCGACGCCAAGAAAAATGTTACGGAACAAAACACAGCCTTGACATTGTGTTTCAAACGTTTGACTTTATAACAAGCTGGTAAATTCAGCAATGATAGGGCACAAGTCTGCAAAGGCCGCAGGATCTGGTGTATATCACCGGCTTTCCCAGCAAGGTCTTTGTAATCACTACCAGACACACAGGCAGACCGAGCTAAATTTTCTGTTTTATTTTCAGCCTGTGCACGTGGAATTGTCGTCGGATTGCTGAAGATCTTTCTTGTTGGATAAAACCCAATCTGCTCCTGCTAACTGCCCCAGAATGTGAATGACATCTGCTGGTAAACTGATCCTGTAGTCTGTCCACCTGTTGATGTGATCCCTCTGCACTGTGGTCACTCTGCTCTGTTCTGCAGCCAAGGTATGTAGCCTTTTGGCAAAGCTTCATACCTCAGTGTGGCCTTCCTGGGTCATCCTCAAAGGGACATAAGGGACCTCTGTTTTGTATCTGTAAGGAGATGACGAAATATGCATCTCCCACATACCCCAGACACTTCTTTTCGTGCCACTATCAGTTTTGCAGATCTCCTCTTCATACCCGTCAGTGTGTGTGTGTGTGTGTGTGTGTGTGTGTGTGTGTGTGTGTGTGTGTGTGTGTGTTACAGGTGAAAGAGAACAGGGGGGTCTGAGGATACCGGCAGCAGAAAATCCCACATACCTGCCCAGGCATCCTCGGCATGTTGTCTGAATTCCCCAATCTACTCATGTTCACATTCTCATAAAGTAGAGGTGTGGTCCCACCTTGCTGCAGCTTGTCTGCAGTCATGCATGCACGGTGTCCCTTTGTGGATTCTCCTTATCAGGTGACGGACACACTTCGCTTATATATAAGGGTGGTCCGAAGCAGAATAAAGGCAGCGTAGGTTATTCGTAACAACAATTAAAATGACCTCCAAAAGCGATGTGGGAGTTTTTTTTGTTTTCTTTTTTAAAAAAAGTGTTGATTAATGAAGTTTAGTGGTCCTGGTCGGTAAAGTTTTTAACTTAGGACGGAGCCAGGCTAGTCCTTTCCCACATATTCCCATTATGCCAAGCTACGCTAATAGCTTCTGGATTCCAGCTCCATGCTTTATGTAGCACCAGGAGAGCGGTACTGATCTTCTCATCTAACTCTTGCCAAGAAAGGGAACAATACATATACATATTTCCAAAAATGTCAAATTATTTTTTCAACCATAATTACAATCCTTCCTTAACAGTTTCCAAGAAGGTAAAGTTGTCTAACCCCAAGCAGATCTTGCTCAAAGAGAAGACGGATCAGTAGGGCTGGGTGTTGAACTTTGATACTTTTATAGCACACTATCAAGTATTGAAAAATGTCTTGTCATTCGATACCAAATTTCAATACCTAAGGAGATAATCTCATCAGCGTCAGTGAGCCAATAAGCACACAGCATGCTTGTTGTGTAGATCTAATAGTGTTGGTGATTGGCTGTCCCAAGGCACGCAAACCCTAGGTTACGCCCACAGACGGGGCTCATCACGTGTATGTGTAATGTCATCTTTTCTTGAAATGGATTTCACAGAATTGGTATTGAAGAAAGTATCTTTCAGGAGCCGGTATGGAAGTTAAAGTATCTGTATAAGTATCCAACTTTTTTTGACGATATCCAGCCCTACAGATGAGAAAACTCTCTTTGGAGCGATCATGTTGGCACCGACAAACCTGTTGGGTTTTTAGATGTGTGGTCTTCTGAATTAATCTGCTCATTGTAAAAGCATACAATAAACAACTAAAAGTATGTGTGTGTTCACTGCAAATCCCAAGTGCATACTGAGTGTCCAGTGTATCTTTCTAAGTGTTCGTGGACAGGACGGAGAGGTCACTGCAGATATGAGAGGGGCTGAAAAGCGGCGTGAAGCCTTATCAGCCCAACCCGTCGCAGCTTTGTGTTTGCCTCCGTTCCGCACCTCATAATCAGCCTCTCACCACCCACTGGGGCCAGGACTATTGACTCAGAACACATGTCAGTGGAGCTGATTGCTGCTTACCTGTGCCTGTCAAGGACAAATAATTGGCACCAGATTACGTCTTATCTCCGAGCTTCCGGATGCTGTCAGTCAGATGCTCTTCACGCTCGTCTGCCACTGATACACTGCGTATGTGTGTGTGCGTACATAGAAATAGAGCTCTCTGATCCTCGCATCAAATCAGGGACACCTGTCTCCCACTGCACAAATCAAGAGCAGCAGAAAGATTGATTTAAGTAGTGAGTTCACTTCCTGCGTGGAGACGAGAGATTATAAGAAATCTATTTCTGCTGTTTCGGATGACAGGAAAGGTTAATTAAAGCACGAGGGAGTAGAGGAGCGTCTCTGGTTCAACTGACAGGAAAGGTCATTTATTCCACTGTCTGGTCTGCAAACCCCACCTGCATTAAGTTCATGTTGTAGTGTGTATGTAATTACCAGGAGAGGGTACAGTGGGATTACATGCAGAGAAGGGCAGTGCGAGACAAATTTCCACTTCTTCCACCTATTACACAAAAGGGTGGACTTTTCCCTCAACACACACTGCCACAGACAGCTGCCCTCAGGGCCGCAGGTGAAAGGTTAAAGGACACGAGGGGTCTGAGGTGAAAGCTCATCCCTGGCCTCCTCACACACTTCAGCATAATCAGGATTATCTTTGAGGGGGTCAGGCCGGGTGTGGGGAGAGCAGGGTGGTCATGATGATACTGGGGTGGGATGGTTTGAGTAGAGCCGGGAAAAATGCACCTCCTTAAAAATGTCTGAAAGGGTGCGAAGAACAGTGTTGTAGCTGCAGCTGTTTAAGAAAATAGCAGCAATTGAGATGAAACCTTGTGATACGTCTGCTGTTGCAACTTCACAAAGTGACAGAAAAGCTTTTCATCTAGTTTTTATAATCATGTTTTCCGCTTGGCTACACATTAAGTTTGGTGGGATGCATTCAAGTGGCATGAAAATTATAAGTCTTAAGCACAACTTTACATTTAATGGAACAAAAACTCAAAGAAAAATGAGACATATATTCAAGCTGAGCTGTAATTAAAGCTTCTCAGGAAATCTGTGTGCCGGTCTGCCTCGCTCTCTCCCTCCACAACTCTAATCCTTGGATTTTGGAGAACATGAAAAACACGGGTCGGTTCCTTACTTTGTTTACAAAATGCTCTCTCCCGAAGGCGCTGTCTGAGCCTGTGGCTGGCCATTGTATGCACAAGTGTTTGTGTGTGTGGGATCGGGACCGTGCAGATGCTGCAAGCCGCTGTAATGATGATGAAGCTGTGTTTGTTGTTGTAGCCGTGCTTGTGCTCGCAGCGAGCTGGTCGGGGTTGGCGGCGGCGGTCAGTGGTGACACGCAGGTTAGAGGGATTATGGAAAGGGCTGAATAATGAGACAGAGCTGGTGCGAATGAGTGAAAAATCCTACTGCCCCTGGCTGACCTCTGACCTGGCACTCAGAACAAATACTCTCCCTCTCTGTCAGCTGCACTAACACGTACCCAGATGCACAATGCCTTTCTCAGAGTCTGTTCATTCTTATTTTATGGATTTCTCCTAATCCTCTACTCGATTGGGAGTGCTAAAATTTGCGTAGTTGCTGAGCCAAGATGTCGATAAATCAGTTCTCCTCTGGCTGATTTTAACCAGAGCTGAACAAAAGATAATTTTAAGCATGCCCCCTTGCTTCCTCGTGTATCAAGGTCATGGCCAGTGTGTTGCTAGCTGGGGGCAATAAGAGGGGGGTAATTAGGAGGTAAATTTAGAGAGACCATTAGCAGCAAAGTGTTGACTGGCAGTCCACTGGGGACAAACGCCACCTCTACCCTCTCTGGGTGTTCCACTCTCCAGTCCAGCACTGAGTATCCACTATATTCCCCTGCTGTCATTTTTCACCCCCCAACAGCAAATGGTGTGGTGGAGGAGTGAGAACGGAGGGAGGAGTCCCGAGGGGAGAGGAGCCTGACAGCGAGCCGAAGAACTTCCATTTATCAAAGTGGGCAGGAGAGAGCAATGGAAACTCTGAGTCGAACTCTGAGAGAGCTGCTTCAGGCAGCCGACACAGAGGCTGAGATCCCCTCTACTGCTGCTGGAGGAGCGAAAACCACAGCTCACAAAGGCACAAATACTGTACACAACAACTGATTGAGATGTCAGCTGCCAGCTTAGGTATAGAGCAGGAGTAAACATAGAGGAGAAAGAAGCTCTTAAAAGTCATGTCAACACTTGGTGGGAAAGCGTTAACATGTATACACACTGCCAAATTCACATGCTACAGTAAACAGACACAAGTGCATCAAGAATCTATGTGTCGCAGTTTGACCACATGTAAAGGTCAAACAAGCAAATAGGCACTATTCTATAAAACATACAAGACATTATCGGTTATGCGAGTGTCCCTTGCTGCTTTTGATGCATTGGCAAGATTTGAACGGACTTTGATCAATAGTTTACGCAGGTGGGATGAAATGGTTCAGAACGGTAACTTATCCGGACTTGTTCAGGTGTTAGTTATGCTAGTGCAGTGCTAATGTAGCATTTATATTCGACACCCTGGACTAAATGTCCTCCAAGTAAATGCCAAAACTAGACTTCCCAATTTTCGGCTATTGGGCGGACTCTAGCCCAAACACTAGTCATGGGAATTCTTGCCTGTCTGGAGTAAAAGGAGAAAATGTTTGTTATAAGTCATTATAAAGCCACAACGTCGGTAGAGGGAGGTAGTCGAGGTGGATTGGATGGGTGAACAGATCAATGGACAATGACACAAGACAATGATGTTTTTTTCCTGAAGCAATGCACTTCTTATTCAGGAGAGTGATACATCTGATCTGATTGAAGATGGAGTGGGGTTGGAAAACCATATGATACTAGATCTCTTTATTTCAGACATTTCAATCAACCATTCATTTAGACCATTTTCACTTTACCACAGGACATGGCTGAAGTCCAATAACCAAAACGCTGCTTCCTCTATTTAACAAAATAAAACTGAATTATCTCTCAGTGAGGAGTGATGAGCAGACAAACATCCCAACATCAGTCATCACTTTCCCATCCTGCATCAGCCTCCTCAGATTGTTTGAGCCCGTTTCTGCCACCAGAACATTGTACGGATTCTTTAAAGTGGTTATCGTGCATGCAGCTACACCAAAAAATTATAGCATCCCCATCTATCTTAAATCTCCCTCTCTATGCCTGGTTAGTGCTATTTTGATTTAGTAGCGCTGAGCTTCCTCCGACACCTTTCCTGTTCCTCAGCTTGTCTGATCCTGCCAGCATCCACTAGCCCCTGTCTGCATACCAACCCTTTGAGATAACACAAGCTCCTTTCTTTAACACCCAGCATGCCGCAGGTGGAAGAGGCATGGTGATGGGGGGAAATGCGTGCACGATGAGTGCAGTGATGATGTATTTCTCAATGACTGTCAGGCTTGTGCTTCACCCGTTAAAAGTATTTAACTGTAGCATGAAGAAAGAGTTAGACTTGCCTCAAAACAAGCGTGTTAAGAGACACATCTAATGAGATTCAAATGTTCTGTTTCCATCCAAGAGTTGTGCAAGTTTTAAGCAAACTTCTTAAAAGTTGACAAAATAAAATGCCTGTGGTTATGTGGTTCCCTCAGCTAGCGCTCAGCTAAATTACTCAAGAGGAAGTGACATGATGAGATTTTCAAACAGCGACCAAAAACTCTGACACATCGTGGCATTCCACTGCTGCTTCCCAGCTAAGATGGCATTTATGTTATTTTAATGAATGACTTTGTCTCCTCTGTCCACCCACACCATGTGGCGTTTTTGTCAGCCACCCTGGAGACACAGACAGGATGACAAGCAACAAAGGCCACTCGCTGGAGCTGAGCTGGGGTTGTTTTGTAGGATGTGTCATCGACTACCAGGCCACCTGGAGAGACGGGGAAACTTTTTTTGACCCTGAGCCAAGAGGCAAAACATTTTTATTGGCTTATTTGAAGTCACTCAAGAAGAAATTTAAAACATGGTTTTAAACTTTTGAGCGGAAATGCCCTTAATAAGCTCAGCTGGAGCCTTTGGATTAAATGTGCTAACGGAAAATGCTTTGTTAGATGTCTTGCATTGCTCAGGAATACCCTGTATGCACCTTATCCTATATTAGGTGTGCAACAAGGCAATTAGAGGTGTGTGATGTGAATATAAACTCGCCCTCTGTCCAAATGGCCAGTGAGGGCAGCTGGTCAAGCTCCGGGGTCACCAGCATCTGTGGAGTTATCATACTACAAGCCACTAATGGGCGAGTGCCAGAAGCCCATCTGCACGGTCCACATAATACTGCATGCCCTGCTGCTGCATACACCCACTTGACCCCAGTCGCCGCCAGACAAAAGCAGGGTCACCCCCGACCAGGTACATGTCAGAGCAGATCCCGGGTCGAGCCTCGTGCACTAATGCCGCATGACAGGCAGGGGACAAGCAGATAATGCGCAACAATCAGGCGGCTGGTTGTTGAGCAGCGTGGCATGGTCCTCAGATGGCGTGTTGGGAGTCCGGGCCTGCAGCGAGGACCTGCTTGTTTGTCTGACAGGCTTTGTGCCCCGTTAACAGTGAGTGGGAGTTTAGCTACAAAGACTGAGAAAGGCATGCATAACCATAAGACATCAATGTACTTCTCAAACCAGCTGAAATGACCTCCTAAATGGAACATACTTCTATTTCTTACAGTAACCATCACAGTTCTTCTTCTTTAGAAGATAAATCCTTAAATGTTTTAGACAAGAAGGCAGCGTGGCTCTTGGGATTGTACCGATGAAATTTGGTACAAATATTTGTGTTCACCAGATGATTAATCCTAATGATTTTGGCAATCCCCTGACTTGTCTCGATACCTGTGATGGATCGGGACAACATTTTGCACAGACATTCATGGTTCCCAGAGGATGAATCCTAATGACTTTCCCTGACTTCTCCTCTAGCACCACCACATCACATTTGTGATTTAAGTCAAATGGCTCATCGCCTACTGGATGGATTAGCATAAAATTTCAATCAGACATTCACGTTCCCTTCAGGATGAATTGTAATTACTTAGATGATCTCTTACCTTCCATTCTAGAACAATTATCAGGTCAATATGTTCATTACTTTGGTTTAAAGACTAATAATACTCCCATCAACCTCTGCTGACTGGAAAATTATTGCAGGCTAACATGGTTATCATTGTACCTGCTAATGATCTGCATGTTAGTACTATCAATGTGAGCATGTTAGCACGCTGACCTGAGTCACACAGAGCGGCTAGCATGTAGACTGTAGGCTCTACTCATTTGCTTGTCGCCTTTGACAAGAACTACAGCGATATCCAATAAAATTGAATATTTGGTTCGGCATCTGCCTCTACAAGTCCTGGTTGATTGACACTTAATGAACTTGGAAGGTCAAGATTTTCTAAACACACTCCCCGAAGATTCAAACAGATCAAACATAACATTCCTCCAGTAATCCATTCCATTAGTGGCTGACAGTGCACCCGTGAACTAATAGATCAATATGGCATTGACCTCAGTAGATGATTCTGAAGGTAATTACACTCGTAGCACAAACTCTGCCTTCCCAGTCTCTTAAGCTCTGCAACCACAAGCTTGTCTAAGAAAAATAAATTAGCAGCAACATATTCTGACGATTTATGAGTGTATCCTCAAACAAAAACATGCAGATGTTCTCTGACAAGTTATTACAGGTAACCCCTGAGCCGCCAGGACTTGGGAGCAACCCAGGAACAATATTATGTTTTCTTCTTATGGTCTGGGTTAGAGCAGCTTGAGCCCCACGAATGTGAGATGTTATTTGCTAGTGTTTCGCTTCTTGGGTTCAGGCCCAACCCTGGCTCAGCGTATACTAAGTATCCTCTACCGCTGAATCCTTCCCAGAACAAGCAGCAGCTTTGACTCTGTTTGTACGGAGTCCAGGAGACTTTCTTTTTAGTAATTCTTTGGTAGCATGCTGAGTTTCATGGTCAAGTGTGCAACACTTAAAACTCATATTCCGACCATCCCGCTGCCTCTTTTCATTACAGCCATCTTTTGTGCGTGCTCCTTTCAACAGTAACTGTTTTTATTTTGGTACATTTCTTCAATACAGCTCGCGCTCACAAAAAGTCGACACAAACCAGAGCACACACAGAGAGATTTGATCCAAACATTCAATGAAACACAGCAGGAAAGTTTGCTGAAAGCTGTGGGAAGAAAGGAAAAGTGGGGAGACCAACTGGCGAGAGAAAGCTGTGAGTGACAGAGTGTCCATGTTAACTTGTCCATTTGCCGTCTGTCTGTTTGTCAAAAATGGGAGCAGCGGAGTGGAGGAAACCGGGGGATGATGACCGTCAGTCAAGGGCATTCATCTTTTCTGAGTGGAAGAGTGGCTGCATGATGGAGATGATGGTAGTTGGAATGGAGGGAGTTAGAGCGAAGGGAGAAGGCGCTGAAGTGGGGGAAAGAGGTGGCAGAAAGGAATGCAGGCAGTGGAAACGCTTCAGAAAATTGTTATGGAAATAGTTGGCTTTGGGAACATATTCAAACTGTACCGACTGTAGTAAAACAGAATATGAAGCCACGTTCTTGTTGCAATGGTGCGACGCGTTTTTAAACTTTAACGAGCCAAATAACCTGTCTCGTTTCATAGTCTAAGGGTCACTGTACAGATGATAATTTGACAAGGTGATGGCTGGGCCTCCCAGTGGTGTGAAGGGAAGCATACATCACGCACAGATGCAGAAAACATCAAACAGGTGCAGTACTGAAGTGTAATCTCACAGGGCAGCAGTCAGCTTAGACCACTTTAATGCCATCAGTGTCGGAGTTGTGTTTGTTTAAGCATTCTCCTGAGCAAGAAGCACTAACTCAAGTGAAATCGTCTCATGTGATGATCTTTCCCAGCGTGACGAACCAAACTCTTTAAGAATGAGGGGCCTTTTCCTCACAGAAAATAATTACAGGCTGAAACGACCATTTACATTCCAAAAGGTTAAATGTGCGCTTTGAAAGCAAAAAAATGTCATTCAAGATGAAACATGTTGGCAGCCATTACATCTTTAATGGATAATGTGAATTGTCTGCTGAAGGCGGGCCCCCACGCTCTCATCCCAGCCTGCAATTAAAGCAAAGCTACCCAAGGTCAGGCTGAGTGACAGGCTGACAGACCTATAGATTACTGTCTGTCTGTGTAATCCACGGCCTTTTTACTCCCCTCGCTGACTGACGCTCTCACCCCTCCTACTTAAAACACCAGTGCCCGTTGATTTGGAGGCTTTCATGTTTGATGGACAGATGGGACATCCTACCCCGCGACCCTGCGACCTTTTTCTCACCCGTGACCATAAAGGGTCAGTTTGAAGAGTGCGGCTGCTTCGGGCCAGTCGGAGGAGGATGTGTGAATGGCTCTAGTTAGCGCATATATTCATATTAATGAGGGGGAGCTTACAAATGAAATTGCCAGGTTGAACGGCGAAGTTTTGCTAGTCTGACTCACCAGATGTAGACTTCTGGTATAGAGCCTGCCACTGGCCAACTTTTCAAGTTTGCTTTTTCCTCCCTCCACTATTTGTGTGCTACTGCAGTGTTTCCCACACACAGACTTTACTTGGGCAGGCCACACAAGCATATTAATGGCCGTCTAAGTATATTTTAGCATAATTTACTTTGATTTTTTAATCCGTCTGAGAACACAACGCCATCCATGATTGATTAACTCGTGGACAATCTGCCCTCGCTCTACACCTCCTGTCTACTAACAATCGCACATGCTCTGCAGAGAAACACATAGAGAGAGAGACGTGTAACATCCCTCCTGTAAATGCACTGATTGTGATACGACCTCTTCTATTTAATGTAGGCCTACTTGTGTTGTTGTGTCGTACAAGCTTGTATAGTAAATGCACCTGGCCGTTGTGATGTCATTCCGTACCGCGATGGTTTCAATAGTTTTGATGGTTTCGATGGGCTCCATAATTAACAACAAGCTTCCTCCAAACGCAGCTCACCTGCCGTTGTGAAAACGGACTCAGAAATCCAATATGTGAGGCATCTTTTTGGTTTTATAAAACAATGCTGATGAATACAGTATGGAAAGCTAGTTGATCTTTGAATCTCATTTTCACGTCATGCCAACGCTTTCCCTCCCCTTGCACCACAGTTACTATTCTGTCAGAAACACTGTACCATTTTCAAAACCCCTATCCCTCCAGGAAACAACTACAACAACAACCTGAGTTAGCAACCAGTATGCTGAAAATGGCAAGTAACTTGTAATGGTAAGTAACGGGGTCGCTAATGGTACAAAACTAAACAAGCTAGCAGCTGTTACCTTTTCTTTTGCAGGGTACAACCAGAGTCTTCTCATGCGAGAGGAGATCTGGCACAGATAGGGAAACTTGTTCCACAGAGTAAAAGATGGATAAAATCATAAAAACACGAGATACAAGATGACCTACAATACTCACAACCATGGCCTCCGGTTCACATAAACCCGTCATGTCAAGGCTACACAGCAATTACTGCACCCCAGGCATGAAATGGGCAAATAAGATTGCCCAATGGTCAGATTACAGGCCATGCACCTGGATACCAACAGCAAATCTGAAAATGGCGATGATTTCTCTGGCATGTTATTGTTGGCAGTTCTGCTCAGTCAGATTTAGTATGCACACAAATGGAGCGAGATAAGAAATGTTGAAACGACCTCTCCGACTGTTAAAAACTCATGATGCAACACATTCAAAACCGCAGCGCCAGTGTCTAATAACCTGTTAGTTTTCACATCAGGATCCAGGCATTCGCAGGTATTTGACTGCAGGCTTAGATTAATACTTAAAGCAACACGCCTGTCCCGAAACATCCAGGTGGGAGATGCTCAGACAGTTGTGACAAAAGAAAGTTTTACCTGGAAGTGCCTGTTTTGATTCGAGAATGATATAAATATAAAGAGGAGGAAAAAAAAACCTGAGAGGAAGCCAAGAGTCTTATCAGTTGTGAGGCAACATGCGTGACAGTGGGAAATCTTAGTCACAGTCCCTCCATCCGTCCACACATGGAGTGTTGAAGGAGGCCGGTGATTGCACAGACACATGGAGGCTAAAAACCCTCTTATCTTACACGGTCATACCTTCTCATAAATCAGTGCTTAGCCATCCGCTCTGCACTGATAAGGCAACCAAAGACGGCCTGATCCACACCAGGAATGGAGAGAGAGAGACTTTTTCCTTTTAAGAGTGGCCTCGCTCGCTCTCTCTCACACTCCCTTCTCCTATCTTCGTTATCTGTTTTTCATTCATCAGATCTGAACAGCAGACAAGTTTTTTTTTTTTTTTTCTCTTTCCTGCTGCTTCGGGCTTGTTTGTTTGCAGCTTGCCATATTTTCTCTTGTAGCTTTTCCAGCAGTCTGGTTATGATCATCTGAGGAACTGGTGAATCATTTTGCAACATTCACACAAGAAAGAGTTGGGAGTGCTGAGAAATGATCGTTTGATCATCACTGCGATAAATAAACATGTTGCGCCGAGGCTTTTATTTAAACCGAGTCTGCCAGGTGGGTGTCGCCGCCACAGGACGACTGTGATACCAAAAGTGTGTCAAGGACAGTCCACCTCATGATACAGAATGGTAGTCCGGTGATGACATTTCTGTGGAAGTTATCTCCACAGCTGCGTCCTTATCTTAATAGTTTGTCATTTTGTGGATTGATGATGAAAGTAGTGTCTGTGTTTAATATAAAATATGAGATAACCTTTACAAACCATCGCTTGTTTCAATAGAAGTTTTCCAATTAAAAAAAAAAATAGTTGGACAAGCCCAAAGATGGACTTTAAAAGACTGATGTAAAGCACACACAGCAGTGTTGTGTTAGCTCATCTTAACTCTAAAACTGGATGTTGCATAAGGGAGCCAACAAGGCATCCTCAAAAGTGACCTTTTCCAACACCTCCACACTATTAATGACTTGTTTTGGTACAGAGATGTGGGCTGATCTCCACACCTGATGTACTTGGAAATGCTGCACAGTGATGTTGGGTACATTTGTAGTTTATCAAGAAGAAAGAGCAATAGCATGAGCGATCACCAGATCACATACAATCCATCTTGCCAGGCTGCAACTTATCCGCTGGTGTCTGAACCACAGTGGTTCTGAATAATCAGCGGCCTGTGAGGAGCCATTGGCAGCAGCAGGAGTGGTTCAGGTGTGATGACGGTGACAGAAGCAGCTGTTCTTTCCAAAACAATCGCGGCTCCTCAAGTGGTTAGCGGCAAGAGTATTTCTTCATTGACAGAAGAGCAATGAACAGCACTGAAGGCTTTTCTCGGTAGAAAAGATGGTTTTGCTCTTCTCCTTACTGGCTTTGGCAAGAACTGGCTATCACTGGGTCGGGTTCTCCTACTATGTCATATGTTTTTTGTTGATCTGATTTGTCAAGCTGGCCTGTGATAGACAGATGGTTCATCCAATATGCCAAGTACAGTGACTTTTCAAACCGTGTCCAAGGACGAATTCCCAGATGGTTGTTGGAACAAACCGTTTGTGCCAGTTTACTAATGTGTGGAACTTTTCATCTAACAATATCTTTGCAACTTCAAAAACAACGTGGCTTTTAGCCACAGAGCGATCCTGTTTAACCACAGCATGCACTGTGGTTTGGTTCCTGTTGTTTTTATGGTTCAGTTTGCTCATACTACATTGCAGTGGTTTGTGACTAATTAATCATGCATAGATGATTTAGTAAGACAGTGTAATCCTGCCACGGTGATGAAAAGGTGAATTTCATGCTGTGCACCAATCCTTTACCAGAGTGAAATTAGTATAATCAAAAGCCACGGACTAATGAATTCCAAGCTTTTTATGCTCTCTAAACGCGATTACACTTGAACAAAGCATCATTTAGGCTGGAGAGCTTCCCAGTGTCAAAAGACATTTTGTTATTTCCTGTGCGACTCTCCACATTAAAACTAGATCTGTCAGCCGTGGAGAAAAGTTTCGCGTCTCTGTGTTTGTGCCAGGAGGTGTTGCTTCCTATAAGCTCTCCGAGTCTGGGGGCGCAGTCTGTGGTCTTCCATCATTGTAGTGCGGCGCAGCACATGGTCCGGAGGAGCACATCAATTCATCTAACATGAAATCCTGCAGAACATGAAAGCCCAGGATCATCGCCAAGCTGTGACTGATGAGTGTTTCAGCATTTGTGCCAAGAGGAGGACGAGAACGACGAGAGACAGAGAGAAAGTGAGCGGAGGGAGGAAAAGGACGGACAGAGATGCTTTGAGCGTTAATGCCGTGCCAGTGTTGTATGCCACTCCCCCTCCGCTCCCCCAGGGACATGAATGAAGTAAATGAATGATGGACCCGGCCCACACAAACGCCCCTCTTCTATTGAGACCAAGCAGTCCATTCACGGGGATGAGTGAGGCGTCGACACCAACAACAACAATAACAACAGCAACATAGGAGGCCCTTACTCCCATTTCTCATTCATACATATGTATGCAGTCACACAGACACACACATATGGCACAGATACTATGGACAAACTGCCAACATACCATTAGGGACACCTAGAGAGGGTTCCTGAGAACAGGGCCGACTAACAAAGCGCGGAGGCAAAGGGGCGTGAACGGGGCAGGCACGGAAAGAAATCTTGGCATCACGTCAATGCACCCGGCACAATGATCAGGGATGAGAGGCCATCTCCTCCCCTCCACAATCAGCACATTATCAGGAAGCCCATCAGTGCATGAACCCAGAAAACACGGCTTGGAAACCCCATGTTCTGCCACATTCTGCCCTTCCTCCTCCGCTCGGTTCTCCTCTGTTGTTCTTCCAGGACGAGATGGGTTCAGGGGGTTCTCGCCCACACGGGGGTGATCTCACTCAGAGGTCTGACCTTCAAGCTCGGGCATTACTTGCCCGGAGCCACAGCAGCTAATGGAACATGGGGAATACGAAATCCGATTGAAGCGAGATCAATCTGACAAGGAAGGCTTTGCTATTTACCAAGCATTTACATCTCGATCCTTGAAGGTGGGCTTTGTAATGATGTTAGCATCTGACTGAGGCTCAGTTTTCACCAATTATATGTCCTGCAGAGAGAATATATGTATAGCGTATGAAAGTAGGAGAGGGCTGCGGCTGAAAGATGAAATATCGCTCTGACAGGAGCAGCGGGAGAAGGAGAAATGTTCCGGCTTTTTTAATCCAATAGTGAGACACCACCACTGCAGCCTCCCACAGGATCATGGTCAAGCTCAACCACAGGCCTCATTTCTCCCATAATCACACGGACAGCTCCCTGGTCTTCATCCAACGTATACTGTACACACAGAGAGCCTTGATGGACTATTAGTGCGAATCTCCCACACCTGAAAAATTTCACGAGGTCGTGGTTTTCCTGCCTAAAAAACAACTCTGACCTTTCATTTATGAGAGGAAGCACTCCCCATAAAACTTTGCCAAACTGGCACGGCGCGAGCTGCTTTGATCGCATAAACACTCGGCAAAAAGAAATATTTGTACTCCGGCTTCACATCATTTCGTATCGTAGATGAACAGATTTATGGCTCAGAACGTATTTTGGGCTTCAGTCCAAATGTTCCACGCTGCCAAATGACTTACAACACTCCTTCTAAGACAATCTGTGTGACAATATGTGAGTGTGAATGAAGTCAGCACTTTTCATTGACTCCAACATAGAGGTTATTGCCGGGGCATTGGCACGGAGCTGAACAGTCCGAGCAGTCACCAGTTGAGGTAAACCATCTCGGCCGACACTCATGCGCCGCTAATGGGAAGCAGACACACAATTTGTCCTGCATTTTTTTGCGCACACACTCCTCTCCTTCTTCTCATTCTCAAATCCCTCCATCCATCCATAGCAAACCTGACACTGATGCCCTGTAGTCCATTAGTCCTCTCAGAGCCCCGTCTGAATCTGCTCTCTTGCTCCCTTCACATTTTCCCCCACTCACGCTATCTTCCTGACAGTCCTCGCTTCGACTCCTTATCTGACTCTCTCTGTCTTTCTGTCTCCGTCCCTTCCTCCTCTCCTCCCGGATGATATCGGAGCTGGAACAAGACGAGCTCCTCAAGTTCAACATGTCAGTCTCTGTCCGTAGGGGGGAGAACGCGCCTGTAGTCACTCATGTCAGAAATCCAGATAACATTACTGTGATGGGGCCGCTGAAAATCCCCTCAGACACGTGATGCCAACAATAGCCCCGCAGATAACTCTCCTCCAGCCTGTCTCCTCCAACTTAATGTCACTCTCCTTCTTCAGACGCACCTGTTATCGCTGATAGACGACCGAACAGTTGTCTCTACCTCCAGCACTCACTCCCTGTCCACCAGGGCTGCAACTAATGATCATTTCATCGTCGATTCATCTGTTAATTATCTCTTAAATCAAACAATTAATTAGTGAGGCTATAAAATGTCAAAAACGATTGAAAACTGCTTTAAAATCATAACATATGTCTGAGCAAGTTAACACAAACAAATGGTTTTACGTTTGCAATGATATAAAACGACTCATCAACGACTAATCAAGGTATTAACTAATTATTTCAAAACTAATGCCAGGTGAAAGCCAGTGATTGAAACACTGAGCTCTCAGTACCTAAGATTCCCTAGAAAAGCAAGTAGAGCTTTGCTTTTTGTTTTAATATTGACTACAAAAACTACAAACTACAATCACTTCACCCCTGGCCTTAAAAAAAACCCACTGCAAACAAACCCATCTCATGATTTTGGAGATTTCACATTAAACATATTCAGCATGCAAGTAATAATTGTGTAATAACATGTAACAGTCATTTTCTCAATTACTCAAAGTTGTTTTGATGTCATCATTTCAAGTATAAAATATCAGAAAGTAGTTTTTTTTTTTAAAAACGGCCATCACAACTTTCCAGAGCCCATGGTGACGTCTTCAAGCTGCTCGTTTTGTCTGACCAACAGTCTAAATCCTCATCAGTTAACAGACTTGTAGTTCAAGCGCTACAATATTGTTCTATTACAGATTTTATAGTTATTGTCTTTTAATTCTTACAATGTCCTCTGATTCCAGCTTCTTACAGTAAATGTGAATATTTCTGGTTTCTTTACTCCTCTATGAAAGCAAACTGAATATCTTTGGGTTGCGGGCAATTTAAGACATTTGAGGACGTCATGTCTGGCTTTGAAAAACCCTGATTGACATTTTTCACTATTTTTTGATATTTTATTGACCAAACAACTAATGGATTAATCTAAAAAGTCAACAGATTAATCATCAGATTAAGCCCTATACAGTAAATGGAAATAATGGCAATAAATTCTACTTTGTATCATACATTTTGAACTCAAAACAAAAATTACTTTACATATTGATCGATGTCCTCATATCTTCAAGTATCACTGGAAATAAACTCACAAACAAACACACATACAGTGTATGAAGCTACATATGACAGATTGTGTATCCCCGGTAAATTTCCCACCCCAGGTGTTCCCAATGGCCACCATATGAGCGAGGTCAATGGCACTGCAGTAACAGGATCTCAACACTGACAGACAAATGATAATGAATGATAGCTGTCTGAGTAAACAAGTGGAGGGGTGCCCTTGACCCGCTGTCTCCTTAATTTAAGTCTAGGCTGCAACCCCCCCTGAGGACTCCCACACCTCGGCCACATCTGGAGAGCACGTCCAGTCTGGTAGAGCCTCCATATACATGTAGACAAACCAATCCTGTGCTTATACGTCCACTAAACTCTCAACACTGTCAACAAGAGACCACACCGCGGCCTTATCAAAGTCTATCCTTTTAGCAAATGTGTTTTCTCATTTGTCTTAACTAAGCCTCGAAGCCTTGGCGCTGCTTCGCGTCAGGATTTCCTGCGAGCAGACGAGACGGCAGACATCAGGGGAAATAAGCACACGGCGCTGTGATTGCATCCCACCTCTCCTCCGTGTGTGGAGAGAATCATTTGAACCCGATTCGGTTTGTGAGGAGTGACAGGTAGACGCTGCTATGGCAACCAAACCAAAGCAGTGTCATATATAGCTCTTTACTGAAGCTCTGCAAGCATGTGTGCGCGCACACACACACACACACTAACAAGGCAGACACAACCACATGGACTTGACATGAATACTAAAAGACTCTCTCCCATTCCTCTCTGTCACTTTGAATCTTAAGAAAAAGCACCTCTAGTAAAAGCCATTACCATCTCCCCTCCAACTCCGTCTCTAACCGCAACAACTGTCGTCCTCTTCAACTCCCCCGCCCTCCTGCTCCTCTTCTGCAGGTGGTGAGGTTGATCACAGCCTGCATAATAATCTGCCTCTGATAATGATTAAAACCGCACCTCAAGAGTTATGGGCTCTGTAATGTGCTCACAGGACCCGACAGAAAACAATTACAAAGTCTACACAAAGCACTTTAACTGCACAAGTCCCTCAGACATGAGAGGAAAAAATGACATCGGTCTGATGTACCACTGTGGCCTATTTTTATCTCGTCTGCCACATTTCGATCTAAAAAAATTGGCTGCAGCAGGGACCAGGAGACACAAACACACACCAGGATGTACGCCGTCTGTCACACACTCACCTACACACACGCGCGCATCACAGTGTGGCTGTCGTTCACCCCCTGCTGAGTGTTGCCCCCCTTCTGCACAGCAGACAGAGAACTGGAAGGGCTATTTATTGAGCCTGTGAGCCTGTGAATGACAGTTTACTGCACGTACGGGATGCTTCATGCAGTAAACTGTCATTTCATACAGAAGATCTCTGACAAAAGTAATTAACTCCGAATGTGTTGAAAACTACTGGAAGCCTATAAATGGTACAGCGCTGCACAGAGGTTTGCACATCTGGGGTTCAAGTCCTGATCTTTCTTTGCACAGACAACAGGATAAAATGTTGGCAGTTAACGCTCCTGCAAACTACAGATGCACTTACACTTACATGTGTCGTATACACCATGTTGATCTCAACAAAATGTGCCATATTAATGACCTGACATTTACATGAGATGGAGGGAATGGTGGTGGAGTTACAGCATGTTTCAACATAACACATAACACAACAAGTGTAAGAAGACCTCGGGACAATTTCCAGCCGTGCTTTGGGTTGCAAAGTGCTTATTATAGTCTTCAGTAGGAACGATTACACAGTTTCGTCTCTGTCGCGATAAATTAGGTGGTATCAGACTCTTGTACTTATTACTGATACTGATTCCAGCATGTCAGGCAGTGTCGGAGACATTTGTGATAACTGTATCTGTATCAAAATCAAAACAACTTCATTATTACTAGAACAGCAACATTGAGGACAGTCAAAATAAAAACACTTGACTCAAAAGGCTTCAGCTCTAGTCTTGAACCAAACATCTACACTGTCGTCTAACTACCTTAATACTAATGTGTTTCCACTGTTTGTTTGGAGCCTCGCTGTCTCACAACCCTCTTCTGAGATTGGATGAGAAGATCTGCTCCTCCCCAGAACAAATAATTAAATCCATGATTAAAATGCCTAATAGCTAAAGACTGGAATAATAAATAGCCGAGTGATTACGGTTTCATTTGGATGCTGTGCATTTTTATCACCACAGGGGGAGATTCCAGCATTAATAAGTGCTAAGGCATGGGCTCAGAGGAAATATTCAAATCGCAGCAAACTGTTTCCAATCTGGAGCTTTTCACTGGGAGCGATGATTTGTATGTGTGTTTCTCTCAGTGACATCATTAAAGGGTGGGGAACCAGCAATTTATTGAGCGAAAATGACTCGAAGGGGGCTGCACAATGGAGACACATTATTTCCTTTCACGCCTGCGATCTAAGTTAGCAGTGCGGTTACTGCACGTTAGCTGAGCTTGTGTGCAAAACCTTTCAGTGCCCTCATACAGTACGTCCACCCACTCCTCCCTTATACATTCCCCTGCTCCCTCATCTTTGTGCCTTTCTCTCAAGGAAAGTCTGAGCACTTCAGAGACCCCCCCCTCTCCTCTTTCACCTTTTTAAAACAGTGCGCTCCTGCTGTGGGCGGCATACCGCTCTCCTCCCTCACCTCACACTGCCAACCTCTTATCAGTAGGCAAATAAGAGAGGGTGTGAGTGTGCGGAGTAAAGACAGAGGAGGAGGAGGACGAGGCAGAGGAGGAGAGGGAGATGATAAAAAGAGAAAGAAACAGACAGGAAGGACACTATATTTAGCACTGGAGCTGTCGCCTTCTGTTTCTCTCTCCTGAATAATCAGAGTTTGACAGCATGTATCCTGCAGAGCAGAGGTTGCTGGGATGCACTACACCCCGCCTCCCTCCCCTCCTCCACCGGCAGCATCTCTGGGGAGAAAGTGGCAAAGTATTGTAATAATTGCTGCAGGCTTGCGTGCCACAGCCACCACACATTACTCTTTCGAAACATTTCAGAGCGCCCTGACATTCTCTAATGGAGATAATGGGGAAGGGAGGGAGTTTTGGACTGCGGACTGTTGCCATCAGGTGCGACATATCATGCGCGATGCATACCAAGAATTCTGCTATCCATAATATCTCAACATTGGAATGCATGTAGGACAGTGATAGCGAGGGGCTGTGACAAACTCGGTATCCTCATGTGCTGACGATGAATATCTGCCGGGAGTCATAACCCACGAAAACAAATGTTTCAGTGTTGATTTTACAGAACGCATACGTTAAATAAATATCCAGGCGTACTGGACTTGAACACAACAAACATTAATAATACAAAAGTTTGTTAGTCCTCCTGAGGAGTTTCACAATCATCACGCTGAAGAAAAATCCTCATTAACAGTTAAATTGAATCCAAAAACTACTCTTTGGAGCAACAATCTGCCTCTGTTCTGTTCTGTTGGATAAATGTTCATTAGCCAAAAAGAAATAACTTGAGCACCTCATACTACAGATGATGCTCATTATCATTGTAATGATTTTTTTACTGGATTAATGTGTAATGTGGCCTGATGAAAAGCATTACATTTGGAGCTGAAGAGCAGGAGGGTTTCTGGGTTATGAGAACAACGTGCTCGCAGACTGAAAGTATTTGCCATCTCCCCTGTGATTAGCCAATCACAGAAGCTGGTTACATCCAGCCTGTTCACCTTTGTTTGAAGGAGACAGATCGAGACAATCGACTCAGCCAGACTACGTGTGACTAAATGACTCGTGGTGAGTGGTGACCTTTTTACGTCTGTGGGATCGTTGCGAGTGAACACCTCGTCTGACAGGTTTGTCTGGACTTCAGTGGGCAGACTTAAAGATCTATCCAAGGTAGCGAGGGGTCATGTACGAGCAGACAGGTTAGCTGTGGATAAGCTTTCAGCAGCTCATTGATTGCTGAGACTTGATTGCAGTAAGACTTGTCTGAGGCACTTTGCTCTGTCTCCAGTGTCACAATTATATAGATATGAGGAGAAGCGAGCAGGCTGGGCGAGGTGCAAGAAGATAAACTTTGCTGTGGCATCCCTCGACAGCTCAGTCACCAGAATAAAATGTTAGTGTTTTACATTTCTGCAAAACAAGGATACTTTAAGAGCCATATGTACCAACTGGACATTTCTACAATATGTATCATATCAAGTTCACATTACATGTATATTAGTTTCATGTCAGGAGGTGGATGGGAAGATGGTGGTAGTGATGCAGCTGAATATTTTTAGCAAGATGTCAGGACATTTGCTCTGTTTGTGGTGACAAAACCAGGCATTTAAAGGCAAACATGATCTTTTCCTAAACCTAACCAAGTGTTTTAACCTAACTAGACCAACAGTATGGTATCTGGTGGGTTGGGAAACCCAAAGCGTCACTGTTGAGACTTTGTTACAAATTGGACCTTTAATTTTAGACCTGTAAAGTTGCATCATTAAGTGTAAAGTTTCAACACATCCGTTGTTTTTGCAGAAACGCAAATTGCAAAAATGTTTTCTGGCAATTTTGTTGCACTCTTACAATCTGGGGAAAGGTGTTACATCTCATGGCAAGACAAGTACAACTATAATACTTTATCTTTAACCACAGAAGTCCAAAGGATACCGACAGTTCAGGACCACCTACGTACTGCAGAGGAACGTCAGACTGATCTGACTTGAGGAGGACAAAGGGTTCCTCTCATGTACTATATATACACATAAATCTGCCTATAGAATATAATCTGTGGAAGATGAGGTCTATTGTTGTAGAGAACAAGCAGCAGAGTTCAAACTGAGTAGCAGCTCCTAATTATTCAAAGAATAAAGGGGTGGAGGACATCTAGCCATTTCTGATCTTAACCCTGAAAACTCTCGGGAGCGATGGGCCGATAGGGAAGTCTTTGTTCAGGCGTGACAATCATCGACCCATTACGTGGGGACAAAAAGGCTGTCGGTGGGGGGGGAAGAGTATAACCTCAAGATTGTCCCCGAGAATTAGTCCAATTACAGGACTGCCTGCCTTTGTCTGGCTTTCTTCCCAGAGCTAACCTTGTACCCAGGTGTTCCACGGGGGACCAAAGGGGCCGAAGGAAAACAAAGTTAAACACTTTCAAATGTGCCTGAGGATTAGCCTAACAAGCTATTACTTGTTAATATGGTGCCATTCTCCCACAGTTTGAGGGCAGTTAACCTCGGGTGTGACTGGCTTCTGTTTGAAGGGTCACAACCTCGCAGAGCCCCACGCACTAAAATAGCATGTGATTACAGACCTTGTTTAAAAGTAAATATAGGAGTTTCTCAGCAGCTGATCTAAGCCGGCCTCGTCCAGTCTCTTATGAGAGAATACACCTACATAACTGTGACCTTTTGTTTTTAGCATGAGTGCATCTTATAAAGGACAATCACATTTGAAAAAAAGTCATTTTCATAACCTCAACTACGTTGATAAAAGGTGACACTGCAGACCAGAGCATGTGGGTGTGGAAAACACAATGTTTAGTTTGAGAGATATATTGTAGCTTTGTGTTGCGTGTGTGTGTGCGGGTGTGTGTGTGTTTGCTGTTTTCCCCTCTTTTGAAGTCTGGGTTGATGATCTATCCCTTCAAGCTTTAAATGGACATTCCTTTGGCCTTAGCCTCTGTTTGCTCTCTTGGTCCTTATCACAGTTAATAACTCAGCTTGCACTAACACACTCAGTAGCTTCTTTAGGAGCATCAAACAGACACAATTATCAGCCTAGGTTGCTTATGGCTGTTGACATTGTAACCTTTAGTTTAAAGAGATCTGGCTGAGAATATTTACTCTCATGATTACTCCCTTTTTTCAGTTTCAGGATCCTACAGACATGGAGTTTAAAGTTTAAAGTATTAAAGTAAATTCAAGTGAATCCAAAATTCAAGATTTTCTTGTGCTGAAAGGTCTGCAGCATTACAAAAAATGCTAATTGATTGTCCACATGATCATGAAGCCTGATGTTACTTGACGATTCTCTGGTTTGTCAGTCAAGCTTATGAACTACACTGCAGACTGGAGTCTCTGTTAACAGGCAGATCTGCATTATATATGCTCCTCTCAACCATGAAACATCTGTTTCAGACTGATGTTTGTTACACAAGGAAAGAAATAACTTCATGTATAAATAATTTGGCGAATTTACAAGAAGGCCCAAATAATTAAGGGTTTGTTAAAGCCAGCATTTCACAAAGTATATGTTTCTCCTGACTCGACAACTCACAAAATTGAAAGATTTCATAAGGGAGTCTGGGGAATTTCTCTCCCTCTTTATCTCCTTGCTGTTGCCGACTGCAGTTGCTGTGGCTGCTTTGACCTGCAGCATGTTAGTCCCCATGTTTAGTTAATAACGATAAGATATGTTATCCTGCCCATTCAAATGAATACAAAAAACATGAATGTCGCACATTTACTATGACAAACGATCAGCACCCCCAGCTGTCAGTGAGTTCCAGCGTCCCTGGATGTGATCTGATTTGAGCTCTTAAGCATTAAAACCCTTAAGCTTTTAGTAAGGCAGCATTTCGGGAGAGCTGGTTTATAAAATATATATCCCTGTATAAAATAGACACAGCTAATTATTAGTAATAAATAAATGGCAGTGTATATAGAATTTAAAGGAAGTGTTTAAAGCAGATGGCCTCACTGGAATGCAGTACAAATAGATGCAGTACAAATAGATTTCATACAATGTATTACAATTTTTCTTGAGAAAATGTGTGTGTATTATCTGTGTGTTTTACCCATTTGCTTTGAGAGAAAGCAAATATTTGAAAAGCAACAACAAAGTGTTGCCTCTCTTGTATCAAACTCTTGGATTTCTGCCAAAAGCAACAAAATCTTCTCCACCAGCTTCATAAAAATGCAAATAATCAGTGGGAAGTGATACTGTGTAACCTCTATGGATAAACATGTGAAGCTGGGTCACAGACAGAAGCAAATTCAACAATGCAGTACAAAAAATAATTCTGTTAGCTTGCAGCCTACGTGTGTAGCTTGTCTGCTTGTTTTGTTTTATCATGAAACACTGAAATGCTTACAAAAATGATCCAGATTATGTTATCAAAAGGCACTTACTACAACAAACGTGTCTGCCAACACTAGACTCACATCTACACGTAGACACATAGACACAGACGCGAAACCTAGAGACAATTATTTGGTTAAGTACACTGGCGCATAAAAAATTAATAAAAGCACATTACAGGGCTATTCCCAGCAGTACGCTGGAAAAACCAATACAATCAGTGAACGCACAGCTTAGGTGCATTTCCAGTCTCCAGCTATCTGAAGTTGCTCTGTGAGGCATAGAGAAACCGCCAAAACTAATTAAAAACAACAAGGAACTCAATTAAAAGAAGTAGAAAATAAATGAAGTGAATGTGAGACCAGCCGAGTGCGAAATCCAACTCGATTAGAGACAGAGAGAAAGAGATGGGATCCGAGGGAGAAAACAAACAGGTAAGCAAAAAAAAAAAAAAAAAATCAGAGCAAGAGGGAGAAACTGAGGAATCTTCATTTAGTTTGAAGTTTTAACAGCTTACGGGAGCAAAAGAAACCAAAGTACCAAAAAAACAAATGAAAGCAACTAACTTATTTTTGCTATTCAGGGACTGACTAGATATTAAGGTTGTCATGATACAAACATTTGGAGCTTTGATACAATACTAGTGCGCAACCCCCCCCCTGATAAACTCAATACCTTTTTTTGATACCATGGAAAAAAGAAAAAAAAGTCCTTGGCACACAGTTTTTCTTCTGTTTTTTAAAAATGAATAACCTGCAAAGAAAACATCACTGAACACACATCAGCACATTTGTAATCTTTCATGTTTCGCTCATTTTCAGGTTTATAGTTTTACTTTGCTTTGTATTCCCCCTCTGTATGAAACGCTCTGTTTTAGCTCCTCCCCCGAATACCAAGTCTGCTCTGACTGGTCAGCTCACACATGCCTGAGTCAGCACCTCTCACTGTGTCTCCAGTCAGCTTTGTTGTGTTTTTAGCTTCAACTTCTACCATGAATATAAGCATAGATTATGCACCTCTGAGGTATTGTGATGTAGTGTGATGTCACAAAGTCACGGAGTCAAAGGCGGGACTACTGACAAGGTGTTTCAGGAGCAGCGTTTTCTGTGGGAGAGAGGAGCTTCTGTTGGTGCGGACTTAAAGCTTTTTAACTTTTAGACCTTACATGCACAAGAACCGACAGTACGTATATTAAACACACAAAATCTGATTGTAGATCTGTTTTGTTTTATAGCTTCAATACTATCGAATTCAGATATCATTTTGATCATGTTATCAAAAAAAATATTAATGAATGAAAACCTTATTGTATATGGGGATATTTTGACAAGTAAGCACTAAAAACTCCTAAAGATGTCCAGAAAACCTCAATTTTCCACCTGATTTCCAGAGAAACCTCCAGTTCCAAATCGCTGCTCTTATTCAAACTCCACATATCTGACGTGACCTGAACTCATCAGATGCTTGTTAAAAGTCTCCTTCAGAGGCAGGTACCATAAAGCCTTGAGAGCTTTACATGGACACGCTGGAATGACAAAGCACCGGTCACTGCACCGCTGAGACCTATTTTAACAGGACAGTTCGACACACACGGGGTCTCATGTGGCACTGGCAAACATTCATAACATGCTGGATCTGCGCCCTGAGTGTGTACCCAGCCAAGTGTTAAATCTGACTTGATTTCAGAAGGGAGCCGAGGTCACACAAAGGCCTGTTTGGGGGAACTAATAGCGGCCGCGCGATTAAATGAAGACACATTCTCTTGCAATGAATAGTCAGGACAATCAGGAGCACATCTCCTCGTCCCTCTCATCACGCCTCTCTCACACAGACACACAATCAAACTCTCTGTTAGCCACTGAAGGACTAAATGCAAGCCAAGCCCCAAATTCAGCCGGTGCCAATAGTTTACCCATTCCAGTTATTGAACAAGACCAAGAGATAAAAGAGTGGTGACAAAAGTGACTATTAACATCTACATGTCTGTAGAGAAACACAGAAGTAAACAAACTGGGTCACAGCAGTATTTTGAGTGCCTTACCTTTGAAGGACAGGAAGATCCTGGGAGCAGAGAGGGGCTCGTTGGAGGGGGGCGGCGCCCCGGACGATAGGGCCAGCAGGGCCAGCAGCCAGCACAGTTTGTCCCACAACATTGTCCCTCTGTTTGTTAATAGAGGAGAAGGAGAGTCCAGGAGCAGCTGAGGGACAGAGAGGGATGAGCGTCAGACAATAAGCCTGCACTTCCACCTCACCAACCAACCGCAGCGACCAATGCTCGGTCACTGAGTTACAGAGCGCAGTCTGAGTAAAGATTTATGGTACTGAAATCATAAGCTTGACAAGACAGAAAACCAAGCAGGGAATCTTAAAAACCGGATGTGTTGTTGTCTAGTCGGGCTCGACGACATGGCCTTAAAATAGTACTGCAATATTTTTAGGCTATATCACGATGAGGCATGGGACGATTTGAAAATGTCATGTGACGACTGCTCTGTCCAGCAGAACTGCGATTCATGATATCGTCCCGATAATCATCAAAATGTTCTTAAAACTTTAAAATAAAATCGAACGTCAGCGAGCTGGACAGTTTTCAGGTCATTCAGTGGAGGATATCTACGACGATCTCGATTCACGATTATAGCGATAAAGAAAATTCACCACAATCAACTTATTGTGACAGTTTTTATTGCGATCCACGATAAAATCTTTAATCGTCCCATCCCTAATCACGATGCACAATATATATGTTATTAATTTGAAATCTCTTCAAAAGCATTTCATGCTGGGGGTGGGCAACACGTTTAAATATCACAATATTTTTGACCAAACACCTCAATATCGATAATCCGACAATATTGTCGGGATGACTTTTAACATGCTGTGATAAATAATCATCAGTACTGTGGATACGATTACTAAGTGGGTAAATTCAAGTGTCAGAACAAGTAGAACAGTCCGGTAAGTTGAGAGGATATCATCACTCTAGTGTTACACAGCCTTTAAAACCAGGTAAAAACATATCACAATTCAATTATATCCCAAATCTAAGACAATATTTAGTCTCATGTCACAATAAAATAATATAAAAATATTCCACAGCCAGCTTTCTTTATCTACTGTGCAGAGGCTAATGGCTGTAATCCTAATGGGAAATAAAATGGTTACAAAATATTATGCAATGTTGACCAATAACTTAACCTGAGCCTTAAAACCTAAAACTGAATTGTCATCACTGTGTATTTCCTCGTGAATGTGTCCCACAGTTGTTCTTGCATGTATCTGCGTCTGTGTGCATTAAGAGCAGCAGTGTGAATGGACGGAGTCTCCTTCCAGCTGGGAGGCGAAGGAGCCACCTCTGCACCTCTCTCCTCTCAGCCGAGCCTCACTTTTCTTTTTTTTCCTATACACCCATGACACAAAACATGTTTTGCAAATAAACGTTATAATAATTATTCAGCACGAGTGGAATTTCACCAGTAGTACGAGCGCGTTAAACCCGGCGCGCACTGGCACAGCTCACAGATTAAATCACCAAGCGCATCAACATGCTGTTATCCGCCACAAAGGGAGCCGAAGTTAATAATATCTCTCAGTTACCAGCGTGCGGGGAGGCTGGAATAACTGTGCGTAATACCAAAAAAAACCCCAAAGAAATGGCCACAATAAAAGAATTATCGGGTGCGCGTCCTGCTGTAACTATCCACGCATGGCGCTGATCTACTCGTAAACGTGGATCTGAGTCTGGGGTCAAACTGTCAGTCAGGGTTTAAGATCAAGTTCCACATTGAGCCCCTGAAGGCAGGACTCCAAAGCAGATCCGCCGTTAACCAAAATAAAGCGTGACTGGGCTGTGAGTTATGAGGGCATGAACATGAACCACGTGTCCTTTATAAGAGCGCCTGGGATTTTAAATTGTGAAAAGTGGCACCGAGGACCGGTTGCACACATTCAGTATAATCTCTGTGAAGATACAGCATCACATGCAGCACAAACTTTCAGTGCGCGCACACACACTCACACACTCATACACTGGCTCTTGCGGCATTTAACATTTGTATTTTAAGGTCTAGCTCATTATTAACTGGCCCACATCCCACGCACCACAGAAGAAAAGACACACCAGAAAGGAAAAAAACAGGCGAACTGAAGTCTGCTGCTTAAAATAAACTATTTCAAATATTCACATTTACGCGAAATGATTTGACAGCACATGAAAAACACATTTAAATACAATAAACGCATGTGCACACGCAGAATCATCTTTCTGCGCGACTCCACCAAATCAGCGCATCAGTCACAAAACAAATAATTAATCTGACTCACGCATCAAAACAGCACTTCCATTCTGACCTACCTTCTATTTGCGTCCAGTGAATGTTGTGATAAAGCTGTTCAACATTTAAAAACCATCCACCCAGATCCTTTGAGCTCCTCTGTCCGCACGCGCGAGTATCAGTGTATCCGCCGCAGATCCCGCACGATTATCCCAGAGCCAAACAAAGCTTGGATTCAAATTAACTTGACGCGGCCGCCTCAACTTGAAGTGATCTCTAAATCGCATCAACAGACTCGGTATTTTCCACAGAAGGAGGTTAGAAACAAAGAGTTGTTCCTGGAGATGAGTGGCGGAGCGGAGCTTCAGCCGTGCGCGGCGGCGCTCAAGTGTGTAGTGTGCGGGGAAGCGGCTTCTGCAGGTGGATAGACGGAGGTCTCCCTGCTGTGGACACACCCATGGGGGAGGGAACCTACCTTAGCATCCCCTGCGCTCCGTCCCGCCCCGAAATTTAGCACAAAACAAGCCTGCTCTGCATCTTCCTACACTCCAGAGGGGCTACAGAGGTGAGCTCGTTTAAAATGATGAAGAGCAAGCTGTGGGCTACAAGTGCGGCAGAGGACATGCTGCAGGAGATGTGGAGATGTCGTGTTCCCTTCAACACTAGGAGGAGTCAAACCAAAGACTGTGCTGCAATCAAACAACAATCTGTTTTTATTTTAAAGAAATGAAGTATTTAGTCTTAAAATCTCATTTTAATGACTTATTCAGGAACAACTCAGTCCCCTAACATGTATTTAGGGCCCGAGCACCGACCAGTGTGAGGACCTAAAACTGAAGGAATTATTATTTTTCTTAGCCTTAACATGCTCAACAACTCATGAAACTTTGCACAAATTTCAAAAGTGGTGGGTATATATGTATTTTGTTGGTTTTGGCCATGGGCGGGGAAAAATGGCTCCCTAGTGCCCCCTAAAATGCAGCCCCTGGGACTACTTTCACTTACATGTTGGAAATTCAGTCCACATGTGTGTCACACAGAGACCTACAAAACAGTCTCTTGTGGCTGTGACCTCAACCCAACAGAAAGTTGAATTTAGAGCTAATATTTGGTGATTTTGCACAAGTTGTACTTGAGATACTTGTGCAGTTAGTGTGCAAGTGTGATTTGTTCCCCTGAAGTCTATTCTTTGCAAAATGAAACCTAAAGCCTTTAGTAAATGAGAATTCTTTGGTTTCTTTTCATATCCATTAGCATTTCTTTGTCAACATAGACGTACTGAGATACTGACTAAGATTAAAAGGATGGATGAAGATAAAACAAGTAAAGGCAGAGGTTCACCGTCAGGAGAGGCGAACCAGGCAAATGTTCGGGTTCCCCACTAAGAAGTTTGTGAAGAGGGGCCCCCGATGGCCACTCAAATCTGTACATTTAGCAATGATAACTATAAACCCCATTAAACCTCACGTGAAGGTACCATACTGTGTGCTGCTGCCTCAAAATCAGTGCTTTATATGTTGGTGATCACTGGTCCTATATGTGCGTTATTGAAAATGTCACCGCGTTGAAGTTGTTTAGTCATTAATTTAGGTTTTTAATATATTTACTGATTTTAATAAGACAAAAAACTGTTTGGATTTCATCAGATTATTTATAACATCATGGTGATGAACACTAGTTGGAGGGGCCACTGGGAATTGTTGCCCTGGACCCTCCAACAGACTCCACCACTGGCAAAGGCATGTGAAACATTTCCAATTCAAACATCCCCATAATGACTTGACTGAAGAATAAACAATACACATCAGTGTAACGCAGGACACATGGGAGCTTGTGTTAATGCGCAGGCTTTATCTCGTCTCCTGAAACGATATATTTCTATGATAAATGCATGCAACAATAAGGTTTAAAACTGCACTCAGATGTTGCCGTTCTGTTTTAGAGGGAGAGCTACTCTTTTAAATGTCCAAGGAAGGCTTTTTTTTTTTTTTTTTTTACATGGCTGTTGGAGTATTAAAATAGGACTGAGGTCATTTCACAACTTGATTAGCCTGTGACTGCCAGCTACTGATTTTTATTGGCTGACTGGAGCCAACATTGAGTTGTGCTGAGAAGCTTTCAGATGCCAGGTCTGAGCCAAACAATTGTTCAGTATCTGCTGCTATTGGCAGCCTCGCAGTATGGAACAGTGTTTGCTTTTTGAATGAATCACTTCGTATATTTGGACTCGCAGGCGAAGAAGAAAGAAGCTGACACTGATTTAAGATGAGAAGAACAATTTTCATTTGATGCAAAAACAGCTGCTGCATAACTCCCCGGCAGAACGGGAATGTGGCGTCACATTCGCATAAGAAACTGTTGAAAAGTGGCCAGATGCAGATAAGGTAGATTTCCTCTGACACCTCCGGGACCTGACAGAGGATCACCGGCTCTCGCCTCAGATAGGCATCAGATATTCATGGGCAAATGGAGCCTTAAATCTTTTAATCTCACTCGATCCCTCCCCTGATCACACTGGCTTATTTTGCTTCTTATCCAGTCAACGCACAACACAGCTGACGCCCAGTGTGACTGGTTATTATTCCATAAATGATAAATACAGTAGCTCCGGTTTCATGCGGTCTTAGGGATGTCACTGTTGCAGACATGTACAAAATCAGTGAGGAATTTGCAGGATGCAAAGTCTTTCTGTCAACGAAATCAAGGCTGTAGATGAGATTTACTGTTTCCTCTGTGTTTCTTAGTTCACAGGAAAGATCAAGTTACAGCGACAAACCATAAAACCTGCACCAAACAGACTGGGTGGTAATTTCACTGACACTTGTTTAACTTTCATGCAAATGTTTATTTTGTCATTAAATGCACAGTATGTCATTTCTGGTGCTCTGGCATGATGGGAGTTGTTGTCGTCATTGTGAAACAACCGCCATTCTGGATGAAAATCTGTCTGATGTGACTCAGCCAGAAATGTTCATGGCCGAGGTAATTTCACGTCATGTTTAGTCTCGTTCATGGACTTCCTTCTGCGCTTTTTGATGCATCATCTGATGTTTCCGCAGAAATTATACTGGCAGATAACTAACTGAAACGCACCGTTACGTTTTGGGCTGTAGCGCTAGTTGTTTAAGTACCAGAGCGCATCGTAGACACACACGGTTAAGTTACAGGCGTAGATCTGCTGACAAGTACGTTTTTTATTATTTTGAACAACGACATAATGAACTTTTACCTTTTTTAACTATTCCAAAAATGAAAGGATGTTTTTCTGCTTTTCATCGTTAGCTAGCTGTAAACCAGGGTGGAAAAAATAATTCAAATGACTACCAGCACTTCTATGGTGGAACATTTTCTTACATGTTACTCAAAGCATGTTTTGATGTGGTGAATCCACTGGTGGGCACTGTGAAACTGCCCTCTTGGATGCTCCTTTGGTAGATAAAACATGACTTTATTGTCACGTGATAAAGTGCCGTCTAGTTTGCCCTTTAAGTGGACAAAAAAAGGGGTGAAGTGCCCTCTCTTCACTATAAGTATATCACGATTCTCTACACGCTGGTGCCCTTTTTATTTTTTTTGCCCCTGTCCATCAAACATCCTGAGTCCACCACTGCGTGAATCAGTCAGCTCACCTTAAATGTCATGACATCTTTGACCATTTCGTTTTGAAGTGATTATTGGATCTATAGTTGATCTTGGGTTTTAACATCGTTGGCAACATTTTAGGTAATATCAGTAAACGACTCAGTAAAATATAACAATGGTCTAGTTGTTTTTAGACATTTTAATGCGTTCATGTTACATACTATATCTTTAATCTTGTCATCTTTTTCTCATGTTTGTGTTGGTGGATTAATTGAATTTGTATCTTTAGCACCTTTATGCTAAACGTGAACAAAAAGATTCTGGATCTCTGGCTGTGACTTTGAGTTTTCCGTCCTTTGAAAGATGTCTAGGAAAGACAATTGCTACATTAGTCTATGCAAAAGAGGCTTCGCAGTGTGACTCCAGGCTTTGATGCTCATAGCAGAGAGAGGAGGAGATCTCAGCGTCAGCATTTGCCATTAAAAGTGTTAAATTTCCCTTGATACCAGCAAAGAGCTCTGGGAAACAATTACCCCCCACACTTATACGAGCTCACGCACACAAGGCAGAAGATATTGATACGTTTCAGTCCATCTGAATCTTGAAAAATCATCACTCTTTCTTTTAAAAAACACAAAGAGGCACACAGCTTAACATATGCAGGTGGGCGTTCATGTTTGAAGGGTGGTCTGAGCACCAGAAAGCACTGAGCCAAATAAATAACAACTTTCATAAATATCTGGAACACAACTCCCAGTCCGTTGGGACTCACCCAGAATAAATCAGTCAAACAATAAAAATCCCCAAACTTCACATATCAGCAGTTCAAACGACCTCAAATCCAAACGTGTGTTGAGCAGCCAAGTTAAATTGTGTCATTACTGACACTCTTTGTTTCCCAGCTCCATCTACTCTCTCTCTCCTCTTTCTTTTTTCGTCCTCCCTCCTCGGTCTCCTCAGCCAACAGCTGCATGTTGTTTCCTATATTTCTTTTTAATCAACAATATTATTCCCATCTTCAGGCCTCTGGTGGCCTCACCATCTGTCACTTGCGTGAGACAAGAGGAAAGCAATTATTGAATCCTGGCTTTGAGGAGCGCCCGCCTTCATAAAAGTCCCTCATGCTTTCCAGTTTTTTCCTCTAGCGTTGCTTTTTCTCGAGCAAGCTATCTGCGGCGTAAAATGTGAAAGATAATGTTGAAACCAAAGATCACCGATGGGTGCCAGACCGCAGAGGCAACACATTCAGAGGAGTTCTGAGAAAAGTGACGTTTGGGCCTTTTTGTTGTACAGAGAAGACGCCAGGTTTATAAATCTGAGTTTGAATACTGCTGCTGGGACATTTATTCTTCTTTTATGTTTGTTAGAGATATTACATCACTTTTATCAGCCAGACTCAACCTGCCAGTTTGAAGGATGCCGGTTTGACTCCAAGTTGAACAAATCCATTTAAGAATATTGTCATTTTCCTGGAGGACGACACTGCACAGATTATCTGAGCTCTCCGAGGATTGCTCATAAGCACCATTTTACATTCATTTATCCATTCCAACTCGATAACAAATGAATAATTCACAACATTAACATTTACTCACTGCAGAAGACACAGGTGGCAGTGGGGAATACAAATCCAGGCAGTATAAGAGCAGAGGTCACACTCTCATATGAGTTTCATTACATTCAATGAATTTCCCTCGAACCTTTTGCCATCAATGACTCCACCAGCCGTGCAAAGTAATTATTAACAGGCTGTGACAACCTTAACCTCTGTCTGCGGGCTCCACCACATGATGGGGAGGCAATTAACAGCTGTTCATTACTGATGAGGTGAGGAAACAAGTGCACCCGCGCACATCTGCATGTGCGCACACATCTGAATGACACAGGCAGATGTGAGTGTGCGCACATCCTCACACAATTGACCATGACAACACACACACAGAGCGGAGGACGCCACGGCACAGAGAATGGCCCTCAGCGCTCTGCGAGGGACACATCGTTTGTGTAGAATTTAATGAGGGAACATGTACTCATCCCTCCACCTCACCGGGAGAGCTGTTACCTTTTGGTGTGATAAGATATTAAAAATTCACACTGTTTCTGCAGCGCTTTGACTGGTACGGCAGCACACTCATTAGCATTTAAATGGGAAAAAGATAACGCCGCACTTCGCAGAGTCATACCTCCATCACAAAGCTGGCAGACAGAGAAGAAAACTTGAATCAGGCCCTGAAAACTCTGTTTTGAGACACCTGGAAGTGGAAAAAAAGTTATATCTTTTTACTAATGTTGTGTCGCTGTCTGTTTTATTTTGCTTTTGTTGCTCATATATATGCAGCTGCGTACTGCTGCCTCACCAGAAAATGAAAAAAGAATCAGCGTCACGTTATAATGTGAAAAGTTCATTGTCACAATATCATGTTTTTCACATTATCAAGATATTTTACGTTTTAACGACAAACAAACTTATCACCTTACAACAAGAAACTGTTATAACTGGAAACGTTTCAGGTTATAATGTGATAACTTAAATTGTTACAACAAGAAACTTTTCTCTAAACTATTTATGTTGTTATAAACACGTAAACTTCACTTATCAAAAGTGATTTTCCCAAGAATTAGTGGATTTTTTCTTTTTAGTAGCAAAACACTGAAGTAGATGTAAAAGCTCAAGTTCAAATGCTGACTGTGTGATCTATTACTATTGGATCAGTTCTTGCTACTGAAATATAAAAGCCACAGCTTTGTGTTTCTGTATGTCTTTACAGTAATAAATACAGCAATATGTGTCTATTATTCTTCAAGTGCATTCATGCCTGAAGGAGAAACATTTAACCAACTGTTTGGAGATTCCCATTCAGACCACATACTGTTATTAGTGGGTGAAGCCAAACTAGAAAGATTGTTTAACAATGATTGTTTAACAATGAAGTTGTTGGATTTTTGCTATTTTTGTTGGCCCGGTGCAATGAAAAAGTGAAACAGTCAACTGTCTACTGCAAAACTAAAACAATAGCCTCTTTGTAATGTTAATAAATGTAGAGGGAAAATGGTATTTCTTGCTTGCGAGCCTGTAGTTAGCCAAACATTAATGCTGTGATGTAAATTCTCTTTCGCACTTTTCTTCCTTTGATTAAAATTAATGACACTCTTTTCTCTGTGCATATTTCTCTCATCCAGATCTCACTGTGTTTGGCTGATTGTCATTTTCTCTGCTCGTATTTGTTCCTCAGTCTTTTGTCACAGGAGCTGACTATGACTCAGCTGGAGCTTTTGCGAGGCTAAAAATGGGACAGCTGCCTTTTTTAAATGACACAAGTTTGTCTCATTGTATCTGGCTCACATGCCTCCTGCCTGGGAACAGAGAGAAGGCGGGCAGCTGTGGTGGGATGATTTGGTATGAATTAAAGCTGTTTCCTAACAGGCTCCACAGGGTCTGATCCTGTCCCCCGCTTGTCTGGTGGATTCTCTGCCCCAGTATCAACCGGAGGAGAGCATGTATTACGTTACTTCAGCTCTTTTTTCCCTCTTGTCTTTTTGTTCCTCACAGTGAAACGCACTGCAAACAATAACAGTGGTTTTATATTTAGCATGACTTTGTGGTCGAAGGTGCCCCGGCCATGCTACCTGTGGTCGGTCGAGGGGGTTTGTGTAATAGTTTTCCCATGCAGAGCTGAATGGCGCGGGCCTCCTGAGGGTCCGGTCTGTCAGTGTCATTCTTCATCGGCATCCAGCCGCAGTTCTCCAGCCAGAGGGCGAGACTGAAGGCAGCGTGAGGAAATGACTCTGCTTTTTATTCTTCGCTGCGCTCAAAAGTGGTCAGCTTTTGTAGTTGAACTCAGTCTAATGTAGTCTGTGGTCTGATAGGGGGAATACATGGGACTTTTTGCCATGGCCTAGTTCCGTAATTATTTAAAGATAGGGAAAACCTTCTCACTATGTACCATTTTACGTTGAGACTTTGTTTTCAGCTACTGAAAGACTAAGAAAATAAGTGCTTCTTCTTTCCTCTTCCTCTGTTCCTTATGATTTATACAGAGAGAGACAAATGTTAAATATAACTATAATAAGGACAAGAACAATAAGGAAGGTTTGTGCAACCACTATGCAGATTTAGCTGATGTAATCTCCTCTACTAGGTCACTACTTATTAGCCCACGGCTCTAGGGATGGAAATGTCGGTCTGTCGATCCACCGCTTTGGTCCAAACTGAAATATCTCAAGAGCAGTTGGTTGGACTGACATGACATTTTGTGCAGACATTCATGGCTCCCTGAGGATGAATTCTATATTCGTGGTCTTAATCAGGATTTTCATCTTGTGTCATCATCAAGTCAAAATTAACATTTCCCGTGCTTTGTTTATTGCTAATCAGCAGACATTAGCATGCTAACTAAGAGGAACATGGGAAACACCTGCGTTAGCATGTTAGCATTCGTCAGTGCTGGTGATCACAGGTTACAACGCATTACTGTAATCACATTACGTTTGTCTGTAATGAAGTAATGTAACATGTTACTGTTCTTTATTTCAGTAATCAGATTACATCTGCATGAAACACAGCAATGCCGTCCAGTGCGCCCGCTGAGTGGCTCTTCAGCCTGTACAGTCTTGTGCTGACTCCAAAGAGGAGCAGATGTTGAGAGACTCATCCTCACGCGGTGTAAAAGCTGCTTTGGTGATCAACACGTCAGATAAGTTGAACGAGTCTACTTCAAAGCCGTGATTTGGTGAGAGAACCATTTCTTTTTCCGTCCTCCGCTTTCACTCATTGAAAGACGAATACGGACTATCGTTAGTTGACCGTTGGCTGCAGTCTTTGCTGTGTTCTTTGTGTATATTTCTTTGATGTCAGTTTTGTGTATTCGGGCCCTTAATGCTGTTCACGTGCCATTTAACCATATGTGATGTCATCATCCAATGGTGTTAGGAGGGATAAAAGAAAGATTGTGCGTATGCCCTCTGTTGTTAAGGGGCAATAACATGACAATGCATCTCAGGCGATGTTGCAGAGTAACGCAAAAGTAATGTAGCGAGTGGTGTAACAACTTACTTTCTGCAAGGAGTAAGTAATTAAAGCAATGTGTCACTTTAAAAAATACGTCACTGTGTTTGAGTGCGACCCCAACACGGATCATTGTGTGAAAGCATGCAGAATTTAGCTCGAAGCCCCACTGTGCCGAGGTGCAGCCTCACAGAGCTGCTAGCATGATTGTACACACTTAGTCTTGTTTTCATCTACGAGGACTGGAATGTGTGTTCGCGCGTGGTGTTGAAAGTTTTGAGTGTACAGCGTTCAAAATATATATTTACTACGCCTGTCTTTAATTTAGCGTCCTTTTGCAGCGACTCTAGCTGGACCATGCCGAGTCCCTTGTCCTTCACCCTTCCCCTCGCTCCTCCTCCCCCTCTCCCCCCACCTCATCCTCCTGTCATCACTCGCTCTGATGAGGCCACGAAACAGGTGGCTCGAGAATTCAAAATGACATGGGAGAGATGGCAACCAAGTGTGTGCGAGTGTGTGAGAGAGGAACAGAGAAAGGTTTTTGTGTGTGCGCTCATGAAAGGGAGAAGAAGAAAGGAAGACGGGGCCACCCAAAAACAACAATAACAAACAAAATTTGGTTACTGGGTGTTTCTGCTGATAATTTAAGAAACCCACAACTATGTTTCTTTTAGTTCTCCCTCAGAGTTATTCCCCTTTCTGCTCAAACTGTCAGCCTGGTGCCAGAGCACACCTAAATTAAATTAAAGCTAATGAAATCCATCTTGATTCAAACCCTGGACTCACAGATGAAGAGCTGGAAGCAGCAACAGATTGGACGGATTATACAAGACAAAAGCATTTCTTCATGTTCAGTTGAAACAGATATAGCGACTTATCTTACTGTGACCTAACAGAAAAGTTTTCTCAGCTCTGCCGAAAGAGAGCAATTCTGCCTCAACATCTGTTCCCAGATTTTCGAGCGGCAGTTGTGTCGTAAGAGATCCCGGAGTAAGTTGTCTGGAGACAGTACGGCACATCAAGCACATATTCTCAACTATGTCTCTCTGTGGCTTAGCTCCCAATTTAATTAACTGTGAAAATGTTGTTGGGGGGATGTCACAACTGTCGGTGGCTCCGCAGTCAATCCCAGAAGAAAGTCCCTCAGTCTTATCGCCGTCTGCTTTCCCATCAGCACTCCCAGCGCTCGAGTTACCAGTTGGTCTCACACGTTTCGCAGAAAATTCTGCTCGCAGGATTGTTGTATTGTTAGTCAGTCAAGTTCCTATTATGGCTTTGTTTTCACGTCAGATGTGGCTCTTTTAGATTTGGCAGCAAAACAGAAAATAAATGCTGTCAAAGCAGCATGGCCTAAAATCCGCCACAAATTGGTCAGTTGTGTCAATTTGTTTATACAGAAGTGAAAAATGATAACTTAATTTATGTATGCAACATTAAAGGTTCAGTGTGTAGGATTTAGTGGCATATAGAAAGGCCCTCTCTAGAGTCAGTGGTTTGTCCGTTCTTGGCTACAGAAACATGACAGTGCAACATCTCTGTACAGCAGATTATAGGGAAACAAAAACACAGTGAGTCTTACATTGAAAAAACAAAATAATGACAAAATTATGAATATTATATTCCATTTCTGACAATAAATCATCCTCAATCAACCCAGTTGCCAGAAAGAAATGTTAACTATGTTTCTGCAAAACCACAGATAATTGTGAAAACTGTAATTAGTTTCCGTTCAATTTTCTATTTCTCTCTCGTCACGCTGCTCTGCTCATGGTCTGTTTAGGTTTAGGCACCAACACCACTTGGTTAGGAACACATCATGATTCGACTTTAAATAGCCTACCTGTTTTGGTCGCCACAAAAACGGCTGAAAATCTCCCCACACAGTCCCCACAACTGAGGTCGCCCAATTGGCAGCCATGTGGCTGGTAATAACGCCACTACCACCCCTCCCACCTCCCCAACGAGGAAGTCATCTAATAAGCATATAATGTGAACGTGACACGCCATATTTGGTACAAATGACAGCCTTGATGTATCTGTGGTTTGCAGAAATTTGTTAACTGCTCATATCCGAGCAAGTGAGCTGCCTAAATCCCCCTAAATCCTGCACACTGGACCTTTAAATGTGGTGTCTCATTACAGCATACTTTGGTAGAAAGGGAAGAGCAGCATCTGACTGTAGCATATTTGGGATCTGATATGGCATTTTATGTGATTTATGTGATCTAATTACACTATGATCTTGTAAAAAGGTCTTAATAGTGCCTAAGTATCACATATTTTGGGTCTAATAAGGCATCATAATTGATGTGTATGGTGTGTAACTAGGGTATAACTGTGTTTGCTTACTAATAAAGACGTTTTCATTATTTTTGTTTAATTTGACACAAAGTATGCCTCGTTTTGTCTTATTAGTGTACCTTAAAAGTTTTGATTGTGACGACTAACATTAAACTCTGGCACTGCCACATGTTGACACTTTAATGGTCAACCACTGGGGACAGTGTGCTGAGTTGCACGGGCACATCTGGCTCCTAATTCTGCCGTAAGAAGCAGTCGAACCAGTTGTGTCAGCAGTTGCCAGCCAAAGAAAGCTAACCTCGTCTTGTCCCTCTGTGTTAATGACGGATAGATAATTTGCCTTTGTGAGACTGTGTTTGTGTGAAAATTGCTTCACTTTGTTGCCTGAAACGCAAACACAGAGCAGACGAATATTTTATTATCTCAGACCACATGGACACCAGCTTTCGAGTTGTGTTTTCATTTTTTACCGAAAAAATTGGGCAATACCTGCAGGAGCCAGAATCCCAGACCCCATGTGTGTCTGATCTGTTAGCTTATAAAGTTATGTAGTATTTCACTGGTTTTCTCCCACTCTGTCCAAATCTGAGGATTTATTAAAGATGTGCGGCAGAGGTTGCACAACCTCCCAGCACGATGTGTTTCTGATACAAACCAACAGGCACAGTCGGTTCAGCCAAGGCTTCGATGCTCCAGCAGTTTTCTTCTGGGCGTATGATGGATGTTGGCCCGCGCACATAAATTCCACTTTAGCACATGTACTCTAAAGCGAGGCTGACAGATTCAACTATTGAATAAATATTCTCGCCTCCACAAACGTAAGGCCCGTTTTTTTTTTTGTTTTTTTTTTGCTGTTACACAATGTAAACTGTTCAGCATCTCTGGTCTGTGTGTGAGTTTTGTACCGGCTGTAAGGACAAGAAAATGTGCTGTTATACAGAGCTGACAAGCTCATTTTCAAAGTAAAATGAGCTGTTACTGAAAACAATATTGTACTCAGCTGACAGGAGCGGATGACAGGCTGGTGTTCAGTTTGACATGTTCAGTCAGTTTTTGTTGGAAGTTTCGACATGATTTCCTTTTTCTGAGACATTTTAACGGACACGCTGAGCAGCTTATCCTCGAGACACAGACACATAGACACACAGTCACACTCTCTGTACGTTAAAGCAGCAACACATGTAGTCAGCAATCTGATTGGAACAGAGGAGGCGATTAGACAGACAGCCCAGGGAGAGGTGGCGCCTGTCATGTGGAATGGATCTCATTAAAAGTATGCCCCAGGTCACACTTTGATGGACAGCGAGACGTCAGTCATCTGCCAACTAGATTAGCAGAGACCGAAGCCCCCGTCCTTCCTCTCTGCCCCTTGAGAGCCAGCAGCATACCAAGTGGGTCCAGGCAGACTCTTGTGTGTGCCCCGCAGCCTCCGTCAAACCTCTCACCTCTGGCTTGCCAATCACGGAAAACAAACCAGCACATCCACCTCAAATCCGAAGGAGAAAACCCACCTGCTGTGTCTAAAGGCAGGTGGTAGCAGACCTTTTCTTTTCCTCCTTTTCCCCGGTGGATGACTTTGTTTTGCAGCCTCAAAGGTATATTTGAATGAAAAACAGACTGAACAATCCAAACACTTTTCAAAGAGGTGAACATGCTCCTGTCAAAACCTGATATCATAATTCACATGATTGCTGCCGAAACCCAGAGCTTTTCTTCTCACAGGCTCACTTAATTACTGTTACCAGCAGCATGTTGTGCACAGTCATTTTCTACATTTTGGTATCACTGAAGTACAGTATAACTTATTCAGCTCATGCATAGTCGCTACGTTTTGTTGAGGCCTTCCCTGCGAATCATCTTCTACACGCAGAAAGTGAAGCATTTTACATTTCCAGCACCAGCAGCAGTGGTTTATTTTGAAGAAGTATAACAAGAACTCTGAAAGCGTGACCAGAAAAACACGGCTGAACAAATAAAGAAAGATCAATTCCATCTGCGAACCGAGAATACAAGACATGTAACAAAAGCCTCATTCAAAATCCCACTGACTACCCTGATAACTAAAAACACAGCTTTGGAAAAGAGCTTTATGTCATGGCTTGCTTCATGCATAAAGATGTTAGTCTTCTGATAAACAAGGTTCGTAAGTATTAGGTCACAGACATTAGCATCAGTAACTCAAGGAGTCACAGCTAGCTCAGACATGTCTGTAACAACAGCAGGACAAAACAGGACTGAGCGCTGTAAAACTTTTTAGACAGCGATTGCAAGTAGATAGTTGAAAAAGGCATGGGTGAGTTGTATGAGTCACAAGGATGTGGGTACCTGAAATGCTGTGCTTGTAGTTTTTTTCAGAGGAGCTGTACTTTTATCTGTGCTCACAAAGTAATTATCATTTACTTGTTTTAAATTTTTTTAAGGGACAATTTAGATTGATCAACATTGCTATAATTGTGCCAGTGTTAGCCAAAAGGCTATAATCACTGTTTGAGTATGTTCAAATCACAAAGATTCAATTTCTTATAAAGGTTGCTGTTATGGATACTGATATAAAATATGGAAAGTAAACCTCTGGAATATGATTCACTTTTTCAGAAAGACGGATGAAATAAACGCTAAATGAGAAATTGCGTCCATGGTTCGCGAAACAGAAGCTAGCCCAGATGAAATGTCTCGTCTTCGGCTCTCTTTGGTAGCTGTAGCCAGTAGCTGGTTATAGACTGGAAACAGCTTGCTCCGTCTCACTAATTTACACTTTTTACAATTAATACAACAATCTTGGCCAGGAGCAGCAACTTCCTAGAGTCGGTCATATACTGTAGATGGTTACACTAGATTTGTTAAACTGCTTAACTCTGCACACGCTGGCAGATATCCAGCCTGTGGCAGAAGTTTGCCTTCGGGTGTTTGTGTCCCGTATGAAACCAAAACTCAACGTTGACTCATTCTGATGAGTAATCTTTTCCCAACCAATCTTCTCACCAAACTCTCAGCAAGAAAGCAAATGAGTGCTTTTCCCCAAAATGTCAAACTGTTTCTTGAAAGAGGTCTAGATTTCTTCACCATGCAGATTCATAGCAATATAACTCCATGACCATGAAAATCACTGCTGCGAATTTTCAGATAAAGACACGTTTTCCTCATAACCAGTGTTGTAAGTTATGACTGTCTTTTTGGGAAATACATTTCAGGCAAACACCGATTGATTGCAACATACTGAAGGATATAAATACAATGTACTTTTCTGCATTTTCTTTGTTCAGCCTCTTCCTCTTTTTGGTGTTTGGTGTAAAGGATGGAAGAACATGCGCTGTAATCATACAGTGACCTACTGTTTATCCCAACATTCCCAAGAGTTCATGTCTCCAGCAATAGACCTGTGGCATGATGCCCAGGACAGGGGGCATGGATGGCTCACTTTGACAAGCATGCTAGTCAAGGCTGTGCTAGCTTCACTCAAAGCAGATCAGGATTCCCAACAATCTCTGACACGTTGGCTGACGTAAGTCCATTTGAATTACGTCTAAATCTGGGGCTGGTAAAATTCAGAAATACTTTTGGCTAAAGATGGAAATAATTTGGGCTATTTACAGAGCTGAGGATGGGCACCAAGAAATGCGTCAGTGTTTAATAACCCCCATCAGCATTTCGATTTGTGACAGGCCACGCAGATATATGAAGTATCCCACATTTAATCCATGCTGGACACTGACCAGCATGCAGTGTGTCATGCTTCACGCATCCGTAGCAATAAAGGCCAAAGGTATGAGGCGATGTTGTCTCCATCCTCATGCCCAGCAGCTTCTGTAGAGAGCTGTCCTCTTGAGCATGAACTAGTGCTGGCAAAAATGAACGGACAGATCTTTTCAAATGGAACACATTAGGTATGTTTCAGGTCTGCACTGGTACGGAAATAGCCACAACCTCTCTTCTTCCTTTTACTCTAACAGAAACCTGCTTTCCCTTCAGGCCTGTCCGTAGACGTATACGCATGTGGCTGAGCTCATTCAGGGCTCGTATACTTAATTCGACCTGACTTGCTCTCGTACATAGTCGTTGCCTTCTTCCTGAACATACCGAACTGTTGCCAGTATGCCAAAGACGAATATTGAAGAGACCGTTTGGGGACTCGCCAGGTTGAATTCATGCTCCAGAGTCACAGTAGTTCTTGTTAGCATGTGGATACTATTCCTGGAGGCCAGCAGAGTTTGACTTGCTGCTCTTTAGTTGATAATAAGACTTCTTTTAGTGCCTGTTGATAAAGCATTGATAATTGTCTGAAGGTTTTTTCCTTTTTCTGCTGTATGCAACGTGCATATGAGATGAAACATTTTTGGAAAAATATAACCCCGATTCCCAAAAAGTTGGGACACTGTGTAGAAATGTAAATACAAAATGTAGTAATATCCTTTATAGCCTACAACCATGTGTTTCACAAAGTGGTGAACCTATCCCATCCTTGCTCAATTTTTCAGATTCTGTTAATAATTTTAGTTTATTTTTTGAAATTTTTGAACTAAATTCTTACATATTGCACCTTTAAATTGTCTAAAGGGTTTAGCAAATCATCCCATTCTGCTGTAGTAATGTTTATGTAGCGACCCATTTCTTTTGCAATCAGGTTTCAACATGACACAAATTGCTTCAGTACCAACATATCATGTTAGAGTGCCTTGTACTCTTGTGGCTGCAAAGCTAATACTCAAAAATCCAAAAAAACTCATAGTTTTGATATATTTAGAGCTCCAGACGCGGGTATACCTAAGCAACATAACTCATTTGACTGAGGGGTCAAAGCCGCCCAGCAGTGGATGTGATATTATTTTCCTGCAGAATTTTGACTTTAAGACATCTTTGCAATTTGAGCTACCCCACAACGCCACGCTGGGACTTTCCCCCTAAGATACCCAGGACCCGGGTCACTGGACTCTGACATGACCCCTCACCTCTCCAGTACTCACTTGCCTAGCCAATGTTATGTAAACTGATATGTATGGGAAATGTTAAGTGGCATGCACGCTTTGTTGTTTCCCTTTGAAATGTCTTGAAGACTGGCTGAAGCATGTTAATTTGTGTAAAACATGCTAATCAATTAGTTGAGGTTATTAGTATAATGTGGATTAAATTCAAATGAGCGCCATCAGGGGCTGAGACGCCTGAGGAATGGCAGAACCTTGGCGCGCAAGAGATGATGAGGCGAGGTTGAACACAATGCAGCAGTAATCACAATACATTTACTAATCCCTTCCTGAAAACAGCAGGCGGAAACCCCACATGCAGCTCTCCCTGAGGCATCGGGACCATCAGCAGCCACATTTCTTTGGTCCCTTCTGGACTGACATGCTAGCAATAAGGGGGTGGTGGTGGAAACCCCTTATTATCCAAACAATGGCTGTTAGACTTGTAAATGTCAGGAAACAGCTACTGGACTGACTGAAAGAGGGAAGAAGGATGGTCGGATGCTTTTAGCAAGCCAAACAAATTAGCTGACCTCACAGTCTGTTCAGTTTAGGAGTGTGTTTAGTCAATTGTGTGCTCTGCAGGTTTGCATTGACTCCATGTAGGAATGCGGGAATCCATTTGTGCAAGGCAACTGTTGGAGCCAGAGACCACTGTTCAAGACTGTGTTTCAACATTGGTAAGCGTGAACCCACTGAATGTTTCTCAAGATATCAGGACAATTTCCAGCAACCCAATCGCCAAAATAAATGTTAGCTAGGTTGAACTTTCCATTTCTCTCTTGTCAGAAAGCTGTGCATATGCTCTGGTAAGGTTTAGGCACAAAAACCAACATGGTTATGGTTAGGAAAACATCATTGTTTGGCGCATAATACTTGCTTTAGTTGCCACAAACACTGGAAATGTCCCAAGGTCTACCTGTAAAAATATCCTGGTTTGGTCTCCACAAACATGGCTGGAAATGTCCCTAGGTCTCCATATAAATACGCAGTTTTGTTGCGACAAACATGGCAGGAAACTGTCCTGAGTTCTCCTTAAAAACACCCGGTTTGTTGGCACAAAAACGGCTGGAGATGGCCACGACTTTCCTGAAAAGTAGCCGCTTTTGGACGCAACAAACTGGAAAATTGTACTGAGTTCTCCTGAAAAATATCCAGTCATGTCACACTCACAAGCTAAAAAATGATCTTTTCCTAACCCTGGTGGTTAGGTGGTTTTAGTGTCTAATTCTAAAGAATTTTAAAGTTTCAACACATATGTGGTTTGCAGAAATATTCATTTATCCTGGCGAGTTTGATTTACTGCAGTTAATTGTTAATTTTTTAAAATATATGCTGTTTAAATGTCAGATACAAATAGTGAAATGCCAGCAGCAGAAATGCTACAAGTCTATAAATGGCACAGTCTTCGGATTCCTCTGAGGTGTTAAGTGTTGTTTTCTTCGCTGAATAGATAACAACACATTTTAGGTATAGCAGTGAATTAAACAGCATGATGCTGCCAAATTCATTCAATGTGTCATTTTTTTCCCCTAGTGCTAATAGATACTCAGCTGGGCAATCTACATCTGCATCTTTTTCTCATTAAAAATTGCTGGGGAGCCTGCATGTATTCACAACAGCCACGAGTGAGGAAGCGATCAAGTAATCAAGCTCCTGCCTCTCTCAGGTTGTTGTCTTACTCGCGCTTCCCCTCATTTGACTGTCACTCAGCGAGATACCACTTTCTGCCTCCCCCTTTAATCAGCTGTCATCCCTGATAATGCAAAGTGACTGCCTGGGCCGTGTAGGAAATCAGCCACATCTTCAGTGTCACTTCTCATTAACGTAGAGAGCCAGGTAAGAGAGGAGGGCACTCGTTTACTGTATATCCACAGGGACCTGGCTGAACCTCTGACAGCGAATTTCTCTACTGTCAATAAAACTAAAGCTAAAAGCTAAGGGTGAAGTTATGGGTATTTCCTGTGGCAAATAAGCAAGTTTAAATTGGTGACAGTTGGTGCCTTTGGCTGTTCTGTAATTGGATCATCTTCTTGACACTTCATGGCGCCACACAAAGGCTGTTCCTGCACCATCGCTGGGTCTACTGCCGTCCCCAGCTCTCACAGTCTCCACTCACGCAGCCGGAGCAGCTCTTCGCCTCACCCACATCAAGTTCCCAGGCGCAGCTGTGCTCGCTGCCTGCTGGTGGGTTCAATTTTTAATATTAATGAAGCTTTAGCAGATTCAAGCCTGACACTCACCTGCGGTGCAGCGAACTGTGGGGGGACTTCGTTCATGTCTGACAGCCCACCGTGGAGAGAGAGCTGCTGACACACTGATGTTTTAAGTCTCTCCTCCGTCCTCCTTACATGTGTGTCATCCCTCAACGCAGGAGCTGAAAGCCCTGCATGTCAGAGCAGAGATGTGTGTTTCACCTGTAGCAGCTTTTGAATTTACTGTAGGTGCCGTTTTCCTCCCTCGAGTCCCGACTGAGTTCTCTCTGGCACAGCAGGGTCGCACAGATGCACAGGCTTTAGGGGAATACTGAGAGAGCATATGGATTCATGTTAACTTGCTCTTCTCTGCAGAAACTGTTTCCTATTCTCACTGAAAACATTCTGACGTGTCATGTCAATAGGAAAAGCACAGGTGCTAGTAATAAAGTTAATGATGGCTGAATTCCATTTAGCTGCTTCTGCCGGTGTTGTGCATGCTGGCTCACTGTCACACTGTCACACTGTCACGGCTTACTGGGATACTTTAAAATAACAGTGTTGATGTTATTAATACCACCTGTGCTTTGTCTGCTGTGACATCTCAAAATGTCTGCCGTCAAAAAGGCCTTTGGGTCACCAAGAAGTCATTTTTTATTAATTAAGTGACATTCATAAACAGAATAAAACACAGCTCACCGCTGAGCTATTATTAAACACATGACTATATGATGTTATACAATAGATTCGCACAAAAGGACCCCGGATAGTTGGACACAAAAGGTAAGAAAAAAAGTAAGATATAATATAATTTTTAGTCTGTCCCTTCAGAAGGTCATATGATCATTAATTTTTTAAAATTTAATATTGTGTTGTGCTACTTTGTAAAGGTTAGTAGCAATTATCTTTTGGGGGGGGGGTTTATTGAGCTTTAAATATAAATATTTTACCTAACAGAATAATTGTATTTAATATCTGAGTGCTTGGATGCTTTTGTCATTCAATTTATGAATTTAATGTCAAAATATGTAATTTATAGCTGACACATTGAAATGTCTTCTGATCCGACACCCCTGTCAGCAGAACATCACTTGTTGGTTCCTCTAAAACATTTCAAATCCTTCTTGAAAAGAAAATCCGTTTTATGAAATAACACCACTTTGTAGGGAAAGACCCGGGATTGGATTTAAATAAATATTTAGTTAAGGAGGGTTAGGGGAAGCACTGTGGTTTGGGTTACTACTTCATTAAGGGTTGGGGACCTTTTGTCGCCATGGCTACAGCAATAACCATGTGGTTAAAATTAGGGAACAATCGTGGTCGTGGTTTGAAGAAAACCACAATGACTGTCGGTAGGAGACGGTAAACAAACAGACGTCTCTTGTGTTAAACTTCACATTTTGTTGACTCATCCATTCACCCTGAACTCCACCCTCAGCGACTATCATCACTTCCTCTTTTGCTCCCGATGGACAACAGTCGTAATTCCTTCAGTCATCACTGGGTCAGTTGAACTGAACACATGGCATTTTGAGGCATTTGCTGAAACAAGTCAGTCGACTGTCGAGACAGTCTCATTACGATTGCTGCCCTTTTGCCAGTGCAGATTTTTCCTGACCTAACGAGCATGATGAACTCTAACCCTGCACCCCCTCATGAAATCTGTCCTCCAACCCACAGGCACGACAATAAGGCTGCCCTACATATTAAACTGGTCATGCTTCGAATTGGGGTTATCCCTGCACCCACTCCACCAGACCACCCTCTGGTTGTTTCTCCTTATGTGCACAAACAACCCTAACTGTTGTGGTAACAAGTCTTTTTACAAAGGAGCCGACTAATCCAGTGTGGACTCATCACGGCTGTTAAAGAGGAAAGGCCTCTCTGCCATCACATCCAAGCATTTCTTCATATCTGAGTATCTCCTTGGCTGATTAAACTAACTGTTAGCTGGCCCACCTCTTTGGTGCGTGTGAGCATGCTCATATTCTGATAATCCTGCTGTAATTTGATTCAAATACTGCATTAAAGCTGCAATATGTAATAATTTTGGTAAAAATAAAATCTAAAATTTTTAACAGAATGTGAAGAAATAAGAGTTTTGATGTTACGTCCGAGACGTCAAAGTACTGAGCTGCAGAGATATCTACTGAAGTTAGCTAACCTGCTAGCCCTGGCCTTTCCTGTCTCATTAAACCACTCCGAGTTCCCAGTCTGGACCGCTTGGAGTATGTAACTCGGCAGATATCATTTGTGCATTTAGGCCCATTTTGTTTTACGTATAAAATGAAAGCAGCAAATCTCTCATTTGATCTCTTATCCTTATCTCTTAGCCTTCAGTTATCATGATGACATGAAGGGTAACACATCTGATTATTTATTATAGCTTTGTGCTATATTCTCAGTGTTTTAAAATACCAATATCCAAAATTATTTATTCTTAAGCTTTATATTAATTCAATTATTGATATTCCTAATTAAGTTTCTGCTTTTGTCTGATTGTGTCACTTCTGTAAAGCACTCTAGTGAACATAGTTTGTTGCTTTTAAATGTGCTCTTAAAATAAATTAACCTGACTCAGCAATATTTAGAAAAACAATGTCAGGAATTAAAAGATTATTAAAACTCCATCGTATATATAATCAAACATAGATTCTTTCTCCTGTGGCAACTCCAGGGATATATATTCCCGGGGAACAGCTGAACAAGATGACAGGTAATGCGGCCACGTTCGTGTCTGTCTTTTCTGTGTGTTGCATTATTCAGAGGTGTGTGTTGATGTGGCTCTGCGAAGGACAGAGCTACCTACAGCATGAGATTTAAAGCACGAGGAGGACGTCACTGGCCAGAGGCAGCTGACTTGTCCTGTCACTGTGACCTGGCACTGTCCGGCCTTTCCAGACACAGCTAAGCCTGAGCGCAATCACAGCCAAAGTCCTACGCTTCACAGCCAACACAGGAAGCACAGCTAACCACACAAACACACACACACACACACACACACACACACATGCAAACAAACACTTGTTCCAAGATACACATGCAGGATGGTAGCCTGTCAGTTCCCCAAACCTTCCCCCTTTGGAGTACTGTCACCTGTTTAGTGTTTCCATGGAGACCAAGCACACTAATGAGGAAGGATGTGTGTTTCTGTGTGTGAGCAAGTGTGTGTGTGTTTACACACGAAGGGGGTGCAGGTGTCATTAGGTAGGGGCAGGTGATGGGAAGCAGCGTGGGCTATTACGGCTGAGTTTGGCTTCATCTGCAGCAGAGGATGAGAGTCTAAACCCCTGCTAATAAAAAAATGTTCATGCCGCTTATACCTGTGAATTAGTTCATGAAACGATTAAAACTTATGAAGATATCCATTCATAAACAGAGACGTAAACGATATTTCTTACCTCCATTTGTGACGTAATGAAGCATAAAGCCGTGTGTCCAGAGAGGCGGGATAAAGGAAGGAAACTCCGTGCAAAACATGTCAACCTGCAGCCAATTAACAGTGGAGATGTAGCAGATGGCTCATTTGGCCGCTAAAATAGGATTTTCACTGACTCCTGTAACCTTGAAGACTTTCTGTCAACAAGCAAACACCTCAAACTTTTGATTGGTCACAAGAGACGTCTATAAATAAGAATGCAAATTATGTAAAGTGTCATACGAGAACGGAAGATGTTGGAATTGCCAGCCCGAACAATTATTAATAATGATAATAACTGACATTTTGTGCTATTTAAATGAGTTTGTGGCGAGTAATTTAAATCTCACAGTGTCATGAGTTTGACACCCAGACGTGGTGACAATGAAATGTTGGAGTGGATTAGTGCAGTGGATCGATGGAGTAAGACAGCACATGTTAATATATTGGCCACAGGAGTATACAAAGAGAACAGTGCTAGATTGAATGTTCATTATTTACTGACACTCCAGCAGATAATACTGCTGTCAGCCTAGTCAACCAGTGCTTACACAGGCCAGCTTAATCTTCATTGTGTGACATCTTCCAAGTTATTTAAAATGACAACACTCAGAGCAAATCGTGCTAAATGTAACTCCAGTCATACTTTTTTAATTATCCTCGGATTTGATTGATTTCTTGTTTTTCAAACCAGCTGCACGTTGTCAGACAGACTGTTTTCCACATTCCACACCTTCCCACAAGCGCTGAAAACAGGTCATGTAATCAAAAAACCCTGCACGGAAAGCCCACGGCCCACATCAGCTCTGCCATCTGTGAAACGGAGGCCCTCTTCCAGACCAGGACGACAGACCCCAGGTGCAACGGCCACAACACTGAAAACCATATCTCTCCTGTTTTGAAAAAAGAAAGCTCTTCTGGTTCAATACAGTGTGCGTGTTTGTGTCTGCATGTATGGAATGAACTTCCCCCTTTTCAGTCACTCAGACACCCATAGGATTTGTGCTCAATAAACTCTCTGCCCTTTGCACCTTAAAGGAAGTCCATCTGCTCTGGAGAGTGTTGAGCCGCCTCCAGGCAGCTCATGAGATGCGTGCGTACTGTATGGTTCACCACTGATGACTGTGTGGAGATTTCCACTTCCTACGCGGCACGCTCTTCCTTTCCAGATCCACTCAGGCTCTCTGACATGTTTAGTATTGCCAGTAATTAATGTCTGAGGCGCTGCAACAAGAAGCTTCAGGTAGGTCACAAGACCTCGAGGGGAATGAGCAACAGCTCAGGGAAATGATTGACCTCATCCACATCTGTTAGACCACTTTAGAGTCTATTTCTGTTTAAAAAATACTATTAAAAATCCCATAATTCTTACATTGTTTGAAATGTTCATACATTATAAATGTTTTCTTTACTACAGCTCACAGTTTCGATCATGTTTAACAGCTGCAGCAGTGGAGCTACCGTATTTTCATCACAGTCTCTTATTTTCTGTCATGACAGCTCATGTTTGTTGGTTAAGTTTGCTGTTTACTGCACAGAAGCCTGCAGGGAGCGAATGTGAGTCAATTATTGCTTCTCATGTGATACGTATGCCCAGCTACAGCCACACAAGAGCTGTAGACAGCTTAACATGTCTGTCAACATGATGGCATATTATTTGGTGTGCCGAGCATCCCATAATCCCCCTGGATCATTCAACACACAGCCTGGTAGAGGACGAGTAGCAGGGGAGTTGGTGTTGGCATACGGAGGCTTGTCGGTGTTCTTTTACTGCACATCTGATACTCAAACATGTTTTAGTGTCACTTACATTAGAACTATTAGATCCGCCGAAATGATATTAATAAATAGTGAAAATATCTGAAGACGTGACCTGTCCTTCTCACGATTACTTTTTATACACGACGCAACAAACTCAAATTAACCCTGTGCCATCACGTAACAACACTGAAGAGTTAATTCAGTCTTGTCCGCCAATTTCTGACTAATTGTTATCGCCTCACTGTTTCCGGATTAATTAGCAACTATAAAGACAACGGTTAAAGTTAGCTTCCTTTAGACAGCAGCTCACGATAGCGTTCAACCACATTCTGGCTAACGTGATTCGATGAGGAGAGGTGTGAACTGATTCAGAATTTGTCTAAACCTAGAAAGGAAACACAGCGGATGTAGCCAAATGCTAATGTTAGCGAGGAAGTTGTTGAATGCTAACATTAGCTAACGAGTTATCAAACATGTTGTTTTACCTTGAAATTTGGCCAAATGTGCCTCCAGATTTTCACTGTCCATCATCTTTTCAGTTGCTGATCAGTTGGGAAGCTGTAAATTGACAACAATTTGTCAGATTACCTTCATTTATACAACTTGCAACCTGGAACACAGCAGCATTACATTATGCCAGCATTCAAGTTTCCCACCCTGAGTGTGACGTTGAAGGAAAATGGCCGCCAGGTGAAGAAGGTCTATCGGCATCCTTTGATCATAAAAACTCACTGAAAAAAAAAATCACTAAATCTTTGGATATTTATTTATTCATTTAAGTGATTATGTATCTTTCTGTTTAGTCCAAGATAAAAAAAAATCTCACATTTTGTCTACCATATTATAACTTTTTGAGTTAAGCTTCAGGATTTGTATATTTTCTTCAGATTTGACCTACAAGTATAGTTTTAAAAGTTACTCAGGGAAAACCACTAGAAACTCCTTTAGAAATGATACAAATCTGAGGACTCCTGGAAATACTGAATAATTCACACTGTGCTAAATATGTGCTTAATATGTTGTAAACATCTAATCAGCCAATATGACATTTTCACTTGACATAAGATTATTCTATGTAATATATATTATATATATAATATTATATATTATATATATCATATATTTTCAGCTTGCATCTCAAATGAAACTGAAATACAAGTGAAATTTTGCAAAGAGCACATTCGGACTGTCGTGATACAAGCGAGTATACGGCGACTAATTCAAACTGCCGTCACCGTGTATCTGCTACTCACCTCTTCCTCGGTCCCAAAGAGAATAACACCATAAATCAAAGCCTGATGAGCTGCCTAACACATTTAAGGAGATCACCGGTGGCAGTGTTTCACTATTTACTCTCTTCAGTCTGGATGTCACAGAACAAAAGATTAATGGGATTACCCCGGATCTGTCCCCCCTGTGTGTCTGTGAGAACAAAATGGCCTGTCCACACCAACTCCACCTGCAGGATTGGACATAGTCAGCGGGCAGATCAAGGGCGGGAGACACACTGTTGACGTCTGTTAGCCTTCTGAATCACTCCTACAATGCAGAGCAGTTTTGACCTTTGCCAGTAGTATTTTATGCCCTGTAGTGCAGTTTAAAATACACGTAACCTATAGAATATTATATAAATACTTTAAAATGTTTTAGTGATATATTGACGATGTTCCCATTTTATTTCGACTGTTACCGAATGGATATTTACACTGTGCCTATGCCCCATACATTAAATGTGCACTATGCAGTTTTGGAAAAGAAATACTAACTCAGAAAGGAAATATTTACAATATTAATAAGGTACTAATACAAATTCAGCATGTTTGAAACGAACTGGGTCACACGACACATCATCTTACCATATCTGACAGCACAAGAGTTTATACTTGCTCCACATGGTCATGCAGGAAGAACAGCCAAGTTGTTATAGCCTCCTTCAGGCTGCACAACAGTGGCTCCCTTATCCCTCTCCACGAAACTGTCTTTTATGTGTCATTTTAGTTTCACTGCAATGAATCACAAAAACGATTAAACCCTGCCTGCTTTCACATGCGTTTGGGAAAGTAAAGACAATTGCCAGACTTGGATCTCAGATCCCTCTACTCTCATGAGGCTATCCTTGACCCTAGCCCATGAAAAGGATGGCCCAAAATATGTGTTGCAATAGAAAAATATGGAATGGAAGGACCTCTTACTGTCTCCCACTAAAACAATTATTGTACTTTTTTATATATACAGTATATAAAAAAGAAGTTTGTTTTACATTTACTTGAGTTACAGGAACACCACCTTGTTTGTCCTCAGTTTAGTCTGTTATTATTCCAGATCCTGACTAGACTATAAAAATCACACAGGCTTTTTCAGTCCCGTCCTGACATATTAGCGGATACCCGCTTCACAGCTATCAAGCTTAAAGGATAATTTCACAGGGGAAAGGTGACCAGTTTAAATGCCCTACAATCCCCTGCACATGTGTGGTAAAATATATCACTGCTGCAAGAGAACTGTCAACCTGTGTCAGAATTAATCAACCTTTGTGACACAGACCCAGGCGCCCACACACATATAAATCTGCCCATGCATGAAATTCAAATAAATACCTTTTCACTCAGTGTTGATGGAGCTCCTTGTAGGTGGGACCCATTTTTGTGTAAACAGGAATTTAAAATGAGAAAACAGCCAAGACGGCATCACACAGCGAGTGTGCGTTATAAAATTTATTGGTGGTGTCTTTGAAACCTCCACCAGAGGAGCAGCAGTGTTTACTGTAGCACTTTTAATGCACTGGCAGGAGTCTGACGGAGGGGGATATTCTTCGGAAGTGTTTACAGCCTTACCGACTTCTCTCCCTGCGCACTGAGGGTCTCTCATTACAGAGTCCTTCGCATACTGTCCGTGCTTACCCCTCACGCTTCAAACATGATGCTCCATTCACACAGTGTCTGTGAGCAGAGAGAATAGCAGCCACAGCTGTTGCAGTGTCATCAGAGGCTCATCCAGCAGCACAAGGCCAAAGGTCAAATACAGCTGAGTTCATGTTTACGTGGACATGCCAGATATTCAGATTCACATTAAACAAAGGAAAGCAACATCACTAATGAGCAGAGCATTACATGGTGCAGTGTTGTGCTCTACTCCATCCGACACCTTTGGGACGAATGTAAACGCCTTGTTGATGAACATCATCGTCCAGCCGCACTAATGAAGCTTGAGTAAGTTTAATCAACAGGACTGTCTCATGCGACTCATTTCTTTCTCTCTCTTTCTCGTGATCAGCTGACGATGGGCGTCTACGATTTAAATTAAACCAACCAGATTTTTTTTATGATGCATCAGCCAATCATATTGTTGCTGTCTGTTCTCCTCTCAACAGTCACATATGGATGTAATGCTGGTGTCCATTTGTACTTTGTTACGACGTCCAAATACTTTTGGCCGTGTGGTCTTTATCCCAATATTGCTAAAATAACATGATAATTCCTATTTAGTTAAAGGATACAGCTATACCATATTATTATATATTTGGTTTCTATCAACAAGTCCTGTGAAAAGACCAATACCAACAATGTGTTGGTTCATCTCAGTACTTTCTGACATCCCTGTGTCTGTGGCCTATTTGTTCCATAGCTACATCTTTAATATTAGGTTTATAGTTGTTTTTTTAAAGTTAAATAATTTCTGAAACTGGCTGGTCACACTTTACTCACACAGGAGTAATAGATGTATTTATTGGGGACTATTTTCAGCTGCAGATTTGGCACTTGAGTGCCCATGTTCATGAAGAAACATGGCACCCAGTGCAACATTATGGCTCACTGATGTGTTTTTAAATGGCACAGAAGACTAAACAGGCTACACAGGTAATACTTATTAGGATCAATTGGGATGTATTGACAAAACATTTAGAACATCACCATTCTCATCTTTCTGAGGGTAATTAGGGCACAAAGGATAAAACATGTTGAACAGTCACAAAGCTTTTTAAAGTAGTCAGATATGTGTGATTGGGTGGAGTGATAACCTCTCTCTGGGGGAGTCAGGAGGAAAAACATGACTGCTCTGACTGATCAGAGCATCGGTGATGCAGGGTCATGCATTCCTGTTTTCTTTTCCTGACAGAAAGTCAATCCAACAAAGTTGCTCTGAAGACCCTGGAGTATTCTCTCAAAATGAATAACATGTCTCTCTTGAACTTTGACTCCCTGTCATGCTGAGTTGTGATTGTTTTGCCCTGGTTGGAGTATGATTACATAAGACCCTTGATTTTAACAAGCCTCCGCTTTCTGTTCAGACACACCGCTGAAGTGAGGGAATGTTAAACCTCAGGAGAAAACCCTTCCTGCAGCTCCCTTTCTAACATTTGCACTGAGGTCTGTAGAGGCATGACACCAAAACAAGACTGGTCATGATAATATACTGCAGCCGTCTGTGGGTCAGAAATGGTAATCTGAGGGAGCTTTATGACATTACATAGAGCTTCGCCGAATGCATGTAAAGAGAAAAGTGCCTGCTGGAAGTCTGACGCACTTTCCCCCTTTGGAAAATAAAATTAAGGCAATTAGATTAGAACAATAAAGCCAATGGTTATCATAGAGCAGCCTTTTAACTATTCAATTATGTCTGTCTTAAGAGGCTGCTGCTGGGATCAAATCCTGCCTTGGGCCAATCCGCATGAAATGTCAGCTAAACAGAAGCGGCTGGGTGTTGCCTCAATTAAAAACATGCTCAAACATTTTTAACAAGTTTAAAGAGAGGTGAGGTGAGGGGAGCTTGTGTACCAGTAATTCATCATGAGGGAATGAGACATCCTTTTTATTTTGGGGAATCCTCACCCTTGACCCAGTTTTCTATACTCAGAACACATAATTTACTACAATAAAATCAAGAGTTTTATGTTGATTGTCGATGTAAGATGATACAATTCTTCCATCTAATTTGCAATGGAAACTTTTGTCTACAAAGATAGCAGTAATGGCCTTTTGAATTGTAAAATCTTTATAACTTAGAGTTATGGCTCCAGGGTTATTGCGAGTCTTGGAAACAATGTTTTTAACACTTGCAAGATAATAACATGCTCTTCACTACCTCGCCAGTGACCTTTATACGTTGTGTTGGCTTGCACAAATCCAAAGATATCCCCAGTTTCCAGAGCAGAAGTCGATCATGTCTGTGTACTTGTCTGTTAAAATGTCTGACCTTTGACCGCCGCAGTAAACAGACTTATTGGGTTATGTCTGCTCCTCCAGCAAGTAAAGGGGTCTTTGGAGTCTCGGGACGCCACCGACGAGACAGCAAGGGGTCGGGAAATAGAGGACTGGACGGTGGGACGTACCAACAGCAGGAGAGAGAGGGGTTTTGACTGAGTAAAATGGTGATAAACACATGTATGTATTCTATTTAAGTCAAAGCTCTGAAATCACCATATTTTGGAGATGGTTTTCAGTTTGCAACCAAACGAATCACCTCATTGTGCTTTGAACATTTCGCGTAAGTGTTTCTGTGAGTATTTACTCCTTTTTCTGAGAGGCTTGCGAGCGGGGTCCGCTCCCCACTGAACTTGCATGCTCCTCCAGCTGACGTGTCTGCCGTTAAACAAACAGACCCCACGCCGCAGCGAGTAGTGAGGCATTTGTTTGCAGAAACACATTCAACAGCAGTTCATTAGCCTTGGAGAACATGCCAAATACACTTTTGTTTGGAGTACACAGCTGGCCTGATTTTGGTCATCAAAACAAAGGGTTGGATCACATTTCGCCTCCAAATACCCAAAGACAGGCCGATGTGATGCTTCAGCCAGTGTGTCCGTCTAAGACAGAATGCAGGTTTTAAAGGAACAAGTTGTGGCTTAACACTTTGTCGTAAGGTATATCAGAGCACCAGTCCTCCCGAGCTTCCCTGCAAGCTTCCATCACGGCATCCCCAGGGGAGCCGTCAGCCCATGTCTACACTAATTGCTCATTGATACAGATTGTGATTATCTGTGCTTACGGGGTAATTATGTAGTGTCAGAGTCACTAAATCAGGGTTGGAATGAGACTATCACAGTGTTGGCTCTCGGGGGATTTAGGGGGGGGTATGTCTGGGCCTCTGCGTTATCTCGATTCCTCTCCTGTCCTTATCTCCAGAGCGTGAGCCTGGAGAGAAACAACAGCCGGGCCACAGCCAAAGCAGACAGATAGTTGGAGTGCCAGGCATGCAATGCAAAGACACAGAGTGAGAGAACGATCCGCACACATGCATGGCTCGTTTTGTTGCCTTTGTGTGCGCCAGGATGAACAAACGCCAGTGAAAATGTCTTTGTGGAAGACAACAACTCCATTTAACAGTTTAATTTAAATTTGGCTGTGAATTCAGCTACAACATCTTCTCAGACTTTGTTGTTTTTATTTGTTTAACTGAGCCTCTACATGGAGCCCGGTTTATACGTCCAACAAATACTGACTTAACTGGTGGTGGACCATTTTACGGCTGTGTGTTTTGACATCACATCATGTGGTATTATATACAGCCTGTGCAGCCGCAAAACTAGGCCACGACTGACCGAGTGCCACAATTGTCTCAGCCCTCATTTGTTAGACTGAATGAGAGCCCACGGCACCAAACAGCACCAGCCGATGACCTCAGAGAAAACATTATGCCTCACCAAAAAAGTGCACTTTTGTTTGTTTAAATGCACAGAGGGAGATATAAAACGACTCATGTATTAAGAGTGACCCAGATCTAACTTTCAAATCTGTTTTTAAAGGCAACAACCAATTCAATTCAACCACAATTTACTGTGTATGAAGAAAGAACAATGCCTCCAATACAATATCCTCTTTATATCCTATCCCCATTCACTGTGTGTGTGTGTGTGTGTGTGTGTGTGCGCGTTGTATTGGCTCCACTAGTTTACTGTCTGCAGAGGTGCCTGTCAGTCAGAGCGGCGGTAAGTGAGCCGAGACCTCTACACAGAAATCCTATGTGATAATTATTCAGAGTGAAAGGGTCCCCCTCTAATTGAATTTTGCATGCAGCAACATTTAACGTGGATGTTATTAATAAGAGAGTGTTTCTGAGGCTCCAAGAGCTGTGGAGTCTCAGAGTTTTGACTATGAAGTCGTCATTTTCTTTCTTCTTCATCTAAAACGTCAATGTGAAGGCCTGCCCATGGCCCTCATCGCTAAAAATATGTAACAATGAATAACAATCTAGCTATGAATAAAATGACCTGCCTGCCGTCAGTCAGTTCACGTCACATGGTGACCTCAGGTCGTCCATGACCTGCCTTAACAGGGTTGCAGCTGCGACCCGGGACACCGTAGACAGATGCTCAGCAGGAGAAATACATTTTCTTTAGGATTTAATTTCACTCTGAAAAGGGGAAACTTCAGCAGGGTTTGCAGTCGTATTATGTGTGCTTTGTTTGCTGTATTTTACAAGATGAAGTTAGCAGGCACGTTTGCCTTCAGAGCACAAGTAGCCGTTAGTTGCTAGCTTACAACACAATTGTGCTACTAAGGAAAAAAAGGATCAGCAGAATTTGATGGGCCATGGTCTCTGTATGTTTTACTTTCTTTTGTCACGGACGAACTGTTTTTCTGTCCGCTGTTTTAGAGAAAGTGCAATTTTACTTTCAAGTAGCTTTAACACTATTTGGAGGCTAATTTAGTTTATCTCAAATGTCTGACGCACATTGCGAAGTGCAGAATTGTCAGAGATGGATGTAGTTCCTTGAATACTGGGCTGGGCTTTTACTTTTTTTTAAACAAAACCATACAATGACAGCACAACATAAAAAGCTTCACAAATACCTTGCAGGTTGGAAACATACCAAAAAAGGGCTAAGAGCTATGCGCCCATGTCACGGTGAAATTTATATGGATTCCACATGTCAAAGGTTCTTTCAAATGAAGCCAGAATGTTTCTCATCAAAACAGAGAAACATGGAGAGTTTCATAGAATAATACTCGAGTCTGAGAATGTTTCTCTGCAAGCCCTTGAACATTTCTGCTTCTGCATCTGCACAGTGTAACAGCTACATCTTCTCCTGACAACTCTCAACTTCTGAAGTATCTGCTCTGATGACAGAAGATTCCCACGACCCTGCATCCATTCTTCAAACAATCGCTTCCTCTTTCTCCTCTCTGAGGTCTCCTTCCATTCAGAAAGTGATTTTTTAAACATTTTTTATCGTGGCCTTTTCTTGTCTCTGGCAACAGTTGTTCAGCTTTAACGGGGATCTTGAGAACTGGATAACATTGTGGAAACCTATAATGTCACTTGGAGCACATCCACTTGGCTCGAGACATGGCATGTAAAAAGCTCATGTTAAGGGAGCTGTGCAAGGAGAGAGTTCATACTCCAACTGCTCATATCTCTGAAATGAAACATCCATCCATTTACAGACAGAATGACTTAATTTGGGAATTGTAAACGGGAACATGGCACTTAGCGATAACAATGAAACACCAATGTCGAACTCGTGATTTGTATCTGTGGACAGCAAAAACTGTAGCGACTGTTCCAATCATATGTAAACATGTTTTATGAATTCAGAATGATTTTCCTAATTGGACTTTTAAAGTAAAAAATAACATTTTGATAGAAATCTTTATTTGCTTTCTCGATGAGAGTTAGATGTTTCAAATCATGCTGCTCAGCACAGATTATCTGGTAATGTGAGGGGTTTACAGGTCAACTAATAAGCCTCCTGAACTACTCACAGACTCATCAGGGCTGCCCAAATAATGTCAAACATGTGTGATATTGACAATTTAAAATCTGGTTGATGACATCTCTAATCTCCATTTTGTTTACGTCTGCTTCCCCATGAGATCATGTGAGAGGGATCGTGTGAGAGCCCCGCTTCATTCTGCAGAGCCATGAAGCAGAACACTGAAGCCACACCCCTGCTGCTGCTCATGGCGGTGTTTGCCGTTTATTCCAAATGTATTAATACAAAATTTGACACTGCACTTCCTTGGGTCCTCATTAGCAAACTGGGCATATGTGAAGTAAATTAAACAAATGGTTTTCGAGATATGCGAGTAACATACAGACAGAGAGATAGACAGAGAGAGAGATACACTGTAGAGCAAGCAGCCAATTAGCTTAGCTTAGCATAAATACTGGTTGAAACCGATATGCTGGCTCTGTCAAAAGGTAACAAAATCCGCTATCAGCTTGTCTAAAGATCACTAATTAACACATTATATCCTTTGTTTAAACTGTACAAAAAACAAAAAAAGGAACTAAATATAAAAAGGTTTTGATTCACGGTTTACGTGCTTCACCATTTCCTGGAGGGGAGTAGTGACTTCCTCAGCTGGTTTCCACACAGCTGTTTCTAGACTTCAAACAAACAGGACTTAAGCGGTTACCTTTGGACAGTATCGGGCTGTTTCCAACTTTTACTAGTCTTAATGCTAAGCTAAGCTAATCATCTGCTAGCTACAGCTTTGTGCACCCTACAAGCATCAGAACGGTATCGTTCTTTTCGTCTAATCCTTAGCATGAAATCAAATAGGCGTGTTTCCAAAAATCTTGAACCATTCCTTCAAGTTTGGCGTCTTTAGGTGTTTATAAGTGAGGTCCATGTTTAGTTTGAAGTCCACCTTGTTTGGAAGAACACAAATGAACGAGACTTAGCCTTTCAATGTTTCACTAGTTTTGCATCCAGCTCCCCAAACATGTCACTAATCAACATATCAGTCCTTATTAAGAGTGACAGATAGGATTAGGGCCTGCAGCCTTCAAGCTGTCCATACAGCCTCTTGCACTGAATGACATTCACAGAAAACAAATGCTATATATAACCACACTGACTAGAACAATAACCCATGTTGACTGTATTTGAAGGTCTCAAATTAGATGCCTGTCAATGGCCCAAGATCGCTCGCAGTAGTGGTAAACAAAGCATTGTATATGCTTTTAGTATCCTATTCCAGCTGCTCTTACTGTCATGTTTGGATTATGATTATAGCTTTGTCTCATTCAATCTCTGGATTCAACCTCCATGCGTTATGATGACCATGCCATTGCTGTTTTGCCATCGCTTTGCACGCTATTTGCTTCATGGGTATTGCTGGACTCTCATCCCTTTTCTTTCTCATCTGCCTTTCTTATCTTCCACTTCAAACAAAAGTGCCCCCCCTCCAAAACATTGTCTAACAGCGGCTGAAGATGATCCCGCTGCTTTTTCGACTCACTTGCAGCTCCCCCCCTCCCTTTCACTGTCAATGCACGGAATACAGATTATCAGCAGAGCATCCCTTTGTTGTTGCATGGAGGGGATGGGGGTATTTGAGTTAGATCTCCTGGATAACATTCGGAGCGCCCAGATTTCATTTCACGCAAGGCTCTTTCATGCTGAGAGAGTGCTCACACTGGGTTTGCGGAAAGTTAGAGAGGGAAATCTCAAACTCACCAACTTCAATGTGTCACTTTTATGTATAAGGAAAGCTTTTGCGATATGGTAACAAAATAAATGTATGAATGTAAATTGTTTTCTCTGTCTCACGCTCTATTGTTGCCTGCCTCCCCAGCTGTTTGCTGAGACCCTTTACTGGAAGAGGAACTGGGAGAGCAGAAAGCAGACTCCAGCAGACAGGCAGCTCAGTGATGTTGTTGCTTTTTGTGACATGATGGACCGGCCTTATCGGTGGCCATTCTGGTAAAGCTGACAGACTTGAAGGGGGAGATCAGATCTGGGTTTTTGTTTTGATTTCCGCAGACTTCTTATCTCTGAGTGAGTTGGGTGGAATCCAGCCGCAGACGTCAGGTCCAGAGCAGAGACGACACGCTATGGTAACAGGTTATCGTCTCTGCTCAGACTCGCGTGACCCACCTTACCACCAACTCATGCATCAGCCCTTCCATTTTCAGATGATTTCTTTAGCAGAACATAACTCGTATTCGTCCAATCAAAGGAATGGTTTGAGAAGGTCCATGCCACTCGCATGTCTTTGCAATCAATATAAAGATACAGCTATCAGCCAGTCAGCTCATCTTATCATAAAAACTGGAAAAAGGGAGAAACGAGTGGCTGGGGCTGTTCAAAGGGAACAAAATCCATCTGCAGACACTGATTAGCACAATTAGCAGGTTAAATCTCGTCACAAAGCATTTTGTGCATTTCCTGTGTCAATTTAGGAATGAATGTAGAGAAAAAAATGTCAGTTGTCTGGGTGGATAGATCGGTCAAGGTTACTTTCTAGAGTCTTGTTGGCCAGGGAACCTGAAGAGATTTCAGAGAACACTGTAGGCGGGTGAACTGGTTATCTTCGGACAGAGCCAGGCTAAATGTTAGCCGTTTCCAATCTTTATGCTAAGCTAACTGGCTGATTTGAGAGTGTTATTGAAATTCTTATCGAACTCAAGAACATTTCCCAAAATGTCAAACTACTTCTTTAATCAATCGTGAAGCAAATTATTTGGATTAATAAGATCTCCTTTGTCCTCTGTGTTTTTGAGAAGTTTTGTTTATCCTGAGTTGTTTGGTCACTCAGGTGGCACCGTAAGCCATGTGAATGGAAAGTAAACACACCGAGAAGGTCGCTACAGGAGAGCGGAAACAAATATTTTGGTAGGATAATACATCACCTGAAGAGTGAGTGTGAGGTTCTAGTATCTGCTGTATTTGGAGGCCCACATCACCAGCCTCACATCGCATAAACCAATAACTCTCACCTCCATGTGTAAACCTTTTTAAAGCAATATTTACAACATCCGAACTATATCTCCAAATGAGGATCGTTTATTTTGGAATGCTTTAAAGAGTGTTTACTGCACTTCCTGTCAGATATGCTGTCACACATGAGAAGATTGTTTACAAGAGCTGAGAAGGTTCTTCACAGCTATATACGGCATCTGTGAATGCATTTGTCTTAGCATCACTATTAATCGTCCTCATTAATACATCTACCATATATTCTTGTTCAAGTGATAGTAGGGTGCTTTTGGATGCCTGTTATAACTGATAACTTAATACACCTCAGTAATACAGGATGGGACTATAATGAAATGACAGACGACACTAAATCAAGTCTAGTTCAAGGAGTGCAGAGTGCATATTCCAACTTTCCCCGTGGAGAGAATAAAGGTCATTTCTCACAGCGGAGAAGACTTATCCTCACACTTAAAGCAGAGCTCATCCATCTCCTGCTATCAGGACTTGCCTCGCTGTGGAACAAAAACAAAACACTTCATAGCAATCCAGAGTGAGCTCATACAAAGTGAGGCATCATGGGAATACTCACTTCTTAACGAAACCAGGCTCCGAGAGTGTGAATCGGGCAGAGTGTCTTGCCAGACTTTGGAGATTTAGAGCTTTTCCCTCTTTGGGTCCACAAACGAGCTTCATGGAGAAGTCATCAAACTCAACACAGCATTACCAATAAAACTGATTTATTCCCACGAGGAGGATTCCCATAAACCGCTTTTGAGATTTTAAATCTGATCTTTTTTTTTCTCTTCTAGATGATTGATGTGTCCTGACATGAACAATCTCTGTTTCATTTCACATCTATCTTGTTTTTATAAAGCCACTGTAAACATAGTTAGTGCTCCTGTTTGCTTGTGCCAAGTTGCCAGTGGAGATAGGACTCTTCAGGACACCTCTTGTGCCAGTGCCAGTGCCAGGTGGCGCCTTTTGTCTCTCCCTCAGTGCGGGTTATAGGCAGTGTTGTAAAAACCACTCGACGTCATACTTAAAGTAAAAGTAAAGATATCCTTTTAAAATATTACTTTGGTAAAAGTGAAAGTCACCCATATGACTAGTACTTGAGTAAAAGTCTAAAAGTATCTGATATAAAAAGTACTGCCGTCGTTGCTGACCTGGCCAATTAACGGACCTGATGTTCACCATTTTTCTGATTATTAGAAACCCTCTTTTTTCTATCACGCTGTAGATAAAATACATTAATTAAAATTAAAACTGCGCAGTCTGCAAAGTAACTTGTAACTAAAGTTATCAGATAATGCAGTGGAGTAAAAAGTACATTTCTCTCCACATGTAGTGAAGTGGAAGAATAAAGTAGCAGAAAATTGGAATACTCAAGTGGAGTACCTCAAAGGTGTACTTAAGTACAGTACTTGAGTAAATGTACTTAATTACATTCCATCACTGCTTATAGGTCGATAATGAGTTGGAGTGAGAATATCATTCAGGGAAAAGGTGAGAAATTGTCGAAAGGATCATGAGTCAAGTGTTTTCTTTTATACTCGCCTGCCATTTTCATCCAACCACGACGGCAGATATGTTTTATCATCCTCATTCATCTGGAGAGATAAACCAAGCCTGCCCTGACCTGAGAGACAATGACGGGATGGAGTCAGATGGGTGGTGGAGGGAGGAGATGCGAGTTCAATCTGAGCAGAGGAGCCTACTACGCTGCCATAGTATACGAGCAGAGATAGTGTTACATGCAGAGATGAAGGGAGCGACAGAAGTAGCGGTGTCGTCCTCTCAGAAGTGGCGATGTCCTCCTCTCTTTCTTCAGGGCATTCCACACACACCAGGCCCAGGGAGCGGCTCACGTCAGACGATCCTCTTTCTGCTTTATACAAGGCCGACAGGGCTGTCGTCAGAGGGCTTTATCGGCGGTGTCTGTGAAACCTGAGCGTTGCTGGACAGGATTCACACTGGGGGGCAAGAGGTGAGGGAGGGATGGTTTAGTACTGTTGAAGAGGTAATGCACACCCAGAGTAGTGGGGAAACCGTGGCTTGGTGGCTCGCCACAGGGCTGCCTGAGTGTGAGGAAAGCCAACCCGCCGCCTCTAAGAGGATCAAGTTTCCTCACAACTTGTTGCCCGATGCTATATAAACTCTGGCATGCGGTGTTGACACCTGATCTGCACTAAAAGGGCCGCTGGAGAGATTCTCTGCACCCACCGTGTCCCCTGCTCTTTCAAGTGCACTGCCCCCCTCCTCTTGCCCAGACCGACCCACTGGCATGGTCACCCTCCACAGGGCCCCCAGTGGAGCTCCACCACACAGCGCTCACTCAGACTCAGTCATCACTGCCCTGCTAATGAGGGTCTCAAGGGACAGTCTGCCACAACTAACGGGACACTGCAGGACCGGGGCGTTCCCTTCAGCTACTGTGAAGAGGAGACCTCCCTCCTCGACTTTAATGTGTCCCAGTGTGTGACAGCTGTCCATCTGCCGGCCAAAACACCACGAAACAGGCCTGCCACACAATCACAAAAAGATTTAAAGGGGCACTCCACCAATTTTACACATCAAAGTCAGTTAACTTGTCATGGGGGGTATACTCAGCCCTTGAAAACAGAGAAAAGGTTTTAAAGTCTGAATATTATAATATATTACCCCTGGTGATGTCATTAGGGTTAAATCAGCCTGGGGTGGGAGACAAACAGCCTGTTACAAACGAGCCATTTGAGTTTTAAAAGAAATTTACCTGGGAGGAAGAATCTGTAGCTGTTTTGGAGTTTGAGGAGATTGACCCATACTATGGTCCAAAAACATTGGAGCCCTTTAAGGTGTTCATCTGACACAAACTAGATGTCACACTTCAACGTGAAAGTGTAATGTTAATGTGGGTCTGAAAAGGAGACTCCTCCTTGAACAACACTTGTGTTTTTGGTAACAGAACAGATCTTATTATTGAACATAAAGTCTATCTTCATGTGAATCGTGTCCATAACGTTGTCAGACACTTAGATTAACAACCTCAGTCTGTTAGTGATAAAAACAAGCACTTTTAGTGGATACAAGTTTGAGAGTTGGAGTAACCCCTAAGGATTATGCAGCGATTTGCAGCTGTGTCGTGGCTGCCAGCTGAGGCAATCTGCTGGACAGATTCCTGTGAGGTTTTGTTTTTTGGTCGGACCCAAACGCAGAGACACGAAAGACTGGTATAAAGAAAAAGGTTTATTTCCACAAAAAGGTGAGTGAGGAAGACAAGGGCAGGCAGGTGAGCAGGCGGTGACGAATGGCTGCGTTGAGTGGTCTGACCAGGTTACTGGGAATTAGCAGGCAGCACTGGCAGGACTGGAGAAGGTGACGGCTTGGAAGGCTGAGCAGGTGGATGCTGGTGAAATCTGCACACGAGGTAAAGAAAAACATTGTCATTGTCATGTTCATTTAGTAAATTATGGTCCCATTTAGAGTCAAATAGATGATAAAGCAGGGTATGCTTTAGGTCGCAGTTACCTTGGGATTGAGAAGTTACTTCCACCGTGTGTCCTCAGTGGACGCGAGGATATCCTCCCCACGTCCAACCTAGAGAAATCTGAGTTTCAGGTAATTATATAGTCATGACAACTAGGTGTGACTACTATAATCCATTCCTGTCAGTAGATCCCACTAAATCCTGCACATTGAATCTTAAAAAAGGAACCTGTTTCTGTGTTTAATTAATTAATTTCATAATGGATTGTTATGTTAACTGATCACTTTGTATTTGATTTACAGAAAATTATTTATTATTAATTAATGATGAATTAATTAATTACTACATCAGTACCTGATGTGACTGTGCAACTGATTTGCATGTCACTAGAATCATTTGACAACTCTTATTCATAAAAACAGTGAATGATGGAGGTTATCTGTATCACCTTGCAGATTTACAGTAAATGTGTCACTTGTGCAAACAAGCAGCTGGATTAACCAAAGCCATTAAAAACCTTGACCACCACACAGCAATAAACAACTCGAGGTTGGCAGCTCCACGAGCCCTGAATGGAGTAATGAGTGCTACGAGCATCAATTATTCAACTTTATTGAGTCAGATATGAGTTTTCTACTCTTGTTACATCGGAAACCTAATGAGCTGGCAGACTCTGAGAGAGGTTCACAGTCTGCCATAAATTTACCATAACATAGAAAAACCAGCGGTCGATATCACTCACTTCTGAGAAGATCGAGCTAATGCACATGGTTGACTGAGTGCTGTTCACTCGGAGAGATGGACCGGGAAGCAGAGATTGAGTATGAAGTGGAAACAGAGGAACAATAAAAGGCTTCATCTTGGACTAAATCTAGACGTGCGACACACCAGCAGTGCCCATCTCTAAATACAAATAAGTCCTTAAATTAATGACAGAGACAATAAGTTTAGGACTTCAAAAATCCTGTGAGAATCAAATGTTTTCGAGGACCCGAGCTGTAAATGAACTCGTCTGACGTGACATAACATTTCAAGTGGTTCTCCTCCAATGGTGCATTAGCAACTTTAGTTTTGAAACTGGCTGCGTAGGCCTCAGGTTGTTGTGTCAGTGTCAGTCTGAACAATCCTGCCTGTGACCTCCGGGATGCCTTAAGCTCTATGGAGAGTCACTTCAGATGAGGATTAGGACCGGGTGTAGAGGAATTCTGCAACAGGAGACAGCTCCTTTTTGTTTCACTGAGCAGGGAAAACCCTGCATATTTGTGCGAAAGCTGCAAAAGAAGCGGAGCAAGAGGAAAAAGGAGAGATTAAAACACCAGAGGGCCCCTCTTTCTTCACTCAGGATGTTGTTTATATTGTTGACAGGCCTTTTAACCTCCCTAAGCTCTTTCTGTAAGGTCTCTTTGGGAGCTCACTTTTGGTCTGTAGCCTGTGGAGCCTCCATTCAGCCTGTATCCAGTCAGGCAGTTGCATTATTTATGAGTGCTGCGGCTGTTATTCTGACTCCCTTATTGAGATTGTTGATACCTCATCATGGAACAAAAATAATGAGGGCACAATAAATTTAAGTGCTGTCAACAGCCACTTGAGGGAACAACATGTCAGGTTTCTCTCCCGCAGATCCTGATGACATCAGATTTTTCTCTGCGTGCGATATGTTTTCCTTTTGGACAGGTCCGGTGGATTGGCCTCAAGGCCCATTTCACACTGGATTAGTTTCCATTTCAAGCCCTGCAGCCCAACCCCCCACCTCCTATATCGGAGACATGAACTGAGGTTAAATCCTCAGAAAGTCTGTTTCGTCTTTTGTCAAGGGGCTAAAAGCAATGTGACAGAAGTTTGCTTTCTGGGGAATAAATTATGTGATATTAGGCCAAAAACAGACCCTAATCCAATTGTTTGAAATGGATAAAAACATGGGATTGCAGTGTTGAATAACTGAGTAGAAGATGCACTCTCATGCTAAGCCTTGAGACTAACTGGCAAAAGAGTTCAGAGTCTAAAAATGTGAAGCCAGTGGAAAAGTGCCATAAACCTGCATTCATTCTACTGGTTGCAAAAAGGAGCCTGATTGTATGTAAGCTTATGAGAAAAGGACCTTACTTCTCAGTTGATTTATTATCTCAGTAAACAGTTTCTTACTGAGTTTATAGTCTCAATTGCTTGGTTTAACACTTCTTCAATACAGCATGATGCTCATTTTGTAAATCAAGGCCCAATTTACTGTAAAATTGACAATAAAGTAGGGTTTGCTTTGGGGCGTGGCTACCTCGTGATTGACAAGTTGCCACAGCTTGTCTCTGGGCTCTAGTCAGATCCAATCAGAGTGCCCTCTGAAGCTCCACCCTCGATTCCAAATACGTCACTTCTGGCTCCAAAAACACAAGATGGCGACAAAATTGTAGATGTGGTTGGGTTTACACTTGGTGACAATACTCCTAAGATCTTCTCTCAAAAAAGTACAATTAAAAAAGCACATTCCTTAAATCCTCATAGACTTTCCACCTCCCACACCGTATATACACAGGTAAACAAGCCTGTTCTTGCACATGCCTGAAGATGCAGAGACGTTGCAAACATGGAGAATATACACGCACAAGCACACACCTGCCTCACAGACCTTAAGCGTGCAGAGCGTTTCTGGTAAGGGAAGTGTTTTAAGTAAACAGCTGGACATGTATAAGCCATGAGCTCCTCATCAGCCGGTGTACTTCCAGATGTGAACACAAATCAGTCACTCAGAGCAGCTTCACTCTCCATCTCCACACGCATGCACGGAACAAAATGGGTGTTTGTACCAGGGGAAATCATAACAGGAAAGGACCAAAGCGGAGCGCTATCCCGACCGAGGGAAAGTTCCAGCAAATCTCAGACTCTGGACGGACACCTCATTAGCGTCTGTCCACGTAGCATCTGTAAATGACAGAGAGACATCGCACTCAACCAGTCATCTGACCGCATGCTAGCAGCAAAGACATCTTTGTGATACCAAAAAGATGATTTCAAAGCATTTTAGCATGTTGCAATACACGAGAGTTCTGGGTATAATCATGGTAGCTTCATAGTGTTGCAACAAATCTTACATCAACTTCATACAATCAGATTCTGTTATCAATTAGCTCTTTGTCCTGTTGCTGAATCAGTATTAACTCTTGTCCTGTGACACCTCATCACAATAAACCTCCAGTCACACTACATTAGCCGTACCTAAATGAGGCCAGTTTTGGGAGTAAAACCACTCCTGCTCTGACCCTTTGACTCCAGCTCATGCATCCCTCACATTCTCTCACTTTTTTTGCGGTGCGTGCTAACGGACCAGAGAGTGATTTAAAACACTCAACTCTGAGATAGACGAGGCATGTGTTTCTCACATCACATGTGATTATCTGCATCCTCGATAACAAGTTAAAGATGGTCATATAAATGTTGGTTTCTTTTCTTTTATACGGCCTCGCCCAAATACAAATTGGTCACATTTAAATGTGCTCTGTTTTTGGAATTTGCAGCAGAACACCAGTGGGTCAGTCATGACAAACCCAAGCTGTGCAGCCAAATATGGATCAAACCTTCAGATCGGTACTTTAAATTATAGTGATCGAAAAGTTTCCATTGGTAGGAAGGCTGAATGCAGACGTGGGAACAAATAAGTATAAATTAAAGAGACAGTTGACCCCGATATCAAAAATACATATTTCTCTCACCTGCAGGACTATCATTCATCTAGATGCTGAGTTTTGGAGACAAAGACTGAAGAGATGTCTGCCCTGTTGTGCTTAAAGCATCAAAAAGATTGATTTGGAAAAACTCAACGGCAACGTCTCTTTCCAGAAATCATGACAGTAACTCAAGATAATCCACAGACCTTGTTGTGAGCAGTTTCACGTAGGAACTATTTTCTTTCTACCGAACTACACTATGACATTTATTGACAGCTGTGTCACTTGCTTGTCCTCTTGCCTCCACTCATTTTATCCTTCCTCTTCTTCTTTTTGAAGGTCTACATGGCAATGATGGGTATTTTTTCTAATGAAAAGTCATTAACTTTCACATCTTTTCATTTATTGTATTAATCCGAGGGTGTAGGTTTAAATGCGGGTGGTGCGTTGAGGAAATGCCTTTAGCCAATATCCCAAAAGCTTCCTCTTTTTCACCTCCTGATGTGGGCAGATATGAGATGCATGCCTTTATTCATGGGTTAAGGAGAGTTTGTAAACTGGAACTCTTTTACTGTCCACTTGCATCCAAGTGACTCAGTAAAACTGCCCCTGTTGTGTTTTGATAAGCATCAGTCTTGAGGAGGTAATAATGGAGTGGGCTCACTTCTCATTAACAGTGGTTTTGTTTGGGCTGTCCGTGGTGCTGCCTGCAGGGACCTGGTAACAAGCATGAAGACCCTCTCAGGCCAGCTCTCCCGCAGAGTGGCATGTGGATGGCTTTGCCACAAAAACCCAAGGGGTCCTGCCGGCCAGCCTGGCTTCATTAGCGGAGGTAACCTTCAAAATGCTCTGCTGCCTCCTGCACTGCCCTCAGGTCTGTTATGGCTGGGAGGAAGTTGGAGCAAGACTTGTGTCAAATATACTGTCAACGTGCTAAACAGGAACAGCTTGGACACAGTCAAGTGGCAGACAAGAGTCCCGCAGGGCAGAGAAACGTTTTGTCAATACCACAGGAAGTTAAGCCCCTTTCTTTCAAATAAAACTGCCTCCTGTCATCGAGAAAATGTCTTCATTTCAGGCTTAATTTTTTATTTGATAACATATTAGGAAGGACCTTACTCCCCACTATAGCTGTGGCTATCACATAACCAAACCTCACTACGGAGCGAGTGGTAGCATTCATGGGACATCTCTGTAAGGTAATGCACCAGCAGTCTCTGATCATGGTTTCATGATGCAATTTTTGGATTAGCGGTCACTGGATCCGACAACCATTTGCACTGCGGCATGGATGATATCACTACATGAAAGAAGAAAATAGCTGTCCTCCGTGTATTAAGTATACTCAGTAATCATGATTACTCCCTCCATCTTGTACTGGTTTACCTTTCACTGGAGACCAGACTCTCTCTCTCTGAAATATGGGAAGTATTAAATGACCTGAAGCTAACTCAAAGAAGCTGTGGAATTTGTCAGGATAGATATGTGTTGATGTCAAACGATAGGGGCTGGTCTGGATCAGACCCTCAGAGTCTAAATTCATTAAATAAAAGGAAGGCCAGCACTGAATAACAGTCAGTCCTGTTTGATCACATAATGCTGTAATTGTTACACTCTGCATCCCTCTTTTATAAACGTCCACACTGCTTTTATTTCAAGGCTCTATCTTTAAGATGAGTCTGTGCTCATCTGGATGAACTTAAATAGAAAATGAAGTGAGACCTAAGGTGATGCTGGCTCACCCAGGTGTCACACCTTTGTTTCCTTAATTTCCTCTGCGGAGGACCCTCGTGCTCTGTGTGAGGTTGTTTCACGCCTCCCCCTCTGCTGGCTGGAGGCCTGATGAGGTCCAGATGTGGTCCAGATGAGGCCCCTGTCTGATGCAGGGACCTGAGAGGAGCTGTAGACTCCGGGGACTCATCAAACTGGTGAGGTTCTGCTCAGAGTGATTTCTGACATGTAGTTACATGTTCTAACATTGATTGTTTATATGTTATTAAACATTTGATCAGTTTTATAATCCATTAACGCTCATCTCTGGACGGGACATCTTTACTTTGTCTGCCCGTGCTCAGCCTGTGTTAGTTATGTGATGATTAATGCTTCAGCTTGTCGCTTGAGTACAAAAATAAACCAGAATGTGCAATTACTCAGATGAAATACAACTTTTTCAAATGTCTGCTGGCTGTGGAGTGATAGTCGGTCTCTTGCTAGTGTCAAAACCACTTTTTGTAATTAGTTACGGTGGAGCATGTACACTGGACAGCTTATTCATTCATTTTATGAATACCTTATTAATATTGGTGCTAATTTAGCATTTATCAATTAGATCAAAAAAGGAAAAAGCAGTTGTGAAATGTTACATTTGCTCGAGTAATAAGTTACACATTTGAGGTACTTGTATTTGACTTGAGTTTCCTTTTAATGCAAAAGTACACACGTTCTTTACATTCTTTAAAAGTAATAAAGTACAGGCTCTGAAATTTACTTGAAGTATAAAAGTAAAAAGTATCCATTTCTGCGCAAAGCTTACTGAACCTCACGTCATATTAATATAAATCAATGACTATTAAATGTAAAGGTAAAGTAGACACTTTGTGTTGGTAAAGTTGGTAAAGAAAAATACTTGAGTATGTAATTTTCTTAATTTTGTTGTACAGATACCTGAAAAATCTAGTTTAGTACAGTAACAAAGTATTTGTACTTCATTACTTCCCACCTCTGGTGACTGGTTACTTTCCAGATTACATTTGTTGTTACCCTTCCTGTCCAGTGAAGACCACACATCTCCAAATTTGATGATTCAGAACTTTTTTTGATAAACTGAAGGATTTAGTGTTCCTGTACTGATTCTCCTAATTCTCAACTAAATAAACTATTTAGAAACTCTCTTGGTTTAGCTGGAGAATGCATCATCACAAAGCTGAAAACAGGCTGTTTTTCAGAGCTCATGAAAAATTGACTTTTATAGAGATAGGTGGTTCTCACAGGCCAGCGACGCTACAAACATATTATGAACCAATTTCATCCTGCAGTAATATTAATCCAAAGACATCGTTTATAATAGTAAAACACACAAGAACCATTTTACTGCACAAGGAGTACTAGTACAAGTGTGTATTATAACGCTTGGTGTCTTCCCACTTACACTTCCTGCCAGAATGGGGAGAAAGTGTGCTTGAGTGTGCGTGTGCAAGTATATACTGTATATAGGAGGACTGGTTATGATGTTAGCATGTGTAAACTGTGACTATAGTACAGTGCAGACAAAGCCCATTCTGAGCAGGGAGGGCTCCCCATGGCAACAGCTGCATGATGTCAGATGTTGAGCAGAGATTGGACAGATGTGGTGATTTGAAGTACGCAGGAGATTAAGCCTGTAGTCTACAGAGAAATCAGAAATGTTAAGCGAGCGTACAGCAGTGCAGTGATACAATTTAGGCGCTTAATTTTCGAGCCTGATAGGAAGATAAAGGATATGAAAAAGCAAATTGAAAAGCAAGGGGAGAAAAAAAACATGTTTTGAGGAAGTATATAAATAGAAACTACGTTCACCGTTTCAGACAATACATGACTTATCCGAGGGGAATTCAATTACTCACATGTTTGGCAGATTTGCCTCATTAACAACCTGGAACATTCGTTATGATTCTTATCAGTCAGTGAAACTTTACGGGAAATAATCCCATTTCTTTGTTGAGTCTTTTGTGTCTGCACAGGCCGATATGTGTTGGACATGCTTCAAGTTCACTTACAGGCCATGTGAATTCTCGCAGGCTCGGGCCTCAGCATCCTTGGGAAGCACCGTGGACGGACAATTGAACAGGATTAGAGAGAGAGAGAGGGAGAGCGAGAGATTCCTAATTGCTCATAATTCCTGTGCTCTGATTATGTGTCTCAAGCTATTGCATCAGCAAAATGGATCCCATGACAAAAAAGACATTTTACAGACCTGAGGGTTATCCAGTGCGGCGGGGAGAAATGCAGCCTGATTTATCCAATTATCTTTTCTTTGTTGAAATGTTTCACATAGGCCTCAGGTTAAAGCGGGGGCACAAAGAGGCCGAAGCAGCTTTTGTTTTTGATTTTGTCTTCAGAAGAGAACTTTAAAAAAACATAAAGAGTGATTCATTCTGTTAAACATGTTTTCTGTTTTACTACAGTGATGTCTACCGCTACAGGTTTTAAATTGTTATTTTACCCGTGTATCCCAATCCAAATATAATAGAGCTGAGTGGAATTTCATTTATGGTGCTTAAACCACTGAACAATCCCATTTGTAAAACTCAACAGCAGCTTGTCTTTCCAGGAACAATGGCCCAGTTATTCACCGTAAACCACAGACCACACTGTGAACAGTTCTCACTGGAACTACTTTCTACGGGAGAAAAAGTCCCAATGAAAACTCTGAGTGAGTTTTTATAAATGTAACCTTGCATTGTAACAAATAGCGTTTGTACTTTTGAACTGTAGAAATAATCTCGCATGGATCTCATAAGCCTTTGTTAAACACGGTGCTTCCAGTGTCACTTCTTGTCAGCAGTGAATTGATGTTAAAGTGGGATTGAGGCCAGCGAACCGCGGTGCAGTGAGCCTCCTCGCTGGCCCACAAACATACATCCAAAAATAGCTTTCTGGCCAAGGTGATAACATGTCTTTGTTTCCAGGTTTCTACTGTCTTGGTCTGCGTTGTGCTTGACATTGAAAAATATAGAAGGCACAGTTGAACTAGAACCAATCACAATGTTTGTTGACAATAATAATCTCTGCATCACGCTCTAGCTTACAGTACATACTTTAACTGGCGCATTTATTATGTTATTCCACAATCTAAATTCATCTAAATTGCATGTTTGATGCTACACATCTAATGAATAACAACTTTTTCACTAATGTCAGGTTGGAAACCTAATTTGAGATGACCCAGGTTTAACTGAAACTCGCAGCTAGTCTGAGACGTTGCTGCTGGGTAGATATCAAAGATGTGAGCAAAGCAGCACAGTACATAAAAGAAGCACAGCTGGAGCGTCAGATAGGTCGAACCACCATGTTTTACTATATATCTATAACCATTACAGTCGCAGCTATAAATGACAAAAAAATCTAATTTATTCAAAAGTTCAACTGCAAGTTTTCTGCCAGGACGTGACTGTTGTTGGGTCTGATTCAGTCTATAGACGACCATGCACAAAAGTATGTTGAGAAATTTGAGAAGTTTGTTTCTATCCCAGTGACAGTTACGATTGGCAAGATGGCCGTTGTGTAATTGAGACTGTCATATGTTTTCTGCCATGAGCAACTTTGTGGCTTCAACGTTTCATGCATTGACTCCTTCAACTTGTGATCAGGAGGTATGTTCGGGTCTTGAGGTGAACACAAATACATTTGTGGAAAAAGTAGTATAAATTTGTTTGCAGCTCCAGAGAAAGCTGCATGTGCATCTTCCTTTTCAAAACCTACATTACCCACAATGCAACTTAGCCACTGAGAAGTGACAGCACTGAAGGCACTTTATCAGAGTACATGCAGCTTCCTCTGGAGCTATAAAAGAAAGGCTTTTTACAACTTTTTTTCACATATGAAGTAGTTATCCCGAATACCCGAATTGGTGAAGTAACCCTTTAATGCTGTGCCGAAGTCTGTGTAAATTTATAAATAATGGTCATGAATGTAAGTTGTTGTTTCACATAAAAATGTAGGGTACATCATCATGTATTTAGGCTTTACATGGAGATTATAAATGCTGTCCAAAGCTGATCGTCCTTGTCTTCTTATAGAAAAACCAAGCTGAGCTCACACAGAGATTATGGGTTTTATTTCATGTACAAAATCTCCTGAAAAGAACTTAATAAGCCTCACAAACAACAACTATAGAAGTGAAATACCAGTACAATAAAGCAAAAATGAGAAGAGGATTAAGAAAAAAACTAACTCTGATGCAGATGTATATATCGTTAAGTTAAGCAGTCTAGTAAACATGCGCTCAGGTCACGTTGCCATATGTTTTACGAAATGTTAAATGAGCCTGTTCTTTGGTTTGTGCATGTAGGCAGTGCTTTCACATGTTTCCCGTGTTCATGATGTGTACAGTCCCTGTTCATGTTCTGTATGCAATGACGCTTTTTTGGCCTCACATTGTTGTGTTTGGCACCCGATGCACAGAGAAACTTAATCCTATGTTGCTCTTTTATTTGACCTGAAAATTACCTGTTTCCTTCAGGGCAAAAAAATAATAAATTGGGGGAAAATTGCATGAGCCATTGTATTAACAGCTACCAGCAGCTCAGTTTAACAGAATAATTGGTTTAACAATGCGGCTACTTTATACCATCTCATACCTTATTATCCGACGCCTCAAAACGGGTCAGGTAACTGCCAAAGAGGCTCTGAAATCATATCAGCACCCGTAGTATAATGTAGCCCACCTTTATCAGCACTTTCTCCAATATCAAAGCTGGTATTGTGACTGAACGCCCAGAGAATCCAGGTAGATTTCTAAAGCAGAGGAAGAGAGAGACAAAAAGTACTGATAATTAATGGCTGTCACAGGATATGGAGTGGATTCAGAACGATTACAGATGACATATAAATTGCTGTGTAATTTCAGATGCTATGGGCGTTTTCGGTCGGAGCAGGTCTCCTCTTGTACCGCCTGACAGATGATATTCAAATGGAAGTCGAGGCCAGAGGGATAACATGCCATTGTTGAACCATTTGATATGCCAAGGACGTATAATGGTCTGAGCCACATGCAGAACAGCAGATCAAACACCTTCTAGGGTTTCAGGAGAACGCGGTGTAACACAAAACAAGCTCTTAGAAAAAGACCCACATCAAAATCATCTGGCGGGGAGGTTGCAGTATCAGGTCGACGGGCATTAAACGATTGACATGTTTCATGTTGATTTTGCATGTCAGACATGTAAATCGAAACATTTATTTAGAGTTCTGAAAGTAAACAATGTTGCTCTCCGTCGACTGCACTGTTGACAACCTTGGAAACTTTGTGGAATCAACACAATCCATTTTGAGGAAATTCGTGGATGCTGATTAGACAAATATGCCTCCGCACTGTCTACTTGAGGGCCTCATCAAGTTTCCTTGTTTGATTTATGCATAAACAGCTGCAGAGGTGGCACGCACACCAGCCAGGCCCGACACAAACGCAACATAAAGGTGGGTGCGTTTGCTGCCTCTGTAACACAATCTCGTCTCTCCCTCGGCCGCTCCAGATACAGTTTGATGATCTATGAAGGTGATTAGGTTCACGTCAAAGGGGAGACATGCGAGGCTTCTTGGAGGTGATCCAAGCTACAGACTGAGGATCTGATGATCTCTGTGCTCCTGGATCATGAGCCCCATTAGCTGGCTATGGTCAGAGGAACCCAATGGCATAGCTGAACAGAATTGAATAAATCCATTAAAGTGATGGTTGTGAGAAAGCTCACATGTGATGTGACACTAATGTAAATGCCAAGACAATCTAAGACTTGTTGTACACAGGTCATGAGGAGAAAAACAAGAGGCTGAGAGAGAAAATCATAGAATGCACACATATACAGATAGCGATGGATCGCAACTGTGAAATTTCCTGTTGCCAAAAAAGCGCACTGTAATATCATTTACAGTGTCACTGTATTTTAACAGCAAAAATCTGGTAACCATAGCTGTGGCTATTTTACCAGTCTTGCCTCTGGTAGCTATCTTGGCGACACCCCAGCTAACAAGATCAGGCCCCCTATCTAAATGAATAGAGAGAAAGTCATAACTTCACTTTCAATGGTCCCCAGTACATAAAAACTGCATTTATAGAATTACCAGTCAAATCCCATGGAAAAACCTTTCCTGGTAATCATGTGTATTCGCATGATATCCTCCTCTTTTGTACCTGTTAAGACCGTCTGCAGCCGCACTAGATCGACTGAATGACAATTATAACATGTTGATGTGCAAGGATGACAGTGCTCCCTAGCTTAATTTTTAGCCTGCTAATGTTTTCTAATGATGGTAGTGTTGTTTTTTGTTTTCGTCATGCATTTGGTCATGATGGTGCTAGATGACAAGCCACTGAATCACCAAAGTTATTCAAATTCATCCCGAGGGAGACACAAATTCATCCAATTGATGTTGATACATTCAAGTCAAAAACCACAGATATCTGTACAAAATTTCATTACAATCTATCCAATAGCTGCTGAGCTACGTGGACCAACATTTACATTACAGTTTCCAGTAGCAGCGCAGAGGAGGTTTAATTTGCTTAAACCTCCTCACAAGGAGTTGACAGCCTGTCCGGTGCCCTCAGACTGTCCTTACATGAGTAATCCCTCATCTAAATCTTATCACAGTGCAATCATTGAGATTTGAACTTTCAGAACAGATTCTCCTGCATGATATAAATCATGCAGCTTCAGTTTTTACCGTTTCCTGGGATTTGGATTTTCTGTGTGCATGAAATCGATATAAAGCTTTACAACGAAAAACATTATGTAATAAAGCAAACTTGGTGCAAAAGGCCTTTCATAATCCTGGTACACTGGAGAAGAAAGCTTGCTTGAACATCAGATCTAAACTTATAACCACCTATCTTCATAGATAGACTAGAGACTAGAGAAGAAGACAATGGGAACTGACTGTCCTCATTACCCCTTCAGATCTGTTTGCCTTGTGAAGCCATCAATCAGGCCCTGCTAACAGTAATCAGTCACTATTCAGGGCTGTCGAGGCTCTTTGCCCAGGCAGGGGGGGGGTGTAGACCCTGATAGGACCACCCAATCTGATCTGTGACTGACGGTGGGCATGCGGACCCTCCTGTTTGGATTGAAGTTGGTGGACTCAACACAGCGGCTCCACAGACACCCCGGCTTTCATTTCTGCTGAGTGAAATTTTCAAAATGAAAAGATTCACCAATGTGACAAGCAGAAGAGGGCTTAAAAGAACATGCGGAAGGATAAGAGGCAAGAGTCGCTGTGTTGACACTAATTAGGGAGTGAAAGAAGTTAGAACTGCATAAAGACTGTGAACATGTCTGGGATTTCAAAGGTAGGAAGCAAAGATCAGATGCAACGGGACAGAAGCGACTTGAAAGAGGCTCTCAGTGCACTTATTGATTTGAATGCAGACGTTCAGAGCAAAGATATTCAAAGACGGAGAGGAGGGCTAAACAGAAGTGGCAGATGTGCCTGAGGAGGTTATCAATATATTGACTACTCATCACAACAAACAATCTGAACTGGTTATGGGGATTTAGTTATTGCTGCTCAACTGAAACATAGGCTAAGGAAATATAAAATTCAAATGAGGATAAAAATATGCTCGTTTGGTGCTGTCACATTATGTATATCATATATTCTTTTATTCCTTATGAGGTTAGATAGTGACATGGTTTGTTCATTTCCTGTTTTATTTTGTAGTTATATGCGCTTGTGACTTGTCGCTCTCTACTTCCTGCTCACCTGTGTTCCCAGTGTGCCTGTGCTCCTCCCCAGCCTGACTCCCCACCAACACCTGTCGCACATCAGCCTCGTCAGCACTGCCCTGTTCCCAGTGTCTCTCCACCTGCACCTCATCCCCTCGTTAGTTTAGTCTGTATTTAAGCCTGTGTTGTTCCCTCTCTCTTTGTTGGTTCGACTGTTTTTCTTGTTGTCTCAGTCAAGAGTCTCCTGTGCCTGTTCCTTCTTGATTTGTTCCCTCGGGTTTTCTGGTTTGTCCTCAGTTTTCGTATTGTCGCCAGTTTTTGTCTCCTGCCATTATCCTGTCCAAAATCCAAAAATCCAAAAGTGTGAACAATAAAATTTTTATTGTTCACACTTTTGGATTTTTGGATTTTGGACTTCAGCTCATTTAAGGTGCAATATGTAAGAATGTTACTGCTGGAGGGTAGCGGAGGGTTTGACTGAAACAAAGTTTGCTATACTGTATGTGTGCCAATATGACACCTGATTTTCTGTGCCGATTGCAAAACTAACTTGTTTTAAACCTTACTATAAGAAATAAACCTATTTCTCTAAAGAAACCTTTTCCAAAGTAAAAAACAAAAACAATGTTAGTTAAAAACATAAAAAAAGTAACTAAAATTACCACATCAAAATTGTGAAAAAAATAACTAGTGAGGTTATGTCAGGTGTTCGGAGGACAGGAACTTATCTGGTGCCCCTCAGTCTTGCCACCATTCCCCTGCTCCCTCTGTGGCTTACATACCGCACATCGACTTACTAATTCCAGAAAGCTGATGGGCTGAGATGTAAACTGTTGACTTGAGTTGAATACTTATAATGGAAATAAAAGTATCAAATAATTGATATAAAAAAAATTTTTATTGAGATATTTGCTAAATAGCATGCTAACCCACTAGCCCCAGCCCTTCTTGTCTTGTAATACCACTTTGTCCAGGCAGAGTCAACTAATAAGACTGCTAGGGGCATGGCTAACAGAGCAAACTAGCTAACAGTAGCTACAGATAGCAGCAGTTAGCGGTTACTCTGGTGATATGCTGCCCCCTATTTGTTTGTATGAATTTCGACTGATGGCAAATTCTTACATATTGCACCTTTTGTGTTCACCCTGCCTCCGTGTGTCTGCATTAGATAGTAGTTTGATTTTGGCAAGTAAACAAAATTTGGTAAAAGATTTAAACCTTAAGAAGATTAATTACTAGAAATCATGGGAAAGTTTGGATGAGATTAAAGTTAGAGGGACATAAAAAACATAAAATATACGCTTCACTTACACTCTAAAATGTGAATCAGTAATCAAACCCAGAATTACATCACTTACCGTCTGTCTGATGGTCTCTGACTGCACTACTACGTTAAATGAATGGGTAAATACATATTTCTCAGTAAAAGCATCTCTTTCAACCCAACACAAAATTACTGGTTCATCATAACCCCAAGATAGATGCATAACTGTGGGAAACACATTTTTTTCCTCTGAAAGCCCAATTGCCAGAATCATTCCGCTCCTGAACCAAAGAAATCCTCAAGAAACTAGACTTCTAACATGCAGATGCGGCGCCACTCTTGAAGTTTAACAGGCTCCCATTAAGACGCACACATTACAGCACTTTTCTCTGTGCTCTCACACCTACGCAGCATTCAGGGACCGGCTGCCCCAAATGGCTGTGTAGTCGTCAGCACTCTCTCCTGGGATGTGAAAGTGTCACGGGTTGAGACTGGCATGTAAGTGCCTCACAGTGAATGTGTGAGGCACTTACATGCATAACACAGAAAGAGCGGAAATTAAAGGCTGGTAGCGAGATGCAATCATGTTAAACAGAAACCATTTAGATGGAGTTTAGGGAACGTTCCAGTGGAGGCATTTTATCCGACATGATCTGGGTCTTATAAGTGTCTGGAAGAGACACAATGATTTATTGCCTCCCTTTGTCACCCGTGGGGCCTTAAGCACTTCATCTGGAGACAAATGACATTAACAAGACACAGAGACGTCTGTTTCTTTCTAATGTACACGCTGACTTTGTTACAGAAATGGTGTTTCTTTCTCCTGTATTTCACTGATGTCAGGTTAGAATTGCGTGCAGTAACAGGCACTAAATGGTAGTCCTGATCTTTTGTCTTCACGCATAGACATAAAACTGATTTGGTTTTCCTATCGTAGCGAAAGACTGAACGAGAATGTCTGAGCTCAGATTGCACACAATAACATTTGCATGTTTCCCACCAGCGCCATCCATTCTCATTTGTGTATGAGTGCAGGCAACATTACAGATTGCTATAATCCCTCAAAGCTGACAATCGTGATATGGCTGTTAATGTTGTCACTGTACTGGTTTGTGCCTCCAGGACAATGAATAATTTGTACAGTCATTTTCAAGGCAAGGAATTGGCTTCGTCGCAGGTGATTGTGTTACAACAATGCCGCGCGCTGAATGTTGTAAAGCCAAGAATGGGAATGAAAATATCCTGGAGCCAGCTTAGAGTGCACCGAGTTGTAATGTCGGCTGAATGAGAAAAGGCAGCAGCACTACATCTTCATCTGTTTCCCAACGCTGCGCTGATAGCTTTATCAGCTGAGGAAAACTAATGTAAACCTACTGCTGATGAAACTAGCCATGTGTTCTCCGGTTCCTTCCACAGAGGTAAGACCGAGCTGAGGAGAGCTTTTGTTCTTGGGTAAAAAGCTGGTGTTGCAAGCACCTTTCAGCACCCTCTGATTCAGTGCACATTTTCAGGTATTGCCCCGCATGAAGGTTGAAAAGCATCGCCATGATTCTGTCGTCGGGGGTCTGTAACTGGGATCTGTGTTCCAGCTGTTGCAATGCATACTTGTCATGTAAAATGTTTGAGATATCCTGAGAAATGCAGGTACTGCAGCAGCAGGAGATGATCACTCTCACCTGGAAATTTCCAGAAGTATTTTGGGGAGGAAGTGTTTGTGGGTTTCATGGCAGGGAAAGAAAGTAGTAGAGAGTAAGGGCACCACAGGAGGAGTGAGGCTGTTCTGCTGTCCTACCTTCAACTCCCGAAGTGTTCCCACCATTAAATTTGGCAGTAAGCAAAAGCTGGAACTGCTGCGTGTGGAGAATACATGTTAAACTCCTGACTCTCTGATGTATATCATCTTCTGTGCCTCAGACAATGAATGCAAAGAGCTCCAAGCTCCAAGAAAAGTCTGTTCAGTTTTTTAAATGTGTGAGAATACAACCTAATAATACTTCCTCTTACAGAAAGATACCTCAAGTAATAAAATACAATGAATAATTGTCAGACATTATGGCCAGATCAAGAACAACATGACAGCATGCTTTTAATTTGTAATCAGGCTACAAAAGTATCAGCTGCCAGACCGCAGGTTGGAGTGACGCACATTGATGCAACTGCAGAGGATTAAACTGGATAAAGAGAGAAAACAATGCATGCGTGAGGAGATGATAGATAGAAAGGAGCTAATATGGTGTCAAAAGAGACTATTAGAGGTAACACTGTGATGCACAATATGGCAGTAACGGCTGATTGCAAGGACGTTTATTTCCACTTCATGGGACTTCCAATAATAAACTGAGGCAGGAAAACGACCTGAGATGATGCTTCATCCATATGTTACATTCAGCAAACATATTCCCACAGGTTATCATTATAACTGCACAATGTTAACAACATTACTGCCAGGTATTTCCACACCTAATGAAAAAGTCGTAAAAGTAAAAAGTCAGGTATTACATTTCCCCCTGATGGAACAGACATGCTACCTGAACATGTTAGTTATTACAGATTATAGCTCCTACATGCCCTCCTGCTAATATCCACTCAGTATGTTATACTGTGTCCCTTCCCTCAACTTTAAGGCCCCTCAACCTTTTGGACTCTCAGTCTTCTATAACATTAAAAATTTAATAGCCGTTAATAATATACAAGGATGAAAATCTAAACATCTGAGTGCACTCAGATAAGTTGAACTCCTTGACAAGGAGAAATCAAATTATCCAGACAGAACCTGATTCTAGGAAAAGTTGCAGTGCGGTAAATCAATTAGTTTGGCTGGTTTAGTTCTCTGGAAAGTAAGTTTCCCTTTACCATCAAATGACCACAAAAGCTACTTAAAAACGTATGGACCTGGTGGAAATATGGAGTTCAGAAAGAGCAGCCTTCATCAACCTGAGGTGTAAATCTTATCCTGTGAGCAAAGACTGAACAGAGAAATTACTTAGATGATTACTTGTTATCACTTTTTTCTGACGTTTGGCAATCTGTAGTGCAGTGGCACCCAATCCCACCATGGGGTAGGCCCATACAGTACACATTCAAAACCATCACATAATCATTAAATCACTTAAATCACTTATTTCCATTTCGTTAGCAGAGCACGAGGAAGGACGTCAAGTTTGTTTGGCTTTTTTCACGTATGAATGAAAATTCCCATGATTCCAAAACCATGTTAATAAAAACAACTACTGTACATAAGGCAGGAGAAGGCCTACCGATTAAGAGGCTCTTCAAAATTTGTGTCTGGCTCTAAACTTTGTCATCTATGCTGCCAATGGGAAAAAGAGACATTTGTCGGTGGATAATAGTAAATCACAGAGCATTGAAAGCAGCTGCCAAGCTCCACGATGGCTGACATAAAAATAATGCGAGCCGAACTTTCAGCTGTATGGCAGCTGGGTTGCACGACAATAAGATTCATCTTTTTAAAGTCACAATAGTCTCACTAGTTTAGATATGATTCACTTCTGTCTTTGACAGCTCTCATAGCGAGGGTTTTTCCACAGTGTGTGTACAAAGGCAATGGATAGTTGTAGCAATGTACATGAGAACTGCTTAGCTGTGAGTCATAATCATCTGAGTGATAATTAAACGAGACAACTGTAAATTATACAAGAAAGTTTTTTAGGCATCAGAAAAGAGAATAGAGGGTTCCAGCTGTCTGTTTTCTGTGTAGTGCTATCGTTGCTGTCATTTCTCCATCAGTGCTCGAGTGCAGAACCATGACATCATTTCCAAATGTTTTGAATGTCCATAATGTTCTCGGTGACAGGTCTGCCAGTGGAATTGGTTCTTCTCCAAACGTTCCCAACATAAGCTGTGCTCTGAAGTACGTCCCACGCCTGACAGTCGTGAGGACGTTTTCAAGATGATGTTGCAGATTAGCAATCAATAACAGACATCATTTTTCAATTTACACTTGAAAGGATGAGGCCAGATGGTGAAATTGCTCAGACAAGCATGATTTTCCCGCGAGCCTGTGATGGTACAGTCTCCTCTGTTTGCACGGGGTGACCACAAACACATGCTACTCCTTAAGGGGAGTCCCTCTACATGGGATGTGTTTTTGATCATTTGTCATAACGGACAAAAGGGAGATTTGAGATAACCGCACGGTCATCCTGCATGTGGGCGTACTGTAAAATAATCCATTTCATCTTTAATGCTACATGGATTTAATTTCGTGCAGAAATAAGCTCTTCAAAAGAAATGAAAAATACACTGGAAAAACTAGACGGCGTCTGGTGAGATACTTGTCTGTTGGACGGATGTTGGAAAAAAAAACCAAATATACACAAGCATAATAAGAATCTGGATGTTTATTTTCAACATTTGGAGCATCTTGGTCCAACAGCTTGGTGTCAGACTGCCATTAAAAGCAGTAATTTCTTGCTTCTCTCGCCTCTGTGGACTGACAGCACATCTCAAACATCTGACAGTCCTGCTGACTGTGTTCTTCTTCCGTCTCGTCCCCAGACTGCTGCTCCAGCTCCACCCGCCTGCTGCTAAGAGCCGTCCAGCTGGGATAATTGGCCCCCCTGTCCACCTTTTTCTGCCATTCACTCCGCCTGAAAGCTCATCTCCACACATGCCCTACCTCTCTGTTTGGCCTCTCAGACTAACTGCACATTCGTTTTCATTCCGTCGACTGTTAGGACGACATCTGTCACTGGGAGCTGGGGGTGTCTTTGGGGTCTTGTGACAGAATGGAGAAGAGAGGGATGGAAATGAGTTCACATGAAATAACAGAAAATAGGCAGAGATTCCTCCTCCAAATGACTCCCCTCTGCCATTTTGGGAAAAAAGGGAAATGCCAGTTAATCCCTAAGCTGATTTGAGATGTAAATCATAATGCTGATACTATGTTACACAATTGTGTTTTATAGGATCTGGCTGGTACATTAACCTTTTCATTATCTAATGGCAGTTTGTGCTCCGCCCGAAGCTGTAATCTGAAATTTATATTTTATTCCCCCGGTATGATCAAACAGTTATTCAATTTATAGTCCAGGTCATGAAAGGCGATGTCAATAAAATACATGAAAGTCCATGTGAATCCTGGTCATAAATACTCTATTTATATGCAAATACACAGATAGTGTGGCTCAATCTGTTGCTCTGGAAATGCATTCATTTGACTGATGTCACAGGATGTACTGACCTACATGAAATTAAACTATGTGATCATTTCAACCTACCAGCAGGATGGACTGAGAAAAAAAACAGCAAATATGGAAGTAATTTAAAAGATCTAAAGATGTGAGGGGAGCTTTGGGTTTCAGCAGACATGCAAGCAATCCATTATTTCAAGGACACATGGAAATACAATGAATACTGAAATGATTTAAGGACAAATACGTAGGATTGTTTTCCTTTTTATGGTAGTGAATGTAATCCACATTGTTGCAAAGTCTGCTCAAATTACTGAGCAGGCATAATTCACTATGAAAGATGTTGCATTAAAAACATTGGCTCGTCTGATTTAACCTGTGTGGTCCAACTGAAGAAAGATATGGCATGATATTCACTTAAGACTTTCCACGGCTTTGTAAATATGTGGGAAAGGTTGTGGGAAATCTTGATGACTATTTTTGGCCTGAATCAGCGGGGGTGACAGATATAATAATTAAAAGTCTGTAAAGGAGCACAGACACACAAACCTCAGAGGAACAGAACAAGTTTAAACTCAATACAAGAAAATGTTTTCCCCTCCGGAGGGAAGGGTGTGTTGTCGAGTTTGCAAAAGAAGCATGCAGCAAACTTAGACTATGTGATTTAGATACACGTTCAAATAAAGAGGGATGGTTCACCCTGATAAGAGCAGGCTGAAGGTTTCATTTCCAATCCCTCGTTCAGTTCTGCTCCAGTGGCTTTCTATTTAAAAAATAGTGTAGAGTTGGTACTGTTTTCTCCACTAAGTCGAACTGAGATAAAAACACTACCCTCTTAATGCAAATGTGGGTTTCTAAAGTCGAAAAGCAAAAGCTATGGCAAGCCGGTGTGTCACGATTTCACTGCAAAACCTGAGATAATCACTGTGGTTTTGTTTATCGTGCTTTCCTGTGTTTTAATGCCAAGCCACAAAACATGGTTTACACTGAATTGTGAAGCTTTGGTTCCATGTTGCTCTCCGTCCTCAGACAGAGACTCAATGTCCCGTCAGTCACTATAAAATACATTCACCTTGAGGCGAAATCCAAGCTACCTGTTGGTTGACATATCATCAGATTTATTTGTTCTGTCCTTGTTTTCCTCATTAAGGTGCTGTCTGCAAGTACAGCAGGAATCGTGATTCCTCTTGCACAGATAAAAGGTGTTGGCTCCCTGCTCTCTCCAGAGTGTTTCTGCTGTTTGTCATTGACTGCAGGCTCCCCAGTGTTCCTGCTCTCAGAGGAGCTTGTATGTCAGCACACTAAACACGAGCAATCCTCGACATTCATTGAACCACCACCGTCGGGAGGGTGAGGGCTGGTTCCTCCGTATCAGTAAAGGTCAGAGGGGAGGATTCATGTTCTAACGCTTGCAGTGCACAAATGCTTCATCCACTGAGAAATGAAATCCTATCAATGCATTATCCTGACTGCATATGTATGCATCCACTTGAATGTATATTTTTTTTCCCTTTAACTTGGCAAATACTGATATACAACACTAATACTGATGACTTGATTCAGTGCTTTCTTGCTTGGATACTTCACCATCGACACAGAACGAAACATGGTGCATTGCTGCCACCTAGTGGACAGGAAATGCAAGTACAGAATACTCCCACTGCAGACAAGTGGTTCCTGAACAGCACATTGATTTAACAAAAGCAAAATGCAAATATTTAAACACTTTTGAAGCAGAGAAGTTAGTCCATAATCTTTTTTTTACTTAAAAGTGTGCACATATATAGCAATTCCGACCCATGAAAATGAAAATGTAAAAACTCTTCAATTTTAAAACAAAATGTAAGTGTGGCCGGTCTGACGGTGTCATTTAAAAAAAGACATCCTGGACACGTTTCACAAATTCTACATACAGGCCACACATAAAAACATGGGCAAAAATACTTAAATCAACAGAATGAATTAACACTTTCTATACAACATCCACTGTTGTCAAATATTCTTGACTTCTTTTAACTGTAGCCTTGTGATGTGATATCGAGACACCAGTTTTCGCTTCATTTCAGTGTAGAAAACTGTGCCTCTAGTGTTTAGGTGTCCATGGCAGAGAAACAGTGAAGACAGTCAAAGGGATTTCTCATGCCAAGCTTGTCGTATTAACATTTCACATATCAAAGTGAGGAGGTGTTCAGATGAGATCACTCAAGTTCCTTGAACCGTGCAAACATGGCTTTGCGTACAGCTTGTTTGTAGGAGGCGTGGTCCCACACGACAAACTCTTTCTTTTTCCTCTGCAAAAGAGAAAATGCAATGAAAGGTTTAATAAACTAATAAGAACAAAAACACTAGAAATTAAGCTGTGAAATAAACTTCACACCTACCGGGGCAGGTTCAGCTCCTAAACCAGGTCTTTCACTGACTTTATTCATTTCCCTGAGCACAGAGAACAAACAGTTTAGGCAGACATGTATGTAATAAAACCACTTAAATGCTTTGTTTTCAATTTCAGTAACACCTACCTGGAGCCCCCAGCCCAGGTATTATGATGCTGTGGCTGTTGGTGATGGTGTTTTCTTCTTTTCTGTTCTGGTGACCTGGGACCTTCTTTGGCATTTAGCTGTGGACGACAAATTCCATCTTTAGTCATCAACTGATGATGCGATAACTACCTCGGCATATTTTCCCTACTCCATTCATTTTCACTTACTTCTTTTTCCTGGTTCTCCAGTGCCTCTAGCTCCTTCTTTGACCTCTTGATCTTAAGGTGGATCTCCATATTTTGCTGTTGAGACAGAACATCCAACGTTAGAGGCTATAGTCATAGGGTCACTGCCAGCTATTGTTCATACAAAGGTTTAAAGTCAGTACTTTGTGCAGGTCAGAAAGCTGCTGGTGGCGGATCAAAGCGTCCTTGTTCGGGAACTGTCTCCTACACAGCAGGCAGGCCATCTTCTTCCAGTCAGTAAGCTTGCTGTCTTTGTCTTCAGACTGGTTGCCCAGACCGCTTCTAGCTGCCTCTTCCTTATCTTCTTCCACCTCTTCATCACTTCCAGCAGCGTAGTCTGATGCCAGCATACCCAGGGAGCCCATCGGACGCTGGGGAAGCACACCAGACAAATATCATGTCAAAAATTCTCAATCATCTAAAAAATAAAGTTTGATAAAACACTGGTCTATCCACTTTATTTCTCTTACCTTTGACTTTTCATCTTTCTTAGGAGGAGCAAGAGGCTTCTTAAAAAGATCATCTGCACCTGAGATCTTAGGATGTAGACAAAGAACAAGCCAAAATTAATAACAAGATCCAATAAATAAATACTTTTTATAGCTACCATTCACTGTAAAATATCATGTGCAGAAGAGTTATAATGTGTAGTTGCTGGAGGCGAGTCCCTAACCTTCCTCTCAAAGATAGCAAAACCAGCATCAGCTGACTTGGATTGCCTCCTATCATCGTCCATTCCACCCTTCAGCAGTGGCGATGCGGCACGAACACTTTCCTTTTGACGATTCTGGATCTTTGCCCAGCGCTCCATATCTTTCATGATCTGCAAACAGCAAGACATTTCTTAACCATCTTCCCTTTACACATCTGTATTTCACATATTGTGGTGTGCTATAGTAACTGAAATGCTACCTTGACAGCAGCAAGACTTCTTGGCTTATCGTCTTTGTCTTTTTTGGAAGCGTCATCGTCGTCTTTTTTCTCTGGATTTGCTGCAGAAGTCAGGCCGGGCTCCAGAGCAGAGCCGGTAGCAGAAACGGGAAGTGGTGCCGGAACTCCTCCAGGGAGGGGGGGCACCATTAGCGGTTTCTTCATTTCCAGAGGAGCATCTGCTGCTGGGTTGGCAAGGATGGCCTGGTCTTCAGCAGTCATCGACCCAGGTTGGGCCTCTGCAGAGTTCCCTCCAGGAACTGGGATGTAGGTCTTTGACGCACCATCCCAGTACAGGTATTCTTGGGTTTGAGCATTGTAGAAGTACTATTCACAGAAAAGGCGAAAAAAGGAGAAATTAGCGGTTAGAAATTAGAAATTAAAAGGAGAAACTAAAACCACTCATTATAAAGACTCGTTTGTGGGGGTAAGCTTAACTGGTTTGTCCTCTTGTTAAGAAATTATTCAAAACACCTCTTGTTGCTTGATTAAGTTAGGATCTCACTCCTCCAGACTGTGATTCACTTGTAAAACTTATAACTCTGACACAGCTGGAAGAAGAGCTTCTTAGTCCCTCCCACTTTTATTAGTGGTAATAAGTGGTAAACACACAGTGCATGTCTTAGTTGTGTCTTCACAACTAATCTTCAAAATTTCTTTGTTCAACAAATAATTTATCAGAAGATAAATTTACTTCTAAGAAAATGTTTACTAGCTTTACAGTATTTTATATTCTCTGTGAGTTTATACATAGCATCTAGCTACACTGTGGCACAAGTGTTCTCTTGTATTCTCACCCTTGAGCCAGGGTCATAGTAAAGTGTCGTCTCAGGATCGTAGTAGAAGCCTGATGTGGCATCGTATAAGTAGTTGGTCATGTCTGGAATCTCAGAGCCTGGAGGAATTAAACGCATCGATTAGTCATTTACATTACTGTAACTATAGTGAGACATGGTGACACATGACATATGGTTGACACTTAGAGACGTAAAGCATGGTTTGCTTCTTACCATAGATGTAGGCCTGTGACCCATCTATGCCACCAGTCATCCCAGCTGCTTCTGCTGGCACATGGGGTCCACCGGCCGGGTATGACGGATTCACAGCTGGAGTCTCATTGAAGCCAATTCCCTATGGAGGTGTTAAAGGAAATATTCATACCAGCCAGCTTTGCAACAACATATCTACTGCTTTGCCCTTTTGCTTTGTAGCCTACCTGTCCAGTGCTGGGGTCTGATGACAGAGCAGGGTTAGCACTGCCGCTCATCAAATCACCTGGTGACACAAATGGTGTGACTACTTACAACACATTTATGATCAAGTTTAATCATAACCAGCAGGGACCAAGATACCAGAATATGTGTTTGAGCAAGTCTCACCTTGCATTCCAGCAGGGACACCAGCAGGTGGTGGCAGAGGATGCAAGAACTGTGGAGGTTGTGGGTACTGCTGTGGCTGAAATGACAAAGATCACAGGTCATCTGAGAAGTCTCACCATCCAACTGTGTACAACAGTACAGCAAACAGACCACAGCTTACCCCTGTTGTGCTGGCCTCAGGTGGGAACCCAAGAATGGAACTGTTTGGTTTGTCAAAGTCTCTTCTGAAACTGAAAACGGACAGAAAATCATCATCGTTAGACTGAACAGAAAATACAGTAACACTGTATTTGAAGCACTGTGCATAAGACTACAATTTTTAATACAAAGTTGACATTGTTTGATATGGCTCTATTATGACAACCTGACATCGACCAAGACAAAAAAAACATCTCATAAACATGTCAAAGCAGCACTAATTCTGAAACTTAAAAGACACTATTCAGCTTTATGTGTTGGCATTAGATTAAACTCTCAAGTGTGCTTGGTTTTGACATTGGCTGTCATATATTTACATATTCCACCGTTAAATGTTATGAATCTATTTTGACAACAGGGATTAAAAGCACCAAGGGGATTAAGGGAGTCCAATTTATTGCTAAAGCAAGCTAACTGCTGCCAGCAGCTATTAGCACACTCCTACTTGCTAGCTGAGAGCCAGCAGACTGCCACTACTTTCGTCTTGCATCAGTACTGTTGCTCATAACTCTCAAGAGTGAATGGTTATGACGGTGTCATCTCAGTCTTATGCACACACCTTCAAATAAAGTGCTGGTGTAAATCCTTGCAAAAAAGTTACTTACTTCTGGTTCTTGAGGGGTTTTGCAACCTCAGCATAAACTCTGACTCCATCGATATAAAGGGGTCTGGGTTTAGTGAGGAGCTCAACCAGACGTGTCACTTGCTATAAAAAGAAGACACAGTGGTAAGTCCTGGAAAATCACAGGGAAACTGGACAGAGACAGTACTGGCTCTGATTGAACATGAATTAATAGCAAAGTGTGTGCATTTATATTTTTTACGTACTTCATGGGAGTCCATGTCAACAAAGCAGAAGCACTTGGCTCCTGGTGGCTTGGCCTTGACTAGACGAACATTTCTTTCATCCAGATATGCAAAGGGATCCAAGGCTTTCAGGATAGTCTCTACTGTGGTGGTGGGCTTCACATTTTTTATTATCATGGCTGTAAAGTGACACAACAGAAAATGTTTACCCAACTGGGTCAGGATTCTGATAAATGATTGGACTGCTTGTGTTCATGTCTGTAAGTTTAAGAGAAAACTGGGGTGTTTAAATCAACATACTTTTGCTGTCTTTAAAGACAGAGTCAGATTGGCGTGAATTGTGAGGAGGATGGTTGCGGTTGCCCCAAGACTCTGCGTGCTGCTCAGCTTCTTGCTGTTGGAGCTGTTGATCCACCTGCTGCTGCCAGGCCTCTGGAGTCAGGTCAGAGCTACGCTGCCACTGGTTGGGGGGCAATGGCTCCATAGGGCGTTTTGGATCTGACCCATTCTGATCGGTCTTCAACTCTTCTATAGGTACATCTTTTCTGGGCAACTGGGGCTCCTGATGTTGAGGTACTTTGTGATCTGACTCCTAATTCACAGAGATGAGAAGGCACGGTCATTTTAAACTGTGGTATGGTAAACAATATGTCGAAGTAATATTCTACATGATGAATGGAAACTATAAATTCTCAAACAGGCGCAGGGACTTTCTTAACCTAGGCTCGGAGCCCTTGACTGAGAACAGTCATATATATATATAAATATATTACAAAATATATTCAGCATGGTTACCAGCTGTAGCTGTGTTATTTTTGATCACACTACCTTGCTCGGCATGACCCGCGCTAAGATTAAACAGAGGCAAGATGTCTCACTCTGTGGCTAAAACGGAGCGTTCAAGAAACAGTGTGTAAAGGGGTGCTGGAGCGATGCACCATGAGAAAAATGTTTTTTGAAAATTAAAGTCTGTAAACCTATTCTATTAAAACCCTCAAATAAAAGTATAAACCTGAAAATTAGCATAATATGACTTCTTTAAAATAATAGCTTTCGTTTATGAATTTCTAGGTTCTGTCACTACACTCACATGAACACTTCTTCCACGCTCGTCTGGCTGGATGTACTTCATGGACGTCGTTCTAGTGCCAACCTTTAGGGACCCCTGAAAGAAGAACAGAAACGATTAATCAGCATCGTACAACATAGGCGACATATCTTAATACCAATGACACCCAACATGCACTCTGGCAGGTTTAGCCCCCCTGAGGATAAGACGGGCGGACACTTAGGGTGGTGTGCAAAGCCCAGATCGAGGATCATGCTTCACATAGACCATTTACTACACTAGAGAAGTTTAAAAGGGAACTACAGATAGGGCGGCAACTAACATTATTTTAAGTATCGACTAATCGGCAGATTATTCTATCAAGTAATCGGTTGTCAGGCACGAGTGAAAAGGGCCCATAACAATTTCCTAAGCCTAGGGTTACATCTACAAATTGCTTGTTTTGTCTGACCAAAACCAAAAGATATGCAGTTCACTGTCACACAATACAAAGAAAAGTAGCAAATCCTCACAACTTAAAGAATGTAAAAGCAATCAACCAATTATGAAAATACATGCAGATAGATGTCCACAACAACACACCAGAACTTCATAGTGCCAAATATGAGCCACGTTCTCAGTAAGTAAGATGTACAAATCAATAATATAAATCGTAAATACTCCATTTCCAAGATCAGATTTCATTACTATGAGAAATGAGCTGATTCAAAGCAGCACTGCGTTTGACATAAACAATTCTGCTGTAAGTGATGCTTCTCAAAAACGGGTTCAAATTCACAGTGGAGTACCTCATTTGCAGGAAAAAGGATTAACCATTTACCCATTCATGAAACCATACCATAACGCACAAAGAAAAAAGAAATCCTTTAAAACCATTGATAGCTCCCAAGTGGCTATAAGATTTTTTGATTGTGCAACCAAATACTCTAAAAACAGAAATAGCAGAGAATAAACTGCTACATACTAGATGTACACTGCAGTTATTTCCTCTACGGGAAAACAACAACAACAACAACCATCATATCTGAGCTAGCAACCTATATGCAGAAAATAGCAAATAATCCTAATGCAAACCTGATTGCGAAAGGTATAAACAAGCTAGCAGCGATGACCTTTTCTTTTGCAGTGATTTTGAAGAGATAGCCATTTTAATAGCAGGGTCAGTTCCCCTGACACTATTCTGCAGGGGCGCCGCCGCTGCATTCTGGGCTTAACGGCGGCCAAGACGATTGTAACTGGCTAAAAGATCTACGAACAATCCATTGTTCAATACTTTTCCCCTATGCCATAGTAGCCCCTCCCCTATGGCTATCCGAGAATATAGTTTTTACAGACATGACCAAAGCACATCAGTCCTTGCCAGTGTTGAAGACTCTGTTGTGTCAAGATTTGAAGTTCATTCATAAATTGTTCTAAGCAACTCAAAGAGTAGAAATCCTGTTGCCCAAAATGCATAACGATGAGTTCGAGAGAAAACCATCAAGAGGACATAGACTCTCCAGGAAAGTCACAGATGATTGAAAATGCCTTGAACTGGTAAATCAATGTCACAGAAGGACTGCCTCAGAAACCTAAACACAGCAAGACGAACGTTTTCTTATGTGAACTTCAGACAATGTCCAGGAATTCAGTTCAGACATTATCCAGAGTTGCCCTTCACACATGTATCACACAACAGAAGATTGTCTGTGTCAGATGCATTCTCATCTACTGGAAACACTCCTTTGGTTTAGGCAAGACGGGCACCCAGGTAGGGTGGAGGATTCATCCGTAATGATGGCTGTTTTTGCGCTGATATCAATACTACATGTACTGGGGAACTAACCACAATATCAAGAGTGGAAAGCAAAAGGTACTCAGGAGCTGGCAGGGTAAAGCCCAGGTAATGTCTGTTTCAACCGATTCAGACATTTGCGTTCACACACACAACTCTTCCGGGTAATGTCTGGAAAAGTTCAGGGTAGCAGTGCATGTGTGAATATGGCTTGAAAGTCAGCAGCCACACAAGCAGTTTTGTGAGGCTGTAATGCTCATTGTCAAGAAAGCCAAAATGTTAAATAGATAAACTGTTAAAAGAAATGAACCAACGTATTTGACAAATTAAAATTTTGCTCTAAAGGGGATCACCAAAGTGTACAAAGAGCACTGTGATTATCCACCCGCAGTTTGAGTTATTTCACACTCAACAGCAGATTCAACCTCATTGTGCTGGAAGAAATGAAGTTATTGAGATTTATCCTCTGGGGTCCAAGAAAATTTCCATGAATCCATTGACTAGAGGTAGAGATACTTCACTGGCTAAATGAAATTTCTGACCTGCTGGTGACTCTAAATTAAAGGTTCAAGCGAAAAACAAAGTTACTCAGATTCAGCCTTGGGGTACCATGAATATACGTACATTTCACTAAAAAACAAATGGCACTAGAGGAAAAGTCGGGAGATCACCAAAGCAAAGGGGATTTCATTCTTCTGGGGACAATGATTATCTGTACAAAATTTCACAGCAATGCATCCAATAGCATTTCAGATATTACGGTTTGCACCAAAGAGGTAGACCAACAATGCCATCTTCTGTACAGTTTCAGATAAGCATTGGCAGCGCTTTCTAAACAACAACAACAACGGCGTAACATAGCAATAACGTTAATTTACCATCCCCTTTACATGGTGGTTGATCATGTCTTCTGCTTGGCGGGTGAGGACCTCATTGTCTCCCAAATTTGTAGACATTTTTGATTGTTGTTCTTCTATAAGTTAGCCATTTATTGCTTCTAGCCGCTAGCTGTTTTCTAAATCTCCCAGTGGTTGATCACACACTTAATACACCGTCAAAACTCCACCTCCTGTCAGCTCACCGGCCCACTCTTTTTACACACACATCGATCCAGTTTTGTTACCACCGCTGTTGGCTCAGAGGCGCTACAACAACCACCCCGCATTTCGTCTTGCGGCAAGGCTGACAAACGGCATAACATTCCCGCTTTGGACAGGCTGTGTTAAAGGGCTAGTAATAAGGTGCATTTAGACCGACTTTACCCAGCCTTCTCATTGACATGAAACAGGGTAGTCCAGCAGCAGGGGCGCCATCCCAGAGGGTTCCAGCAAAAACGCACGGTCGTCTGGCAAAAAAAGTTGTACCTGGCGCAACATTTGCCGGACCACAGTGCGCCATCCTCCGGCAAGGTGCTGCGGTGGCCAATCAATTACATCACAGCCATTAGATTCACGTCACTGCTGTTTACATCATGAGCGTCCTGAGTAAAGATAAGATTTTCCAGCGTTGCCAAAAATGTGTTTAGGTATCTGCCATGTCTTCAATCTCACAAATCTGTTATCTCAAATGGAATTCTGGATCAGCTGAACCTGAAACAACACGCCGCAACAACCAGCCATTCCAGGCAAGTAAGAAGTGTCCAAAATGGCAGTTGCTTCCTTGACAAGAGAACGTTTTTTGCGAGTTGTGCCAAGTAATAAGGAAACCAAAACTTTCTAAGGCACGAAGACTTAAAAGTGTGATCCTTCAATCCTTCCTTACACAGGTTAAATCTCAACACCGGAAATTTTGGCTACATACAGTACCTTCACTGTCAGTATCATCATAAAGACATAAAAACTGTTATAAAATCCCAAAAGGGTAGTTTTTTTCCACCCAATACCTGAATTTTCAGGTTAAATCCATCCAAAGGTGAAACATTTTGGGGTTGAAATCTGAACATTTGGACTAGTAGGGCCGATAAACAACGGGAGGAAACCTATTGTATGTCTGTGCACTTACACAGTTAAAAATTATTACATATTTTAAGTGCTAAACAAGTAACTTGATGTTCTATAATGGCTTTGTACAATATAATTCAGATTAGGACAAACAGTTGAGGTTTAAAATATTAGCATTTAGAAATGCCAACTATTGACATTCTCATCTCCTTAACCAAAGTAAGTTCACTAAAAGCAACAGCAACCCCTTCCCAGGTTCTGTCCCTCCCCATCTACTAAATGCCCTCTCAACCCCTCATAATCCTGATGGGAGAGACGGCCTTCGTAGAGCGACGAGGATGGGCCACCTTGTTGGACTCCATGAAGTGGACTGCATCCTCGAGGTTTAAAAACTCCACATAGGCCGTATCGTAGCTGTAACCTGGGGACAGCATTTGAAATACAGATGGGTTTTTTGTTAGTCAATGCCAGTAATGACAGTCACCCACTACAACATAAAAGACAGCAGTTCGTGAATACATCGAGAACAGTGTGAGCGAAATTTTTACACCTTAACTGATACACATACCTTTTCAGGAAAACACACATTTTGTTTATGCTTTTCTCTATTTAGTCTTCACATGACTGATGCCATATCAGATTTTGCCTAGAAAGGCTTTGATAAAGCCAAGCCTTAAGAGACAGATATTCCAGACCGGTAGCAGCGAACGACTACGTGGTGTGCACCATGGAGACAGAAAAATGTACTTCTCGAGTTTACATAAAAATAAAAAGGCAAAGACATCTCATATTTCTTTCAGTTATGGACATTTTGACACGTTTATGCAAAAGTCGATGACCTTTGAGACGTAATCTTGACCAAAAGGCTTGGCATCATCTATAACCACGTGTACAGCAATCCGCTGTGGAAAACTTTCACTCTAGAGCCGATGTTTAGATCAGCAGGATGAACAAAGCGCTACCAAGGCAGTCTCCATTTCAGGTTTGTTGATGTTTTTCCTGAGTATTTATGAAAAGTGTCCCTGAAGGACACATTCAGTGAGTCACTTGTCACAGATGTTTTGTGACATTTAATATCACTCTTCAAAGCTCCTTATATTGAATCCTTGGCAAATCTTCTAATTGCCGACAATGATCCACATCCTCAGACGTGATGGATGACATGACCCCCCCACCCCACCTTTCCCTCTTTACTGAGCGAGTTCACACAGAACCCCAACAACAAAAGCAACAAAGAACGTAAAAAAGAAAGAATGCGGCGTTTCGAATGTCGTAAAAGCGAAATGTCGAAGGACGTGGTAGCAATCGACTGCCCCAAACAGCTCCACAAAGAAACTTAGTTCTTACCTGGCACAACACTTTTGATTTTCATCCCCTGCATTGGCACACCATCACGGTCAGCAAAGGCCCCAAGAATCTGCAACAGAAAATATTAAAATGATTGAGTTATGCCATAATAACCATGCCAACCAATACACAGTCTGGTAACCATAATTAACAACACAAAATTGCTTTTATGTTTGATTATTACCTGCTCCATTGTTGCAGTCTTTGGAATACCAATTATGGATATTGTATTGGAAACTTTGTCCTCCACTGAAGCACTCCTGTAATCTTGATCCTTTTACAGAAATTTTTATTCAAATTCTGGTTATGAAACATCAAAGTATTATGATAAATGCAAATTTAATCATGAAACATATACTGGCGCTAAAATAGAAACACACTTACCTGAGAACCAGACTCACTAAACTTTGAGGGTGTGATTGGTTTAGACTCTTTAATGAGTTTCTCTGGTGTTTGGAGTGGCTCGTGTTTGTAATCAAAAGCTCTCCCGGACGCTGTTCTGTAATCAATGTCCCTGTAGTCTTGGTCTCTTGCCTGTACAGTGCTGCTGCTTTGGAAATCACGCTCCGCTCCCATTTTATCTCTGGCAGGTCCTTCATTGTGTGGGATATCTTTCAACCCTTTAAAACAATCACTTGGCACATGAATTTCATGTGAGGGATGATGCTTCTCTTTATGGTAAGGAGGCCTTTCTTCACGATTTGATTTATTCTGGCTATGCTTCAGGTCCCTTTCTGCAAGCCAGTGTTTATTCTCATTTTCTCTCCCAAGAGGGCCAGGAAGGGGACTTATTTCTGGGAGTGGACGGTCTAGTGCAGCTTTGCTGCCAACTGATGGGAGATCCATAGCAGGACCAAAGTGGTCACCACGAGGAAAGCCAACATCTTTCCCTGGGAATTCAACAGATGGTCTTTCCCTTTCCTGAAATGGTGGTGGATCTCGAACATTCACGTCCCTGCCAAAAGCTACAGGGAAGTTGGGTTCGGGTACACCTCCCATACCTTTACCCATGTTTGAGTAAGGGATCTTGTCCTTGCGACGGGTCTTCCATTCCTCTGCAAGAGTCATCTCTTCACCACTTCGATAATCCATAAGGGGACTGCCACTTGAATCTTGATAGTCTCTTTCTCTACGTGAGTCATCTGCACCCATAAACTCTGATCTTTGAGGGCCAGCAACATCTGAGGGCATGTCTGATCTTGCCCTTTCCATTGGAGGGACATCGCTCTTTCCAAATCTTAAGGGAGATCGATCCCTACCTCGAAAATCAGCTGATGGACGATTTCTGAAATCCACATCAGAGTCAAATCCACCTCTTGGATTGAAAGGTGGCCCTCCTCTTCGGTCAGTGTCCATCATTCTCCTTTCACGAGGAGGCAAGTCCATATCATAGCCATCATTGTCACCAATTGGGGGCCTGTCACGCATGTCCCTAAATCCATCATTTCGCTCCATTCTGTCCATGGGAAACCCTCCTCTTCTTCCATCCATATTGGGATTATTAAACTGTGGCATGTCAAAATTCAATGAATCTCTGTCTCTCATGTCCATAAATCTGCTGTTTGGTTCCCTTGGTGGCATACCCCTCCCTCCCATGTCTCCAGAGTTCCTGCCTGGTCCGGCGAAACCGGAGGAATTCATCAGTTTCTCTCTGATGGTCGTTTCATAGTGCCTTCTCAGACTGAAGTCGGGCTCCTCACCGTGTCTGAAAAAATCTCTGTTTGGTTCTCGGCCTCGCATCTCACGTGGGTCCATATCACGCCCCCTCATGGGTGGCCCATCCATCCTCCTCATGTCCATATGTGGTAGATCTAGAGGTCTTGGGCCCATCTGACCCATGGGACCCATGTTCATCCCATCTCTACCTCTATAATCAGGCATGGGACGATCTCTGCCTCCAAACATTTCTCCATGATGATCACCACTGGAATATACATTTATACATTAGGCTACTGATTTGTTTGAAATGTTAATAAAAAAGAACAAAGTCTACAACTGAATCATATAGAGGGGGGAAATAGTCAATTTTCAAAATTGCTCAATGGTGTACAGTACAAATGAGTAAAATGGTAATAGATACTGTAAGATGGAAGAAATCTGTTTAACATTAGGGAAAAGGGAGGGCAGCTATAGAGTGCAGGAAAATGGGAAAATGCTAATTATGTTCATTAATAGAGGCACTCAAGGGCTTAAACAACAACACAGTAGGATTTCCAGAAAATGCACTACAACACTATAGATATCAACGCTGTATTATAAAATTAGATCTTGTGACACCAGAATGTATCCATATTACATCCATTAGCATTACAGGAAAACACAATAGTGCAGTGTCTATACTACTAGATTAAAACCTGTCTTATGACTGAATGATGCTTGTTTACCGGAAGGGTGGTCCTCCCCGTGGTCCTTGCCCTGGCCCTGGTCCATCCCACATTATGATTCAGTATCTTATCTGGAAGTAAAGTTACAGGTTTGCATCATTTTAGGAAGGAATATGAATACACCACTTTTGACTCCGCAGTGACCGGGTTATCAATCATAACTGATAAGAAATAGTCTGTGACAGCACAATCGGACATTACCGTGATTAGAGCTCTTTGAACGCATACAAGCGACTATTTATAGGATGAAGAGTGTGAATTTAGGTGCAGTGAAGAAAACGTTTCTTAAAAGATGGCTGCACACGTCAAACCAGGGGGGCAAGTAACGCTGGGTGGTGTGATTGCTAATGCTGGCCCGCTAATTATAGCCATCACCGGGCCTTCAACATCTACGCCACAACATAAACAAGCCTCAATGCTGTTGAACATGACTGGACTGCAACCAAAAGGAAATTCAAGGAAGCGATAGCAATGTTATGGCCCCAAATGGCGATGAAATTATCGCGGTACGGACCATTATAACCAACGTTAGCCCAGCGCAGATGACCATTCACACAAGCTGTTGCTATCGGAGCTAACTTGGCTAGCACTGACGTTACAGAGCCGGTTTCTTTGCGTTAGCTTGCGGATGCGCAGCCAGTATCCTTTGAAATGATGACTATAGCTGACCACATATTTCGCTCTTATGCGCCTAACGTTAGATTTCATGTCTTTAGGACTCACCTCGCTTACTCGATCTTCGAGCTCAGTGAAGATATTTTAGAGAATTGTCGCCCAGGCCGTCGACGTCTCCAGCGAACTGATGATAAATGGAGACCAACGTTCTTCTTCTTCTGTTGCTGCAGCAGTAGAGACGAAGCGGATTCTTCTTCGTTGTATTCCTTACATGCATGCAAACTAGACGCTCCTGGCGGACTGCTGCCACCCAGCGGTTATTAAATCCATGATTTTATGCAGTGCTTGATAAAAGACACCACAGGCAGGTTATTATGTTTTATCCCGCTATGAGCCATATTAAAATTGTAAAAAAAAACAAAATAAATAATTAATAAAGTCCTTTTAAAAGTAATAATTAAATTGTTCGATCATCAGTGCCTCTAAGCAAAAGCAAAGATAAACCTTGGCTTGGTCATTTTATTAGATGGTTCATGTGTAAATCTTTACATATTCCACATTAATTATTCATTTTCTGTGTTATTGACAGTAATTACTGAATATATTGGCTCTAAAAATGATGCAGTAACTAAATTTTGTTCTGATATGACCACTTGAGTGTTAAATATCTCCTCTTGAAGCAAATTAATTTTTTAAATAAAAAGAAAAAATACATATAATATGTTCTCTAATGCTGACCAAGATTGCTTGCATTTTTTGCAGTAGAATTAGGAAAGTGAATTGATGATAGGTGGAGTGGCTTGTCTTGCCAAGTAGTACTGTACTACTGGAGTACTGTACTAGTGACAGTGAGGGACAACTTCAGAAAAATGTCACAGTTTCAGCAATATTAGTATTGCTCATTTTATTCATTCACAAGCGTTGTAGCAACCCGTTAGCTCAGCTAAATGTTGCTAAATACACACGGAAATAAAAAAATACACGTGTATACAATGCAAATATACATAGTGGTACAGTATATGGACTCAGCTATAAACTCTGAAGTTTACTAATTACAAGTGACAACACAACAACAACAGCTAAAACACCAGTACACATACAATGCTCTAAATGTCATTTTCTGTGTTTTAATAGAAGTGTGAAAGAAGACAGAACACAAGTATCAATACAGCAGCGTAAAACTAAACAGAAGGGCAAAGGAAAACAGCTAAAACATTTCAAAGAAATCAGTAAGCAATTATCATCAAGTTGTTTCTTCTGAAACATTTTAGTACATTACTGCAACAAATATTAAGGCACTTCAACTTAAAAATATGCTTTCTTGCTGCCGTAAAATTGTAAGTTGATTGAATTTGTGCTGCACTGAAGATAAACCATCAGATGTGTAGTCTGGCTGTGAAGCTGAATCCACTAATTGATTATATGTATTTGATTGTTACCTAATGATTCTTACTTCAGAATGTTTCGTCATCAGTCGTATTATGACTTTTCAAATATTTCACGAAAGCTAAGTTTAAAGCTATCCTAATAAATCTACAAGTTTTCAAATCTTAAGATGATCAACTGACAAAATCTTTCAACTCATAATTTTAAGTAACAAGACTCGAACTCAGGCTTGTAAGTTCTGAAGCTGAAAATTAGCAATTTCTCGAAACAGACAAATACACCTATATACAATGAGCGGATGAATAAAGATGAGTTGATTTCACTATACACTAAGAGTTTTTACAGTTTTCAGGGGAAAGGAAACAACAGAAGAGCTACTTTGCAACTAGCTTTAAAGGGACTTGTACACAAAATAACGAGGGAGAGTGGAGAACGCTATTAAATAGACCAATCAGTACAAGTAGGCAAAAATGATGAAATGCATGGTGTGAAATAACTCTGCAAACTGGGGGATAGTCGAACAGCATAGACATGGTATCATCATGCCAAATTTATTGGCTCTACTGCACATGTGCTTGTTGGTTGGCAAGGGTCCTCCTCTTGTATTTGTTTGACGCCTAGTCGCCCTTTCTTTGTGGCAACATTTGTTGAACATCGCCATTGCACCGGGCCTGTGGCTGCTCTTCCTGTCTGGCTGCACTGGGCAGGGAGAGTGCAGAGATGGTGGCAGTCTGTGTGTCAGGAGCCTTTTCACTAAGGGCAGCCTTTATGCTGGCAGCCATGCCGTCGCCGCCGCCGGCTGCAGGAGCAGGAGCGCCGCCGGGTGTGTTGGGGTCAGCTGCAGCCCCTGCAGCTGCCCCAGCATCACCCTGCTCAGACGCTCGAAGCCTCTTCATGAGGGTGGTCACTCTGACAGCTTTCTGTGGGTAATAAAAAGACATGGCGAGGTCAAATTAGGATCCTGACACATGCTCTGAGAACACAGAGTCTTTCTCTCTGGAATGCACACTTTCTGTCTTTTTTGGAGGCTTCGTCAGGGATAAATCACCAATAACATACAAACAAAATAAACTTTGAAAACATCGCTTAACAGCAGTTAGAGAGAGAGAGATATTAGTGATATAGACACTGTAAATTCTAAAAGTTGATTTTACTTTAAATAAGTCAGGAAACCAATTACCTCAGAATGACCAAATAAAATAGACTATTACATTTAAGCTGTACAAGCTAAACTACTTAAAATTATTGGTCTGCTTAACTTGGTCATTTTGAGGCAATCGGTTTCCTTGATTTTTTTTAAAGTGAAGTCACTTTGTCAGATTTTACAGTGTATACATGTAGTGGGAATAAGGGGGAAAACCATAGGGTTATGTATTGATAAATGTTCAATTGTTGCAGCACTTGATTAAAGTTTTTTATTAGCAATTCTGAGGTAATCGGTTTCCTCGTTTAAAAAAAAAAGCAAATCCTCCAAGTTAGAGACTTGGGTCATGACCATTAACGTGTTTTGTCTGACCTGTATAATGATTAATGATATGCACAAACACGTAATGATATACAAGGTGTATAAGAAGAAATACCTTCCACTTGGCTTTAGCAAAGTTCTTTTCTATTTGTGCACAAACGCCATCCTTGATGTTCTTGTCTGAGGCTGCATTTCCAGAAATCCTAAGAGGAGGAGCAAGAGAACTATTTTTTAAGCATGTTATGGGATTTGTGGTACCTATAACAAAGTTCATACGATAAATTGTTTGTTTGACCATTCGTGTTTGATTAACTTCATTTTTACCATTCATGGGCGATGGCTTCCTGTGCAGTCAATCGCTGATCTTGGTCCACTTCCATCAAAGATGCCACTAAGTTTTTGGCTGTAAAACAAAACAAAATAATAATGATGATAACAACATTGGACTGGTTTCCAACAGTAAGCTATTAAAAGGTAACTCCAACTAATTTGCACATTAAAGTGTGTTTACATGTCTTGTGGGCTTTATACTACTTTCTCACACATGCAGTAGAACTCTAAACACACATTACCCTTTTAAAACGTCATTTGTAACATACATTTTTATAAAATAAATATGATTATCTCTTACCAGAGTCTGAAATGTCATCCCAGTATGGTGAATCAAATTCATAGTCGCCTGACAAAATCTTGAGGAAAAGGTTCTTATCGCGACTGTCAGAGTCATCTTCATCACCATCATCATAGAAAGGAGGGTTTCCAGATAAACTATTGAGTTGACACAATAAAAGCATTATAGGACATATTTTGAGAAAGTCACTTAAATGTACTTCAGGACATTGTAGTGTATTTGTGAGCACTTTACTGGGTACTTACAGTATATACATGATGACACCAATGGCCCAGCAGTCCACAGGTCTTCCATATCTCTGCCTACCGACCACCTCTGGAGCTGCAAGCAAGGACCAGCTTTAACTCACTGATCAATGTTTGTTTAATGTCCTCAAACAAATAAACTTAGTGAAAACTTAATTTCATTCATCTACAGTCGGGTTTTATGTCTCTTACCAAGATATTCGGGAGTCCCACATGGATCCTTAATGAGTCCATTTTCCAGTTTTGCCAACTGAAAGTCGCTGATAACAATTTTGGAGTGCTTCAAACGATTAAAGTACACCAAGTTCTCCAGCTGTATGAGCAAACAAATAAAGGTTTATCTAACTGGAAAGTATAGAGCAGTTATTCACACATATCTTGTTAACGCCTGTGGTGAAACACTGTCATTTTTCACTAGGTGTCAGCAGTGTAATATACCTTAAGATTTCTGTGGACAATTTTCAGAGAGTGCAGGTAAGCCACAGCTTCCAACACCTGCCTCATGACATTGCTGGTGTCCCTCTCAGAGTAGTACCCCTGATCTAAGATCCAGTCAAACACCTCTCTGCCTGTGGCACTGAGGAGATGGAACATCCAAGTTAAATGCGTGTCACTTGTTGATGATGAGATTGCAACAAAAATATCACATGTTGAATAAAACATCAGTTTCATACAAGTTGAGGAAGTAGAGTGCACGCCAGTCCGTGCCAGCAATTTCTCTCAAGTGCCTCGAATAATACTCACAGCTCCAGAAAAAGGAAGTACTCTTTCTTGGTTTCAAAAGTGTCAACCAGCTGGAGGATGTTATGATGTTTTACCCTTTGAAAAGCAGGAAAAAGGTTGAAGAGAGTAATAAGTGGGGGAGGGAGAATGAAGGGTTGTAAGCGGAGTTAAAATGAGCGATAATAACAGTCAATGAGTAGTACAAGCTATAGAGTTCATTATGCCAAACATTCAGGACACTTGAGGTCAAATTGACAACTGATAACACCAGACATTTTTCATAACCTTAGAAAAACTACCAGCACCTCAATCAACCCATGTGAGGGTGACATTTCTAGACACAAATTGATTTGGCCTAAGCTTCACTCGGGTAATAACATCATAATCATACTAATATGTGACTTTTTTTAATGCTTAATGATCATCAGTGTCTTAAATATGATGCATATTAATTAATTATTACTAAAATGTCCTTTCATTTGCTAGTGGATCTGTTGGCCTTTGTTACCTCCACCAAGAAGGTTACGTTTTCGCCCGTGCCTGTTTGTTTGTTGGTTTGTCAGCAGAATAACTCAAGAATTACTGAATGGATTTCCATGAAACTTGGATGGACGATGGGTCTCAGCCCAGAATAGACCCCATTAACTTTTGGTGAGGATCTGGATAAAGGGATGGATCCAGGAAATCTTCACTCACTTTCTTTAACATTATGGGATGAGTTTTTCCGTCATTTTCGTTCATTTCTCAGGGAATAATGCATGGATCATGATGGAAAAAATGTGCCGAATTTAGGTGCTTGTATCTATGAGTAATGTGGATCCAAGTAAAAATCTGTATCAAGCAGAATTAGTTTAGTTTAGTTTTCATTTGATACTTTGATATTGTTTTGTTTGCTCTATGGAGTGCCATTCTAGTTTCATGGCATTCTTGGTGAAAATGTGAATGAATATCAGCAACAATCAATTTCAAGAGATGATGACACCTAATTTTAAGCTACTATGGTACCTCAGTCTCTTATTGACAAACCAAAGTTTTAAGGGACATAGTTGGCAATATTCAATGTAAAGACCAAAAACAAAAATGTGTTAGTTTGTCACTTAATCCTTTCTGACTTCCCAAACCTGTCCCCGTTTGTTCATGTTGAGGACATTAAAAGGTGAACAATTTACTTTTATTAAAAAAAAAGAATAAGCTGAAGTCAGTTCAACAAACAAAAGAGCACTGTAGTTTTGACAGATGTTACTCAAACAGGAGTAAACACTGTATTTGTGCAGATTAGTGTGCAATAATTATGGCAGGATGTTGTGGAGCTGACTCAAAATAAACCACAGTGGTCATGATAATAAAGGAACACAGTGCAACAGTGTGGCTCATTGATGTTTTTTTAGCCTCGTTAGCATGCTAACTTTAGTATTTCTCTTCAACGCAATACATAGATGTCTTTGTTATAACATTAAAAATGTTATTTCTTCACATTCTGTTGATAGTTTTAGTTTTTTTTACATATTGCACCTTTAACACAAACATTTCTGTGCGTTACTCTGAAAAAGCACACTGGTAAAACTTCAGGACGTGGTATTCTTACTCCACACTTTTCTATGACTTTGGTTCCACCTTTGGAAAGATTTTTGCTGACCATTTGTGATTAAACCTTGTGTCAGTGCCAGGACAGTCCCTCAGACATGTAGGCTCTATAATAAGCAGCTTAAAATTTCACTTACATCTTTAAGATCATTATCTCATTCTTGGCCGCTTTCCTCACTTTCCTTCCATCCTTTTTGTGGAACTTTTTACAGGTGTACATTTTTAAGGTGTTCCTATCCTTCGCCCGGAATATCTCACAAAACTCCTCGCTGTTAAAAAGAAGAAGTATGCGTCATATTTTGAATAAAAATGTAAGTCCGTATTCACTTATCAACATTACAACATGGATGTACTCACGATTTGACAATTTGTCCGAGGTCATACTTGTCGGTCACCTCTGAGGGATTGTTGTAATCCTTCTTCTCCCCGAGTGTCAGACAACCGAATGGCATGGCAGCTCGTGCCCTATAGCCCGGGAGTGTCCTGCCACAACACAACCTGTCAACAACACGCAACATGTTAGATTTACCCGAATAGTACAGCATCGTTTTAGACAGACCTGCATCTGCACAGTACAGAGTAGACCTGCACACAGGTCTCATTACTGAATAACATAAAACAATATTGCTGTGAATGTATTGCTGTAATAAGCTGTTTCATTAATGACAATAATAGAGATGGAAGAAATTGTTCCTCAGCGATAGCACTTAACACAAAATGAATGCAGTAAATCAATGCACACATTTATAGGGAGCAGTTTGAGTGTTTCTCTTTACCTTGTCGGTCATACATCTGAGAATAGGTAAGTGTAATTGAGCACGCGGGAGCAAATTATTTCAAATTACCACAAGAGCAAAACAACATAAAAGTGAGATTTTCCAATAACATAATCTCCTTCAGTGAGCGTTTGTTTCTTTGCACTCTGCAGTGAGTCAGCTCCGTACTGCAGCAGCAGCTGCAAAGGCATTATTCATCTGTCTGCTTGCTACAGTGAAGAATATTCAGATGGACTTGACCCTGTGCTGTTGCTGTAACTTTTGTCTCCTCTCTTTATATTTTCAAACACTCTTGAAAGTTGAGAAAGCTATTAACTCGCCAGCTCTGGTGGAACAAGTGTTGAAGAGTTTTGTGTTCTAATTTCTGCTGCAGCACGCCGGTGAAAGATGAAGTTGCCCACAGTTGTTATGACATGCACACTGGATGGCACACAGTATTCACATTCACTGAGGTACATCTTCACAGTCATCCGAGCCATAATCTGACATGAATTAAGGGCTCCTTAATAGCAGGGGTGGGTGATATAAAATCTTCTGTTACAGCGTATGAAATTCTAGATATTGTTTAGTTTATATATTGTAAAATTTTCTATTTATATCTTGAGAAACTTTGTGGATAGAGTAACAGTAAGGGATGTTTAAACCAGTTAATTAAATACCAGATAAACAAGGTTCATTATCACATTGAGACAATAATCATATAAAGATCCAATATTGCCATAAAGCAGAGCTGCCCAGAAATCAACAACACAACCAGAGACACTACTATATAGGGATACCACAATGTCAATGGTAAGTAAAAATGTGTGATGTTTGTCTCCCAGTATATACTGTCATTGTGGTCACTCTGCTAACTGCTGCTGTATATCTGGTAGCACAACATAAATTACATAGAGTGAGAAAATAATTGCATTCAACTAGGGATGTACGATATGGTAAAAAAAAAATGCATTTATTTTGACATATATCGCGTTTAGTGGGAATGATTATGTTTGCTTCACAATTTTCATTTTTACTGACAAAAAAACAACATGTCTCTGATGAGACATTTTTTGGGTTCTGTATCAAACAAACGTAACGCAACGCAACACAACGTAACGAAGCCTAACGTAATGTAACGTAACGTAACGCAATGCAACAAAACACAGCGTAACATAACATAACGTAACATAATGTAACGTAATGTTTTGTAGCATATCACATCGCATCGTGTTGTATATTGTATCACATTCCAATAAATCTGGATTAATTGTGCAGTCCTGCATTCAACATAACATTTCCAACTGTAAACAACAAAATGCCCAATAAATTGAGTTCACCCACATGGAGTCCTTTCACACATTTCTATGCCAGTTTCACACATGAATAAATAAATAACATAATAATAAATACCATAACCTTGATGGGTTTTTTTCCACTATGAAAAGAGGAGGGGACGTATGATGATCTGAAACTGGCTGATTTAGCTTGAGCAACGGCATCACGGTGGGGCATTTAGTGATCTGAATTAAATGTCTCCATCATTCACAGTGAAAACAGTTACTCGTGGACCCTTTTGTTGTAAATCAGGGTGACTTGAATTGCTGCAGCTTCACAGCAGAACACCACACAGGTCCACCAACAGCAGCTAAACCTCGCTGGGTCTAAAAGGATGCTTGTATGGAAAACAGACCCAGTTTTTTTGGCAGGCCTTACAGTAGAAATGGCAGCCAGCACAGAAGAGTGGGAGTAGAGAAATTCTGACTGAGGTGCTGTCTGGAGCCTCAGTCAAGACCCTACCAGAGGCACAGATTTCTCCCAGCTTAAGCATCCCACCGTACAACAAAAGGGAGGTCGTTTAAATATAAAAATGTAATTTGGAGAATGCACATGTCAAGATGATGGTCTATGTGCTTTATTACTGGTATGCAACAGTCTCATGCAGAAGCTCCCATGTTTCAGTCATATTGTGAATCAGGAGAGAGCCCTTTAGTTGAAGATGGTAGGCTGCATATACAGCAGGCTACTGTCCACAAGGGGACTCATTACTTTAGTCCGCAGAGCTCTGCTGTGCAGCTGATATGAGATTGTTACCTTATGTAAATTGCTTGGTTATAAAGACTAAAGAGAGTCTGTTTTCAAATTTAAGGCCCTTTAATGATACTGATTTAATGGAGCATATCTGTCTACCTGATCCATATACTGCAGGGAAAACAAATAATCCATTGTTTTTGGAGTAGCTGTGCTTCAGTGCTGCAAGTCACTTTTGATGTATTTTTCACTCTCTCACAGACAGATTACATGCATTTATCTTTACAGGGGAACATGTCAATGTAATAAAGTCAAAATTGGGATCTGCAAACTTTTTCAGTGGCATTAATAGACGACAGAAGCGTTAATGTATTCCTGGGACTGTGAAAAAATGATCTGATGTTGGTTTCTTTCCCCTTTTCCTTAAGAAAAACACCAACAATTGTTAGTCCGAATCTATTAGTATGAGGTTCTGAAGCAAAATGACAACAACACTGTGCTCAAAGGCTTTTGTATGCAACACTAGCTTGTTTCTCAAAGACAGGCAAGACGCATTGACATAAACATTGCCTTACATCATCTTCAGCCTGAAGAATACATGTATACATTTTTAAACTTACTAAAGGAGCGACATTTGGTACAAGATTGTATTTCTGCTCACATAAGTACATCTATGGTAATATACTGTATATGCCAGCTACAACAAGATCTCTTTCCTGCCCATGGAATTACCTTAACTTCTTCTGACCTTCACTGCAGTTAATACTATTTGGGTTACTGCCAGAGAAAGAAAGAACAAGTGACAACTGAAGTCACTTTAACTGTCTAAGGAAAGTTACCCGCTTACATAAAGTACGTATGAGATTCCAAAAGTTGTTTTCTGCCAATAACAAACAGACGCTGGCAAAATACTGTTTACTGTTTCAACTTGCTATGGATTTTTTTTGTTTCATATTAGGCTACAGTTTATGATTACACTGATAAACTGCAAAATGTAACCCTTGGATGTTGCATTTAACACAAATCCTGTGATTGAGAATATGATACAGTAGTCAGGATTAGGCAGAAGTGGAACAGCACAATACTGTATATTCAGGGTAAAATAACCATCCCAGAAAATATGACAGTTTCACAATATTACAGTATATGGTATTAGACAATGAGTCAGTTACAATGACCCTTAACAGAACTTGAAACAAAAGAGTTTTGTAGTTAAAGGTGCAATATGTAAGATTTATATGCAAGAATTGGCCTTCTATGCAAGGTCACGCCAAAAGAATAGAGGGCAGCATATCACTGGAGTAAACACTAACTGCTGCTATCTTTAGCTAAAAGTTAGCTGTGCAGCTAGCAGTCCGGACTGGGCGCTCAGAATGCTATTACTAGACAGAACAGGCTAGGGTCAGCTAGTTAGCATGCTTACTTCAGTAAATATCTCTGCAACAAAGTATATAGCTGACTTTGACATAATGTCAAATCTGTGATTTCTTCACATTCGGTTAATAATTTTAAGTACAACGGGAATGTCTAAAGCCAAAATTCTTACACATTGCATCTTTAAAATGTTGTTTTTATTGTAATTTCACAAAATGTTATGTCCTGATACCACAGATAAGCAAGTGTAGAGGGGATGGTAATCGTCAATTTTCATACCACTGTATAACATACTGCTGCAACCTTAATTGTACATCACTGCAAGCACAAAACACCACCATTTCTCACTCAATATTACTTTATATAATGAAACGTAAACCACTGATCTCACACTGAACCACTTTAGGCTTGGTAAAGTACATTGAGGACAACTTGGAGTAGCCAAAGGGATCAACTCTCCTCTGTTCAGCCATTACTTTTATTGTTTAAGCTCATCCCGGACACTTGAACTCGGGGCTGTATTTTTTCCAGAAGTATGCACAAGTAAAAAACATGTTTCTCGGGGATGAGTAAAGAGGGACGGAGAATGCCGCAAACTACTCAAACAAAGAGCCCATCTCTTACCGTAGCACTCCAGCCCAAACAGTGATGTATTTTAGTGCACCATCTGCCTGATCAACATGCAGCATACAATAACGTTCCTTTCTGTCCTAAAGAGGAGTGATGTCAGCATACACCATTAGTCTGGACTATGATGAGCTCTGGCTCGCATGAATCCTGCAAAACAATGCCCAGACTCACCATTAGTGTTTTTTTTCCTGGCTCTCACCTTGATTCACACAACTGCACTGCCTGTGTATCAGAATCATTTCTTTTTATGAAATAGTACGTGCCTCAATCCATGACGCAGACAGATGCACACAGAACTATCACTCGTCCTCATTCCCTTTTTGTCAACTCGTCCATAATGTGTTTTCAAGGTTTATCACACGTCATCTTTCATGGTCACTTTTGAAATGGCTTAAACTAAATCTCCCATCCCTAATGCTTGAATAAGCCTCTTTTGTCACTCTGTCCCATAAAGTGACCACACGACTAATCACCACCTCACAGAGACAAACAATACTGTGCGTAGCAAGCAGAGTTTAGGGGCTGATATGAGACCATTTAATGCAATCATTCGCCCTCAATGTTAGTCTAACCCTACACCTGTTCTCGGGAGTGCACCAAACACTAAACGGTACGTATGATAAGTCAGGCAGAATTTCATGCGTACTTGTTTTTCCCCTTTTCATAGCTGGATAAAAGGCTGTTCTCCTTCACCAGAGGAAGATGAAGATAGAAGGCACTTGACTATTGCTGATTCAGGGGTCTTTTATCTCTGCCTTTTGAAAGATCTGAATGAAGTGTTCTTCATTAATGTAAATGCCGTTTCAAATCCAGACTGTCGCAGAGCTCGGCATTGAGCAAACTTAACCACAGACACCCTTGTGGGATAATGACAAAGGCAGAGCTGTTGCTTTTGCTAAACAGATTTCAAATCTGCGTCCAATTAATTTTCCATTTACATAAAGTAGGTAAAGGTAAAACCTCGGCAATTTAGATTCTTTACTTTTCAAACTGCAACGGCAATAATTAACAAACTATAAGACCTTGAGTCACATTGCAAACGTGAGCAGTATTTTTGTTTTACTAATACTTACATTATATTTTACAAATAATGGCTTGCTGCATCCTTATTTTGTTATTACGAGAGCAATAGCCAACATGTCTCAAACAGACGGGACTGGGGCTTCCGAGGTCGGGGTACTTGGCCTACTGCCACCTGGACCAGGGTTCAAATCATCCAGACACTTCAGGATATGTGTCACTGTCCAGGCCAACTGAGGGGCAACAAAACACTAAGGATAATTTGATGAGCCAAAAAGGACCTTGAATTTAAAAAAGAGTCTATTAAGAGTGGAACAGAGTTTTTTGTCATGTGGGGGGAAATGTTTGACTTTCATCTTAGAGCCACGGGCCACACTCAATCGACTAAAGAGACTAAGCAGCAATTCAGGTGCATTTCCTTATCTTTTTATTTTTATTGTCTACTGTTAAAGCTGTAGTCAAAGTTACAGCCTATTTTGGGGTGAAAGAAATGAAATTGACCTAAAATTATTTTTGTAATGATAAAGTGCAGGTATTGAAGAGAAACTGTTGGCTCATAAAGTTGTCATCACATCTCGTCATGCTCCTTCTGTCTCTTGGATCACATTAACAATAAAGATCATTAGCCATGACAGTTTATTATATTATATTATATTATATTATATTATATTATATTATATTATATTATTTTATATTATATTATATATGTGCCTGGCAGATTGCCAGAGCCGATAATTGGCATTTTTCCAATGATCAGAATCAGTGATTTGATCAGTGAAGCAGAAAATGGAAATACTTAAGTAAAGTACCTCCCTACTTCAAAATTGAAGCTCAGTACAGTACTTGAGTACATTGTGTTGGTGCGAGAACACTATGATGTGCTCAGGGCCTAAAAGACCTTGAGAATTTACAGAATATGGACCTTAATATCGCTTTATGCTATTGACAAGTGATGTGCGTCTATCATTCATCCATTCATATGTCTATCCATCTATTTAGTAGGCCTTTATCTCAGGTGACATGTCAGACACCCACAACAGGTCTAATTTTGAAGAATAAAACAAACGGTGGATGATGCATCTTCATATTATGCTCCAGCTGTTGCAGAGCTACACCAACTAACCCAATGGGGAAAATGTTATGATTTAAAAATAAAACATGCGTCACTCTAACTCCTTTCAGACATCATTGGTTCAGCTTTGACACAAGTTAGAGCCGGGAGTTATGTTATTCACATATTCAAGGGTGATAAAATTAGAGGTAAAATGTGTAACTGAAAAGTGTTACAGCTGTTGTAGAATCACGCCAACAGTGGAAAAGTAAATAATATGCTTAAAATGCACTCCTAATCCAACTTTACTGAAGGGATGATGCATTTTGGCGTTGTGCTCTGGCCAGGACGACTACAATGAGCATCCTAACCACCAGGGGGGCACATGTGATGGTGTTTTTACATTATGTTAATTTATTTTATTTATTTTTTATGTTATTTTCGTCAACATTTTCTTGTAAACATTTAGTGTCTTCACAATGTGCTTTATTTATTAATTAAAATGTATTGATGCATGCCTAGTCAGTAATTTGCATTCAGGACATTAAAATGACCGAGGGGCCCTCAAGCTGTAACTGGAGGGGCGGTGGTGGTTTGTTGGGGGGGCTTAGGGCTCCAAAATGTTTGGAAACTACGTTGGCTCTAGCATTTAATAACAAACCAATTCGCCTAACAGAGGTATTTAATTTCACATCTCAAAAGTCTTAATTTAGAGCTGTGTGACATGAATCTGCCATATTTTAATCAACCTGGTAAATAATTCAATTCATGTCCAACATATAAGTACTGGGTCATTACAGATCATAAAAGTCTTTAACATGACATGAAGATTCTCAATAAAAATCCAGCTGGACTGTCTTCTAAAAATACTGATTTTCCTGCTGAGGCGTGCTGACCAACTGAGATGAAATTTGGATGATGCGCACTGGTTCTCCCTGAAGTGGCTGCTCATTTTTAAGGGTATTGTTTACAGTTGCCTTGTTACAGTTTGTTGTGGGTCCTACTAGCACACTTTATCAGTGTCCAAAGGGAAGTATGTATCTGTTTGTGTGTGTGTGTGTGTGTGTGTGTGTGTGTGTGTGTGTGTGTAGGAGGATATTTATGAAATAACAAATGAAATTTCACAAGCATCTTTTTGAATGCAGTTTGGGGGCACTGGGAACAAAGAGTCACGCATCTCAATTAACATCTCCTGCGAGATCGCTCAATGAGGACTGAAGACAATGTGTGCTTTTCTTTATTTGCTACACTTTACAACTACATATTAGTGGTTTGGTGTCGACTTCTGATCAAATAATCATTATGTTATTATCATTATCATGTCAAGTCATGACAGGCTGCGGTGGCAGCAGGCCACAGAGAGCTGTGAATTTGGCCACGACAGAGCCTCTTCAAAGAGAAAGGCTTGGTGACAGGGGGCAGATGGTGGCGATGATTTTTGAGCCAAATTTTAAAGCCTGTAATGCCTCATTTATGGTGGAAATGTCGCTCTTGCTGGCTGCGAACACACTTACACTTCTACTTTCCAAGGACATAACATCACATACAAAGAGAAGCAGAGACATGTGCAGAGACAGGAGGAAAAATTTGATGAGGCTCCTTTGTGTGCCGCTCTGCAGAGCCTTGAGTCCACCATTCTTCTCTTCTTCTGGCATCGCTGGCTCATCTGACCAGTTTCTTCTGATGTTGTTTTGTTGCCATGGTCACCAAGTGCTACAGTATGCACCGTGGTACTGTCTGCACTGCTCTGCGTACTCGTCGACATTAATGTCCGAGACCACTTCATGTGACTGAAAGTCCATTTACTGAGCTGAGTTTAGAAAACAAAACCCTTTAGAATATTAGCAACAATAACAACAAACAATTATTGCATTTACATTCGTTTCACCGTGTCGATCTGACGGCAGAGTGCGCCCCAGTTATCTGAGAGCTACTTTAACTTAATTAACTAGAGCTGAATGCCCAATAACACACACCATGACCCAGGTAGCAGATTAAATTCAGTGTGAAGCCTGTTACATAAACAAAAGGCCACAGCTCTATTCAAATAAGCCTTTTAGGCAATCTATTAGATAAAAAAAATATAAAAAACAGACAGTGTGAAAAGCAGCTGTAAATGCAGCAGCACACTCTACATCAGGGTGATATCTCAGTGTGCTTTTCTACCATTTTCCTTGATAAATCTTAGATTGTGTTCAATCTTTAAATGTCAGCCATTCATAAATAAACAATCGTATCATTTTGTGTCTATGAAACCCCTGCAAAGTGTTTTCTGCTCCAACACAAGATCATCTCTCATGTTTCCCTGCGTCAAACCGACTGACAGTGCAGCAGGGCTTCCCAAACTTTTTTTTTTTTTTTTTTTTGGACAATTCACATATGTGTTCAGGTACTGATGAGACACAAGTGCTTTTCCCTGGTGCTGAAAAATGAAATCTACACAACACTGGGACCCCTTGCAAGGACCCCTGGAGGCACCTGTGTGTGTCTCTCTGTTAGGGTTTATTCACTGGGGGGGGGGACAGACACCTTCACCACCCTGACATGTAACAGCACTTGCCCTCCATCTGGAGTGCATGAAGTGGTGGTTTAGCACTGGCATAGCAATCACAAGCTCTTTGGGTGTGAAATGATGACAAATAATGACAAGGAGGCAGGGACACCGCGAGACTGTGAGACTGTGAAAATGTGAACTCAAGAGGTGCTGCAGTCTGAGTGCATCAGGAGCATGCCTTATGTAAAAACTCAAGTGTTTATTAGCCATAAAGCTCATATCGTGGATTAACTTGTTGAATGAGCAGAAATGTATTTGAACTTTAACAGGAAAGCAGGTTTATGGTCTATCAGCTCGGGCAGCATTGACAGTTTAAACACAGGATTTGCGCATCACCCAGCTGCAGTTGGACACGAAAAACTCTCCTGCACGTATTTTTGTTTATTCATTTATTTATTTATCATTTGAATTCACGTGAACATATCTCAACCAAAATCTTTTTATTGCTCCAAAAGTTTTTAAAATCAATCATGCGTCCTCGGTTTTTTTTAGTCCGAGGGGCGGTGAAGACGACAGACGGACAGTGAATGAACAAACCTCGGAGATCACCATCCCTCACTTCTCGCGTTTTTGGCAGCAGAGACGGTAAAAACAAGGAATTACGCAAATTGCGCTCACTTACCTTCAATGAAGTAAACTGGTGGTGATCAATAATAATCCAGTGCTCCTTTCTTATGTTTCAGTCTTTTTTCTTCTTCCCCGACGAGCCTTCACTTTTTCCGTCCAGTGTGCTGCCAGAGAGATTTAAGATCCTCGAGCATTTCCAACAAGTCAGCTTGTTCACGGAGTATTACGTGAACGTGTGATGGTAACAGCGGGGCTATGATGCAGGAAGGAGGGGAGGTGTGTGTGTGTGCGTGTGCACAATGTACCACTATAATCTGTGTGTGCGTGCGCGCGTGTGTGTGCGCCAGTGCAGAAAATGATTTGCTAATTATGTCATGAATTTGAAGACTTTCAGCAGTGAATGAACTTGATGATCTTCACACCGCTCAGCTGGGGGGCTGCACGTCAAGCTGTTCAAGCAACAGAAGGGTCATAGGATTTTTATTTTTATTTATTTATTTTATCACTTTAAAAAATCCCTCCGGAAGTTGGTGCCCATCATACCACAAGACCATCTCCCCAGACCTAGAGCAGCCTCACCCATCTCTCCTGAACTTATTCCTCCTTGGGCTCACAGTCTCTATCTCTGATCTCCTCCTACAGTAGAAAACAGCAGTACAAGGGCCTTGGTGAAGCTCATTGGTTTTCATTATCAGTTGTAGTGATCGATTTGAAAATCAGGCTGCGTGTCTTTCATGCTTATCAGCCCTTTGATATCACACAGTTGTTGTTTTAAAAAAAAATCTTTTAATTGAGAGAGGCAGGATAGCGCACGCCTTCTTATTTTATGAAGTTACCGTTGAGCCTGTGCTCTCAAGAGACAAGCAAGGCTCCGAACACCAAATTGCTGCATATTTTGCATTAAAAGTTGAGTCGGAAAGACACAGACTGATTGATCTTACATAATGCATGAGCAGGAAAAGAACATGTCCACCCGACCTCATCTCCATGAGCTAGGAGATGCAGCAAAAGGTTGGAGACACAACCAACCAACTTCATTTAATGTCCTCTCAAGTCTGTTCCAATAAGAACTGGCCACCTGTTCAATTCAAACAAATAGGGGGCAGCATATCACAAGAGTAACCGCTAACTGCTGCTAACTGTAGCCACCATTAGCTACGAAGCTCAGTTAGCTGTTCAGCTAGCAGGCGTACTAGCTGACTCCGCCCAAACTGGGATTTGGAGCACTGGGTAATTGTTAATGTTGTTTATTATTGGACTATCATCCCTTGATAATGCTGCTAGGGGCTAGCTAGTTAGCATGATAACTTCAATAGATATCCCCGTAAGAGAATGTGAATACACAAAACTGTTGTTTCCCCACTATCTGTTGATAGTTTTGGTGAATTTTTGAATGTTTTTATCCAAAATTTGTAGATATTGCATCTTTAACCGCACTGACTAGCAGATCTGGGCTACATGACCAAACCAATAGCCAACTGGACGGTTACGCTGACTGGATGAAGAAGGCTGCTTCATGTGGATCAGGGCTTTCTTGACTGCAATGTTGTGCTTTAATGGTGAAAATGGAGAAATTTATAGGCTATTCCATGTCCGGCTATAGCCTACAGGGCATTTCAAAGTTGAGAAAACAGATTGCAGTTTAGATTTTGGATCGTGATTGATATTAAAGGTGCAATATGTACAAATTGGCCAGCTGTCTGATTTGTACTTCAAACAAATATTAGGCAGGATATCGTCAGAGTTGTTGCTAGTTGCTGCTAACTGTTGCTACCAGTAGCTAGTAAGCTCAGTTAACCGTACAGGTAGCGGACATATTAGCTAACCCTGCCTGGACCGATAGTTGGACAATCACCCTACAAATGGGCTGGGGTCTAGCTGGTTAGCATGCTAACTTCAATAGCAATCTGGTCTTTTACATGATAATAAAACTCATTTTCTCACATATTGTTGATAATCTTAATTGAATGTTTTAAAGAAAAATTCTCACATATTGCCCCTTTAAATAAATTGTGATATTATTTTTTGGCTATATTTCCCAGCCCGACTCTAAACAAGACACCATCACAGAATATCCAACAGACGTCACAACCGACCGATCATGTTTATTTGCAGCTGATGGTAGACAACTCTTTCTCTCTGCAGAACACTGGGAGACGCAGCTCTGCATGCTGTACACTGATGCAGGCCTTTTCAAAGTAGGCTACGAAACGCCAACCCATGGAGAGGCGATAGTCCCACAGGCTACGAATGAGACAACGCTCGAGTGAACCAAGAGATCTCAAAATCACACACCCGCTTCACTGGGTCAGTGCCAACAACAATGCTATGTTTAGAGACAAGGGAGATCTTCTTGATGGGCTTGAATTGATCGTGGAGAGCATGAACTACGGGCTCTTGTCTTTAAGACAATTGTAGATTTTAACTTGCTGTCTGTGATGAATTTAAGGTCAAGACTCTGCGAGTTGATAGCTAAACTGTACTGAAATGAACTGAAAGTATAGGCAGTAATACAGCTTGATTAATAGGTTGTATCCCTGCTTCAGACATAAAAATATTTTGTCTCTTCTTGTCAGGTGATATCGTTAAAGCCCCTGGAGAGGTGATGAAGTCAGTTAGAAACAACTGTCAACACACTCCTGGAGCAGGCATCAACCACAACTCTTCACTGATCAGGTGTGTGTGAATGTGTTTTAGTTATACACTGAGGGCCATGGACGAGAACTCAATATCCATGTGTCATGTTTTATGGGACATGCTGCTAGTTAAGACTGGTGTTAAATAAGAGTATAAGTAGGAAACACGCTATCACAGAAATCTCTCATCTTTACAGAGACCTCTGTGTGTATGCAGCAGCTGAGCAGTTTAAAGTGAAAACTGATCTGACCGCTGGTAGCACGTTGCAATTATGTACAGGTATACAGTGGATCTGCGGGGATTTTAGCAAGTAGGCAGGCTCTGTAGGCTTATGTAACAGGAGTGTCTCTTTCCTAAAATGAGTAATGCCGCTAAAAGGCCATTGGGATAGCAGGAGAGAGAGTGGTGGAGCATCTTTAACCTGCTCCCCACCTACCCACAAAACCACCTACTCTCTCTCTTTTCCGACTCCCGGTATCACGTGGCTCTCCAAAACTCTGGTTGTCTTAGCAGTACAAGTTGTGCTGTATCACAAATCGGAGTCCTGGAATCCCTTATATCGCTGTCATTATTTTAGAGCGCGAGGTTTATAATCCTCCTCCAATCCGCCCCTGTAGGAGGGAGTCAATCACAATGTCAGCTGTCTACAAGTCTCAAAGCGCCTTTAAGACATCAACCCAAGAAACAAAAACCTGAATTTTAATGGGGGAAAGAGAAATTTGAAATGGTTTAAAAAGTACACTTGTAAATGTAAGTATAACCCCGTTGTCACAGTGGCACACAACAAAAGATTTGATTCACCAAAAGCAGTGAGGAGGTGGGGAGTTTGTGTCAAAAATAGAGCTCAGGTACACCCTGGATTTGGGTATTTTTTTAGATAAAAGGTTTAGGAGACAGCCTGGAGTGCCTGAGACACAATATGTCTAGGAGAAGTCATAAATGACAGCATTAAGACTTGACTGCACTTTCCATTGTCTTAAAGGACAGCAGACCACCTCATTGTTTACGCCACATCTGTATGTTCTGATGATCTTATGTCTTTGTGTTTGCTACAACGGCTAAATTAGCATTGACATCCAGGATTTTGGTGCGCTTTCACCATAGTAACAGCCTCTTAAGGGACACGGGTATTGCTGCGTTTGGTGCCATTTGAAAGACGAATTAAAGTCGTTTTGCACTAACGAATCTCGGACCGAAGATCCTTAAAGCAACCTGGAGGATCATTTTCAAATCTCTGAGACTCCAGGGGTACTTAAATTGTATATGTTTGGGATTTATTGAATCTTGTTGCCTTGTGGACTAACTACATATCCCTAGATCTTTCTCTGACCTTTGGCTCAGAGTAATCGCTGCCTTATTTCTACTTCAGGGGGTTGTCTGTTGCCATTTATTAAAACTCTTCTAATTCAGTTAATCTGTTTACCCCAATATTTTCGGCTGTGCCAAGAACTCAGTTTAAATTGTCCCAGTCATTTGAAAGTGCATTGAACTTATGTGTAATATGACCTTCAAAAGTCTCTGTAGCTGTCTGATAAATGAGAAACTTGTTGCAGCCAGCACAGCTGTTCAGGTGATGAGTATGCCAGATCCCTATTCATCAATAGTTATTAGCCATCGCTATTATTTTCTTGCCTTTTGTATTATAATTATGGTTAAAAGATCTCCTAAAAATGAAGACTCTGAGACTCACTGCCTCAGTGTATTCCTCTAACGTGATTTGTATCAGTTGTAATTATTCACAAGAAAGCTTTTTTTGTCTGTCATACAGTAGAAGCACACGCAAAAGTGGAATCTGCGTCACAAAGCTCGCAGGCAGTACCTCACTGTGCTTCTCTGAAACTACTCAGTGCTCTGCTCATCCTTATGTTACCATGGCTGCATCTGGTTAATCCAACATTTGTAAGTCTATGAATGGACTCGAGTGACTCCCCTGCTTCACTGTTTCAACATGTCTGTCTTCTCGCCTGTATCTGAAATCCCTCGCAGTCTCTTCATGGTCGGAGTTTTAAAATAGAGAATGTGGGCTATGTTTAAACAGATCAGATTTTCTTTGCTGTTTTACTGTGAATTATATTGCGAGGAGATGATGAAGCGAGAAACAACACTCCTGTATTACCTTACAAGCTCTATTTCTAGGTGTAATCTTTTTTTTTTGTCAGCATGCAGATACTACAAAAGCATAAACAGTCTTGGGGAGTAATGGATTACATGTAATTAGGAAACAAAAAAGAAAAGTTAAGTAAAGTTACAGAAAAAAGATATAATTAGATTATAGTCACATTCAGTAAAAAAGGGGATTACTAACAGGATTACAATCTTTAGATAAAGAATGATTTACTTGTGTGTAACTATGCACATGCACACACGTGACAACACTTCATGAGTCTCGCACAACATCACTCTGGTCTTGTGGAAAGTAATAAAGTTACACTATTTTAATATTGTGATACTTAGATTACGTGACTGACTGCGTTTTCTACTGTACTTGACATACATTTTCCAGGTAACCCTCCCAACCCTGGGTTTGAAAAGGGCACCGCTAGTGTACTTAAAAACACAAATGGTAAAACTGCCCAATTGAGCAACAAAGGATGAGGCATACAGGAAATTATCAATCAATCAAACTATATTTATATTTCACCTTTCAAAGAAAGCTAAAGTGCTTTCAAGTAACTGACAAATTGAGGATGTTAAAGGTACACTATGTAGGTTTGGGTAGTGTTTATGTCTAAACAAGCTAAATAAACAGACTCTGTTTGTTTTCATTACTGAAAACACAAACTGACCTTAAAGGACAACACAATATCATACTGTTATACTGTATATTTTACTTTTACTACCACCGTTCTAGCTTCAAACAGTGTTAATTTCTTCTGAAAATAGCTTCTTTATTCAGTTATGGAATAAAAAAGATCTTAGTTTGTATTTTAACCTCATTAATGTTGATAATATTAAAACTACATAATGTCCCTCTAAAAAAAGTAAATTCAGGGACAAATGCACACTAAAGCAACCAAAAAGCCAACAATAGACAAAGACAATGAAAACAATAAAAGATAGGTAGTTGAAATAAAAGATGAATAATAAAAGACACAAAATAAATTGTAGTACAACAATATGAGGGCAGAATTAGGACTGTGTATCAAAACACACTGCAAGGTATCCTTGATCATGGTGCGTAAGTCATTTCATAGGTCAAATATTGTCATTCAACTGGAAGATTATTTTCATTGGTTTAAGAAAATAGGTTTTCTTTCCTTTTTTCCCTTTATTTTCAGTGCAGGCTTGGCTCTGATGATTACCTGACCAAAGTATTTTTTTCTCCACATATCCTGTACTCAAGCTTGTAAAAGATGAGTCAACTTATAGTTCAACTTAGTTGTCATAGAAACCAAAACCAATAGTCATGGGGTCTGTGATGGAAACCTTTGAAGGGCTGAAGGCGTGCTTCTCACAAGCATCACTGGAGACCTTGACAGCTACATTACAGCAGTTTCTGAAGACATTCAAAAGGTTTCCTCAGAAAACACTTTCAATTATATGACAGAGTAAGTCACGATATAATATCACGATGCGTTGACCACTATATGGTGGTAGCTCTTAACGACTTTGTCCTGCTGCACAGTGCTGTGTCACGTACGGCCAGTGAGGACATTACAATCTAAAACAATGCAATCAAACTGATTTTGTTGCTTATGGACGCTGGTGTCACCGTATTGACTGTAATCATTAAAAAGTACAACTGTCGCTATACTGCTTTAGATTCTTAAGAAAGCATCTAAACATGATGAAGTTGTAAGAATGGATTTCTAAATGTTTTTATGCACATTTAGTGTGAGGGACAACAGAGACACCAAAATGTCTGGAAGGACCAAGTGGCAGATTTGTTTTTATTTCGACGTGACTTGTTATGACTGAAAAGAAAGGGTGTCAGCGTTGCTGCAAATTGCAGGTTCAGAGGGGAACATTTTCGTTTTCATCCGACTACAAAAATAATACCCCAGTTATAATAACCCATTGTATCCTTCAGGGTCCACCTCAGAAAATCTGTCTGCTCTGAGATGCTACAGTATGTATAAATGCCATTAATTGGCATTTGGTACTATACATGTTCTGGAAAAGGTTTTCACAGTTTAAGCATTTGGATTATTGCCTGTCAATCCACAGGTTTCTAAACCACCACAAATATCTGTATATGATTTGAGTAGAATTTTAGTAATGGCTGTCACCTGGAAAGAAGACTGTAAAGAGTGTAAAGACTGTAGCCCTGAAGATCTTTTCTTTAGCCCCCTATAATTCTGCACATTGAGCAGTTTGTCCCTAAAGAAGACAGCAGAGTTGCAACCTTGTAACGTCAGTGTCGAATGGAGGCAAGAGAAGGAAATCCTATGTGTGACAGACCCAGGTACGTCTTTTGGAGCTTCATGATGTAACAGAATGGGATATGTTGGATCTGTCTCACCATCCAGAGAAGGAAACCCAACGCATGGGTACTTCTTATCATCAGTCTCTCCCATGTCAGCACCGCCTCTGCAGGAGGAGGGCTTGGTGGCTGTCGAGCCTCAAGAGGCAACAGGATGGGACACTTTGGATCAGTGTCATCTTCCAGACAAATCCTACGTTTGACAGACCCATGTACGTCTTTTTATGTTTGACTCCCATGGGAAGCCAGGCCTCAGCAGGAGGAGTGCTTGGAGGCAGTGGAACCTCATGGTGCAACAGAATGGGATACGTTGTATTGGATCTGTCTTGTCATCCAGAGAAGGAAACCCAATGTTTGCTAAATCTGGGTACTTCTTCTTATCAGTGTTCTCCATGTCAAACACAGCATCAGCAGGTGGAGGGCTTGGAGGCAGTGAAACCGTACAAGCCAGTACGCTGAGAGGCTGGGACATTAAATTGGCCACTTCCTCATCTGGAGAAGGAAACCCTGTGTCTTTCAAATCAAGCTACATCTTCTCATGACTATCTCCCATGTGTATCAGAGTCTCAGCAGCAGGAGGGCTTGGGGGCGATGGAACCTCCTCGGGAAACAGGTTGAGATGCTTTGGGTCTGCCTTGTATCCAGAGAAGGAGAACCAATGTTTCTTAAATCTGGGTATTTCCTCTCATCGGTGTTCTCCAAGTCCAACACAGCATCAGCAGGTGGAGGGCTTGGCGGCATGGGAATCTCCTCAGCAGCAAAGAATGAACAGTACAGATTGAAGCTGAGCAGAAACTATTAGTTGTTCTTCCTTTGCTCCAAAAACAATTATTTCAGTCTTATCTTTGTTTAACTGTAGCAAACTCTGGTACATCTAATCACTGATTTGTGCAATGCATCTACTAAGTGTTTGTATGTGATTATATTCCCCTGATGATATGGTTATGCAAATTTGTGTGTTGTCTGCATAACTATGGTAACATATTTTGTTGTTTTCCATTATATGAGCTAGAGGGAGCATGTAAATGTTGAATAGCAGAGGGCCCAGAATGGAGCCCTGGGGTACCATGCATGTCATTTTCATCTGCGTATATGTGTAATTACCTATAGACACAAAGTAGTCTGTATCATTTACAGTAGAGAGTCCCGCCCAGTTTTCCAGTCGGTCCAGTGATATATTGTGGTTGACTGTGTCAAACGCAGCCATGAGATCCAGCAATACTAAGACTGAAATTTTGCCTCTGTGTTGATGAATGAAATGAAAGTCATTGAGGACCTTGACAAGAACGGTCTCAGTGCTGTGATGTGATCGAAATCCTGATTGAAAGACATCAAAACAGCCATTTATTATTAGATACTTTTTCAATGATTTAATTGCGAGGTTTGATATGGGCCTGTAATTATTCATTACCAGTGTGTCTAAATTGTTCTTCTTCAGGAGTGGTTTAATGACTGCAGTTTTCATGGCTTGGGGGAAGGCGCCTGAGAGAAGAGACATGTTGACAATCTGTAGCAGATCTGGAGTCATGCAGTCTGAATTCTTTTTGAAGAACCCTGTTGGTAATTTCAAACGTTGAAGTGTAAGTGAATGCATGAAGTCAAAGACAGTTTTCAGCGATAAAAGAAATATAAGAGGATCTTTAAAAAAAGGATTTATCTACTGAGAGGTGAGAGGAATGTTTCTTTTTTTTTGATGAATAAAATCATGACTAGACCAGCCTTTATTACAGCAAAACAGTGTTGCAGCATTCCCTTAAACAAGTGAAGTAGAGGTGGACAAAAATGGCTCCATACAGCTCGTCCGGCGTAATCCAAGTCTCCGGAAGCCCCAAGATCCCAAATTGATATGAGGAGATGTTATTTATACCCTTTTTGAGCTGAAACATTTACTGTAGCTGCTAAACTAAAAGTGTTAGTGCGCACCCCATCTGAAGTGGGTGCACAAGCTTGATCGTCTGTCAAGGATTTAATTAACGTCTTTTCAAATGAATTTGGGATCTTGGGGCTTCCAGACACTTGAAATATGCCAGAGGAGCTGTAGGTGTAATTTTATGTTTTTTTGTGTGTGTTTGTGTTGTGTGTATGTGTGTGTGTGTGTGTGTGTGTGTGTGTGTGTTGTTATATATATATTTTTTTAATGTTTAAAAAGTTGTGGTGCTGCTTCGCTGCTGTTAAGTTTCTTAAATGTTTTTAGGACTAAGAAACTTTTTTCATTTCCGGTTGAACTTACCCTTTAAGAAGAAAAAATGCCCAGCAACTTTAGTTTTATTTTAGTCCATGTGTGTCAGTGATTTTTGCTGCAAGTTTTCTTCTGAACTTCAAATCAAACCCACAACCAGGATGCATACTTTGATTTGTAATTTACGATGTAAAGAAAACACATACTGTATTATATGTTATGAAGTAACATGGAGGATTTATCTATCTACAATGATGGAAGTGAAAGCTTGTGCTGCTTAAAGCACTGAACATTTAGGGGGAAAAATCAATAGCAAAGTGTGTTTCCAGAAAAAAATAGGCCCTGTTATTCTGTGTAATCCAAATCCTTGATGTGGACACAAATAGTCAAAATGAAAAAGAAATCTCTGAGAGCGAATCAGACCAGAATTATATACATATTTCTGAGGGTAAATGCAAGAATATGTTTGTTTGGAAGTTGGGTGGATCGACCCTTTAAGAGTAAATCATCTAGACAGTTGGAGAACTGGTGTTGATTTCGACCGTTTTTTGCCTCCGTACAGTGACACAGATGATACCCTCACACTTCAAGTAGAACATTTGGTGCTCTTTGAGGTTACCATAGCTACCACAACACAGCAAGGCCGGATGTCCATAACGGGGATCAGCTCGTAACTGGTGGTGCATCTGCGATTTCTTTGTCAAACAGTCCAAACAGACAAATCATTTAATAGTGAAGATCACTGAAAAGAAATGAGCAAAGCTGTAACATTGCTTATGTAACTGAGTGACCAACTTTTAATTCTTTAAGACTTTCACTGTGAAAAATGTTTGATTCTAGTAGTTTGGTACATTTTATATTGGTTCACGCTCTCGGGACAAAGCAGCAACAACAAATAAATTAACATCCTGTAAAGGTTTCATATCCTTGTAATTACTGTAGTCTCCCTGCTCATGTGGAAAGGCAATTTATCTCCGAGTTCTCTTGTGCTAATTCAGAGTTTATGAGGGCTGCCTTTGGGTCTGCACCGGCACTTAACCACTTTCATAAACAGTGAGGATCTTTTTCCTAATTGCTGCCGGCTTCCACTGATACACAACTATTGCACTTCATACAGTGTGCTATATCCACAGTTATTTAAAACAGCTTTAGCAGACTGTATTTATGCAAATATGGTAATATTTGTTTTCTGAAAGACGATGATTTAGTTAGCATATAAATGACAGTCAGTGTAGTTTTATCAGTTCTAATTTATCAGCAGATTGTTTTCTATTGATAACTGTTTTATAAAACTACAAATACAGATACAGCTATGACCCTTCTCCTGAACCGTCATTCAACTTTTCATCTATCCACTACTGTGTCAAGTCAAAATTTGAATGCCCCCTTTTACATAGGCTACCATTAGGAATATATATTAGATTAAATATTGATGATAAAGGCAGATTTTTAAGCAAATTGGAAATATGTTACTTGCAGGGACTGAGTTGGTTTTGATTCTCATGAGAGATGTCGGTCACACCTGATTTCCGTAAGGAACATGAGCAAAAGATGCAATTCAGAGAGTTAATGAAAGAAAAATATGTACGCAATGTACTCACAGTATTCACTTTGAGGCATATACAGTATAATAATCCTTGAATTAATCATGGGAAGGAATATGACCCAGCGTGTTGTTCAGGATACTTGAATGAATGCTTTTTTTCTGGAGTATGTGTATCGCTCTTCCAAACTCATTTTATTTATTCCCTTGACACGAATGGGCATACATGAAAATTATGAATAGATTATAAAACATGCATAAAGCAGTTTGCTAATTTTCAACCATATCTCTCTGCCTTCCTACACACCACTGGTATCAAATGGTGGTTGTCATAGCAACAGGCTCACAAGCCACAACAGGGCTTTTGGAAGACAAATACAGATCAGCATAACAGAAAGAAATCTCTCTCATCCACATTTTTTTTTTCTGTCTACAAACGCGTTAAAGCCCACTAACGACAGCCAACGTGATTGATTTCTGCTGCTGTCATCCACAAGACACAATAACATAAGAACGTTAACGCGGGCGGCTTGATGACGCTTTGTCACAGAATAACACGCACTAATAGTATTTGGCATTTCAGGAGAGCAACAGAGGCTTGCAACACGTCAAGGTGGGCCCGTGCTTGAGCCACATATTTCCTCCAGGTGTCCCAAGGGTCAAAGGCATGCAGGTCAGAGGAACATGTTTAAGAGAAAAGACACACATCATTTTTTTTCCTAATGAGTCGGTGTTGAACCAAGCCAGAGCTAAAGGGCATGTGAATAGAGAAGTTAAATGAACGTTGAGACAAATGACTTAACGTGCGGTTGTAGACTAGTTTTTTGCATTCTGTTGTGACTTTGGCTTCAGTGTCTGTCTAGCACTGTCTGGTCAGCCCAACTGTATTTATTGAAAGCTTTATTCATATTAATCACATTCTGAAGCCCACTGATATTTCCACATAATTACCATTGGCAAGATCTCATATTAACGTGTTGGTGTGTTCCTGGAACATGTGTTTTCTGGGTTTTGTGGTGTCTTTTGCCCTTATTCCAGTGTTCTGTTTTCCCTCCTGTATTCTTGATCCCCTCACCAGCCTGCTTCTCCCTCCACACCTGTCTTGTATGTTTGATTAGGGCGGGGCCCTGTTACCTGAGCTCTTCCCATGGATGCTTTCCTTCCACACCTGCACTGCATCTACCTCATTAGCCCGTCCCTCATTCCAGTGTTTTTCCTTTCATTTCCCTCATCTGTTTCTCCGCCTCACTCCACCTGCATCACATCCCCTTGTTAGTTTAGTTTGTATTAAGGTCCAGCCTTTTGTTCAGTCAACGTCGAGCCATCTGTCCAGTTTCTGTGATCCTGCTGCTGAGTCTGCCTGGTCTTGCTGTTGAGTTTGCCTGTTCCTTGTGTTACCTTCATCCTGAATAAACTTCATCCAGCTATCTTCATGCCTGCAGTCTACTGCATTTGACAGACAGTAACTCACTTAAACTGTTGACCAGTTCCTCCAACAGGTCTCATTATGGCATCGACTTTGGTTGCTCTCCACCAGCTCTCCATCGAGTACAAAATTCAGTTTAAAGCCCTTGTGATTGCTGAGCTATGCATGGTTACATCACAGATCTACTGCAGCCCGTTGCCACTGACAGGTCTCCAAGGTCCTCCGATCAGCGTTTGCTGGTAGTTCCTCAATCGAGGCTTAAAACTAAAAGAGACTATGCTTTTGAGGTTGTGGCTCCTGGAACGCTCTCCCATTTGACTTTCTGCTTTTATTGTGTTGTCTTCATGTATGTTTATACATTATTGCATCTATGAAGAACTCAAAAAATATAGTTGCTTGCTTACTTGAACTGTTAATCTAAATTTGACATGTATGTTGTATGTTAATTTGATTGTGTCATCCCAGGCTCGCATATGAGCATCCTAAATATCTGCTGTGAAGCAATAATTCGTCACCATCCAGTTTTAATAAGGCAAAAGGTTAAAACACTGGAGGCCCTCGTGTGTCATTGTCATTTTCATTTAATCAATACTGAGATTTTCTTATTCATAGTTGAAGTAGGAATAACTGGAGAAAATATTGCACAGTTTTGACATTTTATGATAGTAATCCTTTCATACTGTTAAATTTTAGTGCCTTCTTCCTGCATTTGTGTCCTTCACTGAGCTTTGGAAAATGTTTCATGCCTCAGTTACAAGTATGGTTTGTGTCCAGTTTGCCTGAAGCTACATGCTATAACGCTGACAGGAAATGGCTGAAGGTTTTGTAAATCCTTTGCAGTTCACACCAGACACTGAAATCACTCACATACTGTTGAGCTGCCTCCAAAGCTGGAGCCCAGTGTGAACGAAAAACTTGACACAGTCTCAGCAAATGTTGCAGTGTGATTTTTACAATTTGAAGGAGCCAGAACCCTTGTCGGAGCAAATTGTTACTGAGGCTGATGAAGGAGGACTTACTCGAGTGCTTGCTGTAAAATGTGAGCAAGTCATTGACTAGCCTGATTAACACCTGATTAACCTCTGTTTTCTTTTTTTATGTGCTCATTTCATTCAGTTAGAAACACAGCCTATAGTCGAACTGGTGACATATTTACCCCACCTGTTGCTCTAAATGGCTTTAGTCCAATTTCAAAGGTTTTCTTAATGCGGTTATTGAATGCACTTTGTATATGTTTTAAAATTACTGTGTATTTTACTTTATTTAAACAGAATAATCAGCTCCTTGTCAATCAATTACACAACAAGACACACTTAAAATATGTCTAACTTATCAAAGGAGATGTCAGACATTAAAGTCAGGACAGTCCGTCGAAAAAGTAAATGGGTGTATAATAAAGAAAGCCTTCTGAAGTCTGTTTTTGATGCAAGTAATCAATTAGCTACTGCAAGAAACCTTTGGCTGTCAGAGGGTCAAAAATAAAAACATCATTTGAAGCGGGGAATATTAAATTGATCCTGTGGTACTTCAAGATAAGAAAGAAAACATGGTTTGTTAACTAATTTTAGTCTCACGCCTTAGGTAGCTGAGACTTCAATACCTCATGGGATTAAAGTAAATAGCACCATAGCGGTGATGCAGTCTTTGACTGAAGAAATCTATTACGCTGAGTCGGCACATCCAAGCTCTACCAACCCTATTTACAGGTATGTGTAAATAATGAATTATTGGGCAGCTTCATGTCAGAGTAGAGAAGAAAATGCAAAGCTATAGATGCCAGCTCAGTCCATAGAGCCAGCACATACCACACAATTATACTGCGTATATGAAGCAATATATGCCAACTTTTCAAGCAGCCTTAGAGAGATATTTCGTATGTCATATAAATCACAGTCGACAAAGAGGTCAGGTGATAACAAGTAAATGTAATAATTTCACTGAAATAATTTTTGTGATGCGTTTGCTTCATTTACTAGTTCATTTCTGGGGCTGTGAACTCTGTGGGAACTGAACTTTGAACTAGTTCTTGTGAAGTGTGAACGTGCACAACACTGTCCCTGTACACATTCTGCGTGCAGATGATACACTACTCTAACTGATGTTGGGAGTTCCCTTTTAAATATGATTGAAAGAGGCCAACAGCTTTGAAGCACTGCCTGGCTGCTTTTTGATGTCATTGCTTATATTTGCCGTCCTGGTTAGCGAAACCAAAATATCTGAATCTGGAGATGAAAACAGCTTGCAATGTATGAAGTAAGAACTTATGCCAGTAAACTTAACAAGGAAGATAAAATGTGACGGTTTACATAGTCATGCTTGTTGATTTGTCAAATGGCAGCCAAGTGTGCAGTTGTACAATGTTCATGAGGAACAGTAACGAGTGAATGCGTGCCGGTGCTGTCTTCGTCCTGACTTCAGGTAAAAATCTCCAGCTGGTTGTTTAAGAGTAGTCTGGTTGGCTCTCTTGCAGACAGTGACTGCCAAATGTTGCGTTAATTAACATAACCAACTCAACTGGATAGGAAGAGCGAGTCGTCAGTGTGCCATGAGTATGACTCACCTGGATTTTATCCTGTCACCCAAAAATACCATGGGCTAAAGCACAGTCCAAACAATCTAACAGACTGAAGCCAGCGCCAGGACAAATCTTGAGATGCAAGAGATGTAATTAAGTGTATCTTTTACATCAGAGAGAGAGAACACACACATTTTCTACAGTTTTCTATGTGGATTAGGGCTGGGTAAAAAGGCATTAAAATAATACTGCAAGATTTTTAGGCTATATTGCAATACACAATATTTTTGACAAAATACTCGACAATATTGTTTCATGACTATTGATACTTTCACAAAATATTAAAGGGGCACTATGTAGTTTTGGAGAAGAAATTCAAAAATCAGAATTTTGAGGTAATAGTACAACAAAAGTTTTTTCAGTCATGAAAACAAAGACAGTTTGTTTATTGTTATTGTTTAAGTTCCTTCTCTTCTGATTATAATTTCTTCCCCAAAACTACATAGTGCACCTTTAACACAACAGTATTTTTGATTAATAATCTTTGATAATGTGGATATAATGACTAGGTGGGTAAAGGCAAGTATTAGTACAAGTAGAACAGTCCGGTAAGTTCAATACTAAAACGATATAGATACATTGCTTGGCTCGAACGTCAATACACATTTTTCTGGTTAATGTGCCGTTTAACAGTGTGGAAAATAATTAAGAATGACTGCTAAAGAAATGTGTTTTATATTAATGCATACATACAACATATTCAGTATGTGGTGTGTATGACATGAATCTTTGCCGCAGCATGTTAAAGCTACAGAACACCCTGGCATACAGATACCAAGATGGATGATGAAAAACTCTTCACAAGTACAGTTAGCTATGCGCCTGGTGTGGCCTTGTGCCTCCAAAGTGCTTTCATTGCTCTGCAAATTTGTGTTTGCCTTTCAATATAATCCCATCTGTGGAGACATTCACTCGGCGAGCAGATACGGGAACAAACATAACACTTCTCTCCATCTGTGACCTCCCAGCTCTTCATCCTCCCTCTGAATGCAATGCAACAATGGAGAAGAGCAAGGCAGAGGGAGGAAGATTGCCTCGCTATTCAGGTATCTACTGATGGTACACAAGCTCAAGGATAGCAGATTCAATTCAGAGAATAAAAGTGTGAGAAAGGCTACAAACCCACTTGCAAGATATTTTTTGCGCAGGATGTGAGGCTTTTAAGAATCATGTCCATTGCTCAAGAAAAATGGTGATTAAAATGTGTGATTTTTTTTTTATACACAAAATGGCAGACCCTGCTATAGGTTTGATTTTCAGGGACCAGACTTAACGTAAACACGTACTCATTATTATAGCCATTTTGGAGATTCTTCATTTTGATTAAAATATTGAGAAAAACACAAAAACATTGGAGAAACCAATGACGAACCCAACATACATTCTTATATTTTCTTTCCTCGTCTTCCTCTGCAGACATTTTCTCCACAACACCTCGAAAAACTCAGAGACCTTGAGCAACGAAAAACTTCAGACGCTGAATACGCACACAACCCAGTCCAAAACACCTGCAAGAGAAGGCACAACAACAGTGAATCATGCAAGGCTTTTTATTCTTCCCTTACTCCTCAAACGCTCTTCTACCAAGTGGTGCAGTGCAGGACATTTGATGCCAGATACTACCGCAAAAGCTCATGAAACGACTGGATCCTAGGTACACGAATGAATCCCAGACGAACGGTATCAATGGACACGTGGGCAGAGCATGTGCGTTTGCGATTGTGTCTGTGTAAGCCAGTGAACTCTCAGCAGTGTCTCTGATCAGTCAATAGACAGCAAGTAAGAGAGAGAGCGATCACACCTAAACCGAATGTTGAATATATTTGGTCACACTTTTAGCTTTCATCATAATGAATTTGCATATCCAGAGGGCTAAAGCTCACTCATCTCATCATTAGCTAAGCCAGTCATATCTGGCACCTACCTGGCTGGATAAAAAGGAAATATACGTACAAAAAGCTGATTTTGAATGTTTATATTTTGGCAGCTACACAGGTGCTAATTGGCCGTCCTAATCATGCTTTTCTCGTGTTCTCCCGTTTCCGTTAACAGGAAGCAGCCACAGTTTCTTTTTGCCTTGTCCAGTTTGTCATGGATCACACAACAGCTGCTGTATGATATTTGCAGTTTCGCAGATTTCGACCGTACCCTGCTTCAAAACCAGGGCAGTGTGAAATAAAAGTGTAAAATATTTATAAATATATACACTTGAAGACAACAAAAGGAATTTTAGACCAGACACTTTCGGGATCTGCTCTCAGCTTGTTCAGTGCAGATATTCCCCCACACTGTGCTACTGGGCTTGGACAGGGTGGTGTGTGTGCATGTGTGTGTCTCTCTCGCTCTGTCAATACAACCAGGCTTTTCATTGATCCACCGACGGGTTGTTCAATCTTGCCTCAAGTAATTATGTGTCTATTTGTCCCGACGGCAACAAATTTCTTTAAAGAGGATGATACTCATGAAGATCAATTTGCTCCTTGTGTGGACATGTGGAGTTGTCTTGACTATTCATGTAAACATCGAAAACAGGTGGGAAGCCAGGATGTTCCTGGAAGCAGCCGTACACATATCTGACTGTACACATAGTGCATGAAAAAGCAAACATGCCTCATGTCAGCGAAAGTCTGTCATTCATTGTAAATTCACCCAAATGTTATTGATAAAGGGCATCACCCATCAGCCTCAATTCCACATGAACGTGGTATGAGAGACTATAAATGCATCTAGGTCCCTTGGATCCTCTGACTCAAACCTCTTGATTGCTCATGAGGTCAGGACTAAAAGGCACAGTCCGCCTGAAGGTGTTAGCTCTAAATCTGATGACACTCTCAAGGGAAATCGTAACATACATGTTTTTATCATTGCTTCCTCTTGAAGTGTTTGTTTTATCTTGTCTTATCCTGCTGTTTTTATTACCTCCACCGAGGTCTGTTTGTCCGTTGGTTGGTTGGTTGGTTGGTTGGTTGGATGCAGATCTGGATAAAGGAACGGATCTAGGATTTTTTCCCCCCCCTTTACTTTACTTTCTTTCTTACATTGCAAGATTATGTAGGGTCTTTTTCAACTTTGTTAATTTCTTGGATAATAATGCACTGATCTTCATGAAAAAGATGGCTGGTATCAGTGAGTGCAATCTGATGTGGATATACAAAAATCTGGATAGCAGATGAAAATATGTTTTGATATCGGATTCGACTTGGTTGAATTAAAGGGGACTGTCTCTGGCTTGGGGTGTGGGGTGTTGGAAATAAAAGCGCAGGATCTAAAAAGATGCTTTCGGGTTGCATTGTGGGAAGTGTAGTCAGTGTTTTTAGAGCTTGACCCATTATATCAACTACAGTAGTTTAGGATCTTTCTGCCTCTGCTGCTTCATTTTTGACCCTTCTTCTGTAATCAAGTCCCCCAACTTTGTGACAGTGCAATGCTGAATACATTGTGGACTATTCCTTTAAGCTCTGCAGAGCCTAAATTTTAAATCACAGGTGATAAAACTGACACACTCTTTGAATGTTTCCGGTCATCAGTTGCTTTTGTTGGTATGAGCTGCAGGTGGAGTTAATAAAGTCAACGATGTGTCACCTGAAGTCTACCAGCACACGTTTATCCACACATAGTTGACTGCTTACTTTCTCCCTTAACAACCACCTCATGTCTGTTCAAAGGGTCATACCTGGCAACATTAGTTCTGCACTGAAATCAAAATCTGAACAGAAAAAGGAAACACAGGCGTATGAAAAAAAAAACTCTCAGTCTGACATATAAAACTTAATAAAATAATGAAATTCGTAAGAAAGACATTTTTTTGAACAGAGAAAAAAAAAATCCAAATAACTTTTTCAGTCCCAAAGCTGATGCCAAAAAATTTCTCATTTCAAGTTTTGATTTCAATGCCAGTGTCCTTGTTTCATGCCAGATTTTATTTCAAATGCCAACGGCTTCGTACAATCCCAAAAGCTGCACTGTCAAGTTAATTAAAAGATCACTCTGCAAGTTGACATTATAAAGAGTTAGAGGACAAATCTGCTCTGAAATCTATTTAGACACTTGCTTTAAAGACTTGAAGTGCTGGAATACCAGCACACCTGGCAGCCTTTATAGCACTTGAAAGATAAATTCTGCTTTATTTGTCTGTTCCACTCGGCTGAGGTACAGGTACAAAAATGTCTTTTCCTAACTGTGGGTTCATGTCTCCTCACCTCCCCTTCATCATATGCGGTCTATTAACACTTTATAACCTCTCATTTCACAGCAGATGCCATTATCCCTCTACATCGGAGCTCCTGAGATGGCAGCTGTTCGATTGACAGCTTGTTTGAGTAGATAGGAACGTCTACACCCGTCCTGGAGCCTACAACATCCAATGAGTGATCGTGTAGAGTGACCCACTCTCTTTTCTTTCTCCCCTCTCCTGAGCCACTTACATGCTAACCCCTGGATGATGCATCATGAAGCCAATGAGATTTTAAATACAGCAATGTCAATTCTTAAAGCCCTAAACTTGGAAATAATGCAAGATTATGCAGTTTAATGTGGTTTGCTCGTTGATTAGGCTGTTTTTCCACCTAAACACCTGTTTTTGGCAATTGTATATGATTAAACGTTGTGTAAATAAGGAAATAAAGAACTATAATGTGTTTTTCCTCCTGTTACTTTTCTAGTTTTTGACGATAAAAACATGTGGTCAGTGTTTATTTTTAGCGATATTGTTATTAAATTTGAACTTGGACCATGCAAGACTATATGATGTGGGCTCATTTTGTTTTCCAGCTAATATGGGCAGTTATAGGTAATCTGCAGGTTATTTTTCAATTAAATAACTCAGGCAAGAAAAATAAATAATTCAGTGTGTTCAAACGCCTATAGATTAATGCCAGAAGCACTTAGAGAGCCGCTAAAAAATTCAGCCTATATCATTTTAAAAGAGCCTAACACCATGCAGGTTAAAAAGCACGGATGATATTGACAGGAAAGATTCAGTAACTGACCAGCAACTATTTCAACACATTACATCCTGTGTTTGCTTCTGCATGATTTAAATAAAAAGACATCGACATATACTGTACATCACTTTGGCTTCCTGCTCAGTCTTAAGATGCAAACATCACCTAATTTCCAAATCCTGAACCTCCACCCGAACACGACCAGAGCTTGTCGTTAATACTGCCACCTTTTTCCGTACCTGAAGGCAAAGGGATAAAAAAATCTTTTTTTAGATCCATAAATTATTCATAGGGAGTATTACAAATGCTAGATACACAGATTAGGCAGAAGCATGCAGTTTTCACTCTGGTTGAGCTGACATAATTCAGACCTCTAACAGTGTGTGCTTTTTTCTCTCATCCACCTGGCAGAGAACAGGAGCTGCCTCAGACCTGTGCCATTGGCTTTGATGATCCACTTTCACGAAGAACTTCTGTACCTGCTTTTGCTGCAGTGAGCTGCATTTTTACCAGAAAAACACCCCCCCAAAAAACATTTTAGGCTGTCTCGTTTGCTCATCAGGATTTTTTCGGAGGAAAGAAACGAGTGCAGGGAGACATTTAACTTGTTGACACAAGACGACTATGCGCAATCGACCATTTGTCTGTACAAAAACACTCTTTACAATGCAACCTCGAGCAGAGATATGATACTGTCAGTTCAATCTTGGATGGAGGGAGAGAATATGCAGCAATAACACAAATCAAGTGTACAAGAACCAGATCTATTACCCCTGGTAGAAAGCTTGTTTAATACCGTAATGTATTGTCAGTCTCAAAGTTGAAAAATCAGTGCATAAATTACAAAAATCCCTTTGGATTGTCCAACAACGCTGTGGAGATCATTTTAATTACACGCAGGAAACAAATTGCGCAGAATGCTATGCTACGTTGATTGATTCGGAAGACCAAGGTTTGTTCGGGGGGTTCAGATGAACGTGGTTCTGCTGTTTGTGTAACACCTTTGTGTTGAGCTGTCTGCTGTAGCGCAGAGCTTCACTGCAGCAGTAACTCAAGTGTGCTTCAGAGGGAGGCGTCGGTTGCCCTCTAGTGATGATGACAGGTACTAGATGTGTTGCTCAGCCTCGGCTGACGTCTGAACAGCACCGACAGCTCACTCTATAATTCAGTCGGTGCAGAGCTTTTGACAGAGGCTCTAAATCTGAGCAGAGTGAGTTCTTCTGCATCCAGTTTGATGATTTCACATGTACACGGTCACTCGTAGCAAGTCTACATTCTATACATTCTATTCTATATCCCCATAAAGCAAGTAACGTGTCAAAAAACATCAAAATGTGACCCCTGAGCACATGTCAGCGTTTATAGACCCCCTGTCTAACAGTCTAACACACAGGCTTAGAGACATATATTATATAACAGCACATCGTCTCATTTAACCCTACATCCTATTCTACAAATATGAGAACAAGAGCACATTTTACATTCATATTGTCTCATTCACACTTGTGCTTCAGATGTTTGTAGAAAAAGAACATTTACTTCCATCTTCACGCTTTGTCTCAGCTCTAATGAGAGTTTATCGTACCTACAGTGTCTTTTAAATCAGTAGCCAAACCTTTCACAATGATCAGGTTTGTAAACATGATCAACGATTTATGGATCCAGGCTAAGTTGTCCCTTTTCGGTTATGCTTTCCTTTAACCTGAATCCAGATCCTGTGCTCCTATCAGAGTCTCAGGGCTTTGTTTGCACCCTCAGCTGGAAGCGTGACTGTCCATCTCCAAGTCTGAGGCCTCAGCCTCATCTGCAGATCCAGTCAGGGATGGGTAAGGCCTCGGCTGGTCTAAGTTGACATAGTGAACCTTCAGACTGATGTAGTGCTCTCCCTCCAGACAGGATAGGATGTGTTGTATTTCTGTAACCAGGCTGTGGAAGCTCGGTCTGCACTCGGGCTCCGGGTCCCAACATGTCAGCATGATGGAATAGCTGTGGAATGAATAAAGGCGCGAATGAGTAAGCAGCTGAGGGAACTATTGAATGATGACCATTGTGAAGTTAAAACTCATATATTTCCACAAAGAATTGAGTCTCCTGCAGAAAGCGACGTGATATTTATAAGGTGCGTGTATGATTTCTTACAGCGCATCGGGGCAAAACTGTGGCTGAGGAAGTCGACGTCCCTTCATCAAGTAGTGTGTGATGTCATAGGGGTCCACGTCTGGATACGGGCTAGCACCTCTGGTCAACAGCTCCCACATTAGGATGCCATATGACCACTGGGAAACACATACGCAGCGTATTGTAGATACATACATGATGGCTGTAACAAGCATGTTTCAGTGGGCTGGATCAGGAACACTCACCACGTCAGACTTGGTTGTGAACTTTTGTGTTTGCAGGCTTTCGATGGCCATCCACTTCACCGGCAGCTTGACCCGTTTGTGATCTTGAATGCTGTAGTACTCCTTGTCATAGATGTCCCTTGCCATGCCGAAGTCAGCCACCTTTACTGTGAAGGTTTCATCCAGCCTGAAGAGAGAAGGCATCTTAAGGAAACCTCATCTCCCAAACTGCTTTTTGTTCATGTGACACATCTCGAGACTCAAGCGCTGTAGTTGAACAGTATTTTTTGCTTCGGGGGGTTCGTAACAGAGTGACACGGAAGTATCTATGTGGCGGCCATGATATAAGCCGGCCGAATTTTATAAATGCTAATAAAAGGTGCTTCAGCCTTAACTTTCTTATCTACTTTAGCATCGGATACGCTGGACCATCCTTTATGAAAGTAAAGGAGATAATGCTACCCCGCAATTCCTTGCAGTTTCCTGAACACAGCAGTTGCACAGAGCCCCTTTACAGCGAAGCACCAATCATCTGCTATTGCATGATTATGTGTTAGTGCGGTCGTAGTCTCTAAGTGATGCAGTCGTCTCTTCCTAAGTCCTCGATGAATAAATTCTCATAAAACGTAATTGTTTTGAGAAAGTCATAGCCGAGAGCAGAGATAGTGAAAAAGTGAGTGGTATCAATCATATTGTGTTACTGTCTCAAACAAAGCCAACAGTGTCAACTATTGTTTCAATGTAAGGATCAGTTTTCCTGTGATTTTTATGTCTTCATGTAACCCAGTACAAAGGGCACCTCTAACAGACACAGTTTGAGTCCAAGAAACAGAAATACTACACCACCTATTATTTACTTTCATAGATTTTTTTGTTGACTCTTTTATTTGGTGGAATCATCGAGCCTTTCTTTCTTTTAAATTGAAAATGATATAAAAAACAAAGAGTTTATTAAGGATGATGCAAAATACTGGACGCAAAAGTAATAAGGTTTATATATTGCCTGTTTTGGGGTTTTATTAACTTTGCAAGAGTAATTTTTCAGGATAAATAATTGTCTTATTAAAAGAACTGTAGTTGGCCGAAGAACAACCGACACTGTAGTATTTGTTTCTTAACTCAAATCACTAATTGTGTTCATAACTTAAACGCTCACTTATAATGCAGAACCTAGTCTCAGATTGCGTTAACTTTAAAACCACAAGAGACATTGCAATGACCTCCTGAGGTGTGACAAAGCTTCTCCACTGACTGGTCATAGGCCAGTAATCAGTCTGAGTCACACTCACATGCAGTTACGTGCAGCCAGGTCTCTGTGGACAAACTTTTTCTGGGCTAAATACTCCATCCCCTTGGCAACCTGAAGCGCAAAGCCAATCAGGTCTTTCACTGTTGGGTTCTGTGGAGGACAAAGAAGAATTAAACAGAGCTGACCAATCCAAGGTCTAACGAAGTAGTAAAAACTCAGAGTAAATACTCATGACCCTACATGTCCAGAATGTCTCATTGCGTAACTTACCCTCTTCTCTGAGCGGATAAAATGACGCACATCCCCGTGCTTCATATATGGTAACACCACCAGAGGGAGCCCCTCTTTAGGCAGCATGATGCCCAGCAGAGATAGTATGTTGGGGTGGTGGAAGCCTTTCATGATGAGGCCCTCTCTTAAGAACTGGTCCACCTCCCCTAAATCGGTGATCCCTGTTAATACAAAGCATAAAGATTAATCCAACAGTCACAAAGCTCATACAGTGCTGATTTCAGTTATAAAACCTCTATTCACGTACTGTTCAAAGATTTAACAGCACAGTGGGTCTCTTGCTTGTTGCTGTCTATCAGGTATCCATGGTAAACTGTCCCAAAGTGGCCTGGATACGATGAAAATATGGTTGTTATGAATATACAA